>NC_090444.1:1082621833-1082922619 GCF_031143425.1 Pleurodeles waltl | reverse complement strand
TTTTCTGCTTAGGCCAACTTTAGCTTAGAATGGAATTGTTTTTCATTATTCAATGCTTACTCAAAAAGAGAGTGTTTAATAGATTATAGAAGTGTAAATAGCAACCCCTAGTGGAATTTTATGTTATACTTTGCAAGGTCAGATTGATTAGCTCATTGCTAGAGTTTGACTGTCTTATTGTTTAGAAAAATGTTACTAATGTGTGTTTTTCCCTCGAGGATGGCAGTAGATGCAACATTGTTAAAGTCTCTTGCTGAGCATGAAGTTTTGTTGTGATGGAACAATGGATACACAGACGAGATGGAAGAGAAGAAGAAATTGTTATAAATTGTGTTTAGTTAATAATTTTGTCAATGAGATGTTGGCAAATCAAAACTTATTGTAATATGAATGTGTAAATTTTAGATATCTAACAGCAGTTTTATTGGTTGAATGTATAACACCTCATGTCCTGACCAATCATGGGCTTTGGGAAAATGAAATTAATGCTCTGTCACTTATTCTTTGGTTCAGATTTGCAGATTCTCCTTAATGCGATCTTTTCTGAGATAATCCTTGATTCATGCTATTGTATCTTCTAGTCTAAAGCCTAAACCATTACCCCTACTTTGTATCCTATTACCGGTGGCTGATGGTGTGCCCCCTGCTGAAGTGATTCCTGTTGTTATTCACTGATCTTATGGGTAATGAATAGAATGTAAATTGTTAAGTGTCCTTTGTTTTTCAGGTACCAGCTGCAACTTGTTAACTAATTGATGCATAATATTATTTTTGATATAACCTGAGTTAGTATGTTCTAAATTTGTGTTTTTAAAACCTTTAAAGGAAGCCCAACATGTTAATGCTAATTAGTGGTTAGAGAGGGAATCTGCCTTCATGTGCTCATGATTCGTGTTGACATTCTTCGATCTATTACTTCAATGTATATTATCTCACTGGCGCAGATATTGGTGCTATTAAGTTGTGTCACAACTCTTGAGTTAATTTGTTTACTTGCATTGATTAAACTCAGATATGTATGGCATTCTAACCAGCCATTGATGACTCTTTACATGTATCATTTGTGTTTGAGAATTATTTTTGTGACTTTAGCATTGTTAATAAATGGGAAATACATTTTACAAATCTTCTTAATAAATTGGTGTGGACATTGCAGTGTAATCAGATTGTCATTTTTTCGTTTATTATTGTTCATTGTGATGATTATGACGTATATTATTTGACTTCCCCTCAAATCAATGTTGGGTTGGTCCATCGGCCTATGGCGCGAAATCTACTATTTGGTTTAAAATAATAGCTAGGATTTCTCCGCGCTGCAGCACTACTCCCTGTTTATATCCTCTGCAGCGAACAAAGTGTGTGGTTGTACTCAACAGCAGGGGCAAGCTTCCAGCATGAGTATAAGATTTAGGTAGAAGTATATTATTTATAGTCTAACAAGTTCCAATCGACCTTAAAACACAATAGTGTTAAATTAAAGGGCTGCTGACCTTTAACAAGTCGCTATATGTTATTCCACAAGGGAGATGCAGAAGAATCCCTGAGGTACTAACGGGTTTTCTTTTTCCTTCTAGGGCTCTGTCCGAAGACGTGGCTGTGATTATCAAGAGGAGCTCTCTGGAGCCTGTGTCTGAGAGCAGCCTTTTGTTTGATCCACTGTGAACTCTAAAAGTTGTCTGAGGCATTACAAGTACATTGTTAAGCTCAATCACTGCAGACAGGATAGCAGGAGTCACCGACAGCCCACACTGCTTATCAACGGCTCCAAAAGCAATGATCCATACTGCATAGACAGAGCATGCACAGAATCCAAAGCAGGCTCTACAAAACCAGGAACATTTTTATCCAGTTCCACGACTACTAGGCCAAAGAGCAATGCCTCCCCAGTAAAAAAATACCAATTTTGCCCCAATTCCATGAAATCTATTCCTAACAATGTCTGAAGTTGGTTCAGTGAAGAGAAAATTCACTGATCATCTTATCCCTGATAGCTAGCACACGCAAGATTTATTGGCTGCTTGCGTGGCTTCCAGTCGCCACTGAGCCTTCCCACACCACTTTTCGTGATGCTGGTGAGCAGTCATGGCTGCTTCTCGAGATACTTGAGAAGCAGCTAAATCAAGTCTACAAGATCTTTTGAGTGCATATTCTACTCCAACTGACCATTCAGGTTGTTTTTTAGAGTGATAAACATTTTGCTTTATTTTACTTTTTTTCAACAGGTAGGAAGTGCCCCAGAGACTCCAACTTCCTCGTCCTGTCCAGCAGGCACCTCCCAATGCTTCGTCCAGCTCCTGGTCACTTTTTATTTGAATGTTAAGGTTGAAGGATCACTCTCTCTCTCTCTGTTTGCAATTCCTGCTGCCTATATACCATCTAAGTTTAAGGACTGTTTTTTGTGATATCACAAGTAAGGTGAAAAACCTTTGTATAAGGGTGTAGTTTGATTGATAGAGGACATGCACCAGTACTTATTTGTAGCTTTATTCAATTTTTATATAATTGTGTTTGTGGTGGTGGTGGGTAAACTGGAGTTTCAGTAGGAGCCTAGGTGCTATTTTGTATTTATTTTTTAATCTTTTGAACTATCCACAGGCCATCCAGCCAGTACTAGTCATGGGTACATGAAACAACTGTTTCTGTGGTGTATGTTGTTTTAAAACATCATTTAGGCCGAGGATAGCATTGGATTAAATTTAAGATGTGTTTTTATATTTCTCATTTTTGTGTCTGCAAAAAGTATATTTTGATTGGGTAATAATTGATTCATTGGGAGGATATGTGTTGTCTTAAAATTTCTATAGCTCACTTAATTTTAGTTTTTGGCATTGCTGAATTAATGGTGGTGTTTTCTTCATTTTTATCGTTCCTCCTTTGTCTGACCAGTATGTGTGTGTTTCTGTCTGCCATAAAACAGCATTTGTCTTTGTTTGTTCTCCATGCCATGTGGCCAGGGGCAATTTTGTTTAGTCAGTGTCCATAGGCCTGCATATGTTCTTTGTTATCAATACCTCATTCTTTGTTGTTTGACCATGTGCTCAGAGGCCAATTTGTGTAGCCAGCCAGTGTGCTTTTGCAATAGGTCTGCATGTGTTATTTGTTCACCAATGCCTTTTTGCTTGCTGTTGTTGTTGTTTAGCCATGTGGCTGGCTGCCATTTTGTGCAGCCAATCAGTGTGCTTTTGCTATAGGTCGGTATAAGTTCTTTGTTGTTGCCCATTCCTCCTTGCTTGTTGTTTGACGATGTAACAGGTAGCCATTTTGTATAGCCTGCATAGGCAGTGTGCTTTTTCCATAGGCCTGCATGTATTCTTTGTTGTCCCTGCCTCCTTGCCTGCTGTTGATGCTATTTGGCCATGTGAATTATGGCGATTTTGTCTAGCAAGTCAATGTGCTTTTTCCGTAGGTTTGCATGTGTTCTTTGTTATCCCTGCGTCCTTGGTGGTTGTTGGTGGGCCATGTTGCTGGCAGCCATTTAGAGAAGGAAGTCAGTGTGCTTTTGCATAGGCCTGCATATGTTCTTTGTTCCTTAATGCCTCTTTGCCTGCTGTTGTTGTTCGATCATGTGGCCAGCAGCAATTTTGTATAGGCAGTCAGTGTGCTTCTGCTTTTGCCATAGGCATTCATGGGTTTTTGTTCTCCAGTGCCTCTTTGCTTACAGCTTCTAATGTTGCTTGAACACATGGCAGGCAGCCATTTTTTGCAGCCACCCAGTGTGTTTTTGCTATAAACCTGCATGTGTTCCTTGTAGTGGCTATGCCTCCTTACTTCTTGTTGTTGGTTAACCAGGAGGCCGGCAGCCATTTTGTGCACTCAGCCACTTTGAAAATCCTTTTTTTCCAGATGTCAAAGCCATTTTCTAGAGCGATTGATAGGAGAGGGCTACGCCTTTTTGTTTTTGTTATTTGTTTTTACTTTTCTCTATCATTTTATGGATCAAATCTGTTTATTATTATTTTCAATTATAAACATCACAAATGCAGTGCATCAAAATAATACAGTTGCCGTAGTATGAGGCATGCTCCATGTGTAGTGACAAAAACATAAACAAAACTTGAACTTTGTTTCCCTGCTACTGGCACATCATACAGCAATCACTCAATCCCAAGCCTTGTTCCAATATGATCTTGGTCCTCCACATAAGTCTCTACTGCTCACTCACTCCCTTTTGCTCAGTTCAAATACAGCATCCTCAAGTAGGCCGGACATGTCAATTCTGTGAACTCCATGGATAGAATTTGTAAGAATGGTTGCCGGAGTTCCTTAAATTCGCCACTGCGCTGCCGTGAAGCCAAAGTGAGCTTTTCCATAGCGAGGATGAACCACAGCTTATGGAGCCATGATGTTACTGTCGGGATCTTGTCAGTCCCCCACATGGCTAATAGCAGCTGCAGTGCCGCATTCAAGGCCAAGGCCATCTGCCGTCCTTTCAGTGATCTCAGGGGGAAGGTAAGCGGGTTAGCCTGGCCCAGCAAAGTATACGCAGGAAATCTGGGGATCTGAGTATCAAACGCTGCGTCAATAGTGTCTATAATATTCTCCCAGTACCGATGAAGCTTAGGGCAATGCCATAGTAAATGCACAAGCGACCCTCCGCCCCTGCACCCCCTCCAACAAAGGCTAGACTTAGTGGGATCCCAAGCGTGAATCCTTGCTGGGGTGTAGTACCAATAGGAGGCCACCTTATAGGCTGTCTCTGTGCCTGCCGCATTGTAAGCCATGTGGTGTGTCCTGTAAAAGATGCCCTCCCATTCCTCATCAGAGAGCTCCCTCTCCAGTTCCCTCTCCCACCTCAGCTGACCCTTAGTCTTAGGCGAACGGGCCTCCCCCTTAGGAGACCGTAAAGCTCTGAAATCACCCGCTTATCGTCCTTTTTCACTAAGATCCATTTTTCAAACGGTGTTAACGGCCTATCTATTAATGCTCTATTGGCTGGCAACATGGCCCAGTGTCGTATTTGGTAATACATCATCCTGTCTGCCTCCGTTAAGCCATATCCCTCCCTCATCTGGACAAAGGAGATCACCCCCTGTTCGTCGAAAAGGTGTCCTACCCTTTTGCAGCCCCCTTCATACCAACGGCGTAGTGCCTCCCGTTGCATGCCCGGGCCAAAATCAGGGTTCGCAGCTAAGGGGGTCATTGGGGACGGGAATGTCGTCAAGCCCAATCTGCTAGCCACCACATCCCACACCCTCATCGACACTTCTGTGACCGGGGACGCATACAACCCCCGCGCTCTGTGACGGCGCCGGAGCCAGGGCTCCTTCCATATATGGGAACCCGCCACCCCTTGGTCCATGAAACACCAATGTTTCTTGGAAGACGGGCAACTCCATTCTAATAGAAAACACAATTGTGCTGCCTGAAAGTATCGTAGAAGGCAGGGGTCTGCCAATCCTCCCTCCTGCTTAGGGCGATACAACACTCGATGTGGTAACCGCGTCGCCTTTCCCTCCCAAATGAATCTTAGAACTGCTGTTTGAAGACTTGCTATCGTTCGTGGCGGGGGCGCCACCGGAAGTGCCTGAAACACATACAGAACGCGTGGTAGTATGGTCATCTTCACCGCCACAACCCTACCCAGCCAAGACAGTTTAAGTCTCCACCAGGTCTCTAGGTCGCGCTGCACCTCCTGAGTCAGTTTCGTGGAATTCAACGTCACCGTACGGGCAACAGTGGACCCTAAATCAATCCCCAAGTACGGGAGTTTTGAGGAAGAACATATAAAGTGGAATCAGGCCTTCACATCTCCTTCATACTCGGCACTAATAAACCTGCTCATGGCCTGCGACTTTAGCATATTCATCCGGAATCCCGAAACCCGTCCAAATTCATCTAGTATCCCCATTAGTGCAGGCAGTGAAGTCGCGGGTTCCGCCAGGGTAAGAATCACATCATCCGCGTACAATGAAATGATGTGCTCATCTCCCCCAAACTTCACGCCCATGATCTGAGGGTTATCACGAAGCGGCTGCGCCATGGGCTCCATATAGAGCGCAAACAAAAGAGGCGACAGCGGACACCCCTGCCGGGTCCCTCTTTGAATTGAGAACGGCAACGAGAGCGTCCCGTTGACCCGGACCACTAACCGAGGTGCCTGATAGATACAACGGATCCAAGCCATAAAACCCGGGCCCAGACCAAATCGCTCAAGAACCCTGAGCAGATATGGCCAATGAACCCTATTGAACGCCTTTTCGGCATCAATAGAGAGAAAGAGCGCCTCTCTGCGTGAGCGATCAGTTTTATCCAATAGGTGAAGCAGTCGCTTGGTGTTATCACTACACTGCCAATGCGGTATAAATCCTGCTTGGTCGGGATCCACAAGGCCCGGCATGTAATAATTGAGACGGTGTGCCAGTATGCCAGTGAACAATTTGGCATCAATATTCAAGAGGGGAATCGGCCTGTAGGAGGCGCACTCCTCGGGATCCTTCCCCGGCTTCGGAATAACCACAATAGTGGCATCCAGCATGCTGGCCGTGAGAGCCCCCGTCTGACAAAAGGAATTGAACAGTTGCACTAATATCGGTACAAGTTCCACACAGAAGGTCTTGTAAAAAAGTGCGGAAAAACCATCAGGGCCAGGTGACTTCCCAACCTGCAAACGTGAAATTGCTGATATGACCTCTTCCACCCTTATAGGTTGATCTAATGAAGTCGCCTCTCTCTCGGTCAAAGAAGTAGTTGCTATACCCTCTGGGAAGGCCTCCGGAGATGCATTACCGGGGTCCTCAGCCCCATATAGTCCCCGATAGAATTCTGCAAACGCCTCCACAATTTGGTCGCTCGTGCGCGCTTCCTCTCCCGAGGGAGAGCAAATCATTTTTATCATTGAAGCCGCGCACTGCGCTCGCAACCGATGTGCCAATAGCCTCCCACATCTATTACTTCCTATATAATACTTATGCTTAAGGCACACTACCGCATACTCTGCCCTGTCCCAATCCAACCTCCTCAACTGCTTCCTTACTTTCTCAAGCTCTCGCCAGACTCTTGGTGCACCGGTATGCTTATGTGAACGCTCCAATACCCTCACTCTCTGTTCTAAATCCTCTCTAAGCAGTCTCCTTGCTTTATTATCCCTAGCGGACAGCGACATCACCTCACCCCTCAATACAGCCTTCAGTGCCTCCCACAGGGTCACCAAGAAAGTGGTCCCATCATCATTAAGGCTAAGGTAGTCTATTATTGCACTACAAATCCCCTCTACTGTTGCACCGTTCTGAAGCATTGAGTCCCTAAATCGCCACCCCGATGCGCCCACGCGCTCCATACTCATGACAACCTCAACAGTAACTGGAGCGTGATCCGACAGGGCTCAAGGTGAAAATCACTGACTCCCTAACCCGGGGAAGAAACTCCTGCAAGGCCAAGAAAAGGTCAAGCCTAGCGTATGTCTTAGTCGCTGCCGAGTAAAAGGAATAGTCCCTTAACGTGGGGTGCGCCCTCCTCCACACATCCTTCAGGCCACACTCACTCAGCCATTGACGACCCGCCACTGTCATTGACCCCGTCTGCCCATACCGGTGACCTGAACGATCCAGATCACTATCCATCACCAGGTTAAAATCGCCCCCCACCAGGATGGCACCGTCCGGCGATTGCAGCAGCGGGGTCAGAGCCTGGTTTAGGATAACTTCCTGCTGGGAATTAGGCGCATATAGAGAAGCAATAGTGAAGGAAACCACCCCCAGTCTCAATCTCATGGCTAGAAGCCTACCTTGCACCTCATGCAGTTTTGTCACCACTTCCCCAGGGAACGAGCGTGCTAACAGTATCGCAACCCCTGCATGCTTCGATGATGCCGAAGACCAGAACGGCCTAGGGAACCACTTAGAGCGCATGCAATAAATTACTTTTGGGACGAGATGTGTCTCCTGCAGCAGGCATATATGACTCCCCGACCTCTCCAAGGCGGACAGGATGGCTAGCATCTTCGTAGGATTGTTAAGCCCACGGACATTCAAGCTTGTACATTTAATAATCATACCCTAAAATTAGAGCAGTATTCAAGAAGGAAGAGACCTCACAGGAAGAGCACCCCTCGGGCCAAATGATGAACCACCTCAAACGCCAAGGCCTGAGAGTATCTCCACACAGAAGCCAGCGTTGCAGGGAAACCCAACAACATTCAAACAATGCGCACAACAGGTGCTCACAACCAAGAAGTCCTCGCACATCCATCTTCATGACGAAAAATGTCCACAGGGCCGTAGATCCGTCCATGTTTGGTAAACCAGGTCCAACGCCCCAGCTGCCCCGACCCTCTTCAGCGGCCGGCATGATGCTAGCATCAAGACCATCCGCAGTTCGGACCTCCCCTACCCCCCCCTCCTCTAGGCTGAAGTTCCGGCGGCCACGCTGTTCAGGACGGATTCACGCTCCGACCTCAGCTCCGAGACCGTAGGGCACTGCAGTTTCCTTCTTTTCTCCTTCCGCCGCCAATGTGGGGGGGCCCCCCACAGGCAAGGTCCCCTTCTCTGTCACGTCCTGGCAGTTCTCCTCCAAGCCCAGGATCCGAATTGCTTCCGAAACGGATTTCACCTGCCGGTGCTGTTCCTCCCAACGGAAGACCAGGCGGAACGGATGGCCCCAGGAGTAAGACACATTGTGCGCCCGCAGGTGCTCCGTGATAGGTCTGAATTCTATCCACCTCTGCAAGGTCCGCACAGAGAGGTCGTGGAATAATTGGAGCTCATATCCTCTAAAAAGTACCTGCTGAAGATTGCGAGCCCGCTGTAGGAGCTTTTCTTTAAGCACAAAATTGTGGAGACAGGCTAGGATATCCGGGGGGCGGTCACCAGGGCCACCAGCGCGGCCCACATGATTAACTCTATCCAGGACTATCTCCTGAGTCTCATCCGGGCCCAGCAGAGAGCGAAACAGGCC
Source organism: Pleurodeles waltl (assembly GCF_031143425.1). NCBI lineage: Eukaryota > Metazoa > Chordata > Amphibia > Caudata > Salamandridae > Pleurodeles > Pleurodeles waltl. The sequence continues at coordinate 1,082,913,727 of NC_090444.1, read as the reverse complement.
CACCACATAGTCCCCAATGTCTTCCTTCCCCCCCCACCGGGGCCCCTCTGATGCGGATATTTTGTCTCCTCGAACGGTTTTCCAAATCCTCAACCGCTATCTGGAGGAGGTCCTGCTGCTCTCGGAGGTGGACGACCTCCTGTTGCAGGCCCGCCACCTCTTCACCTCGAGGAATCTCGCCATCTTCCAGCTGCGCTACTCGATCTCCCAGGGAGGTAACCTCTCCTCGCAGCTCCTTCACCTCCTGGGAAATGTCCCTCCGAAGCTCCTGGATGTAGCTCCGAAGCGAATCAAACAGGGAGGTCAGAAAGCCCTTCGTGACTGGGGAGCCCTCATCCAGCTCCATCTCCGTCCGACCCTCCAGTTGTCTCATTGCCGATGGATCCTCAGCCATACCACCCGATGTCAGGCAGGCCCCTGTCAACATTTCTCTCAGTGAGCGTTCCCGCTTGGATTTGGACGCCGCCATGGCTCGCTGGCACGGTCTCGGTTCGCGAATCACCCCCCAGAATTTCTCCAAAAGCTCCGTCCGGGACTAAGTCACCAGGTGTTGCCGTGTCAAAGATTGCGCTTGGCCTTTGAACTTTGTAGACTCCTCCTACGAATTTTCGCTTTATATAGCCTCTGCAGCCTCAGGCAGGGGCCCGCACTTAATTTTCCTCCTTGCAGGTGAGTATGGTGACCTCGGGGCAAAGCGATGACCTCTCTTCTCTTTGCCCGCGCCTCCAGGCCTCTTCGCAGTCCTGGGAGACCCTCTGTGGAGGGGGGGGCTCCCCTTCAGCCCCTGACCAGGTCCTACAAACGGGGTGCCTTCCGCGCACAAGGTGCCTGCTAATCCTGGGGTCTAGGCCCCCTCTGTGGTCCTGCCGCTCGCGGGCCCAGCGCAAACCTTCTGGGGCTCCGGCACAGGGCCCAGGCAGCCACCGGAGAGAGGCCCGCCTCGCGGCCCAGGCTGCCGCCCAAGCCGCTCCGCGGCCCCGATCACGTTTCGGGGCCGGCCGCTCCTCGCTCCCCTGGAGCAGCGTCTTGTGCTGCTCAGCCTCTACCGGGCGACCACCAGCCCACGGCAGCGCCCGTCACTTTGGGGGGGCTCAGGGCATCCCCCTGCCAGGCCACTCGTCGGTGTTCCGGGCCAGGGCGGTGGAACTCGGACAGGCACATTCTAGCGCGCCGCCATCTTGGCCAAGCCCCCCTCTCTATCATTTTAGTCTGCTAGAGGATCATTGCAGTATATGTATGAACATTGTTTAATATTGTATGCATTTTTTCCAATTTTCACCTCCCTGCCTCCCACATCCCAATGGGTTCATCGTCATCTCCTAGTACACCAGCAATTATTTGTTTAATGTATTTATTTGTTTTGTTTATTTTTTTACCTTTTTCATTTTTATACATTTTATTAATTGTTTTATTTTTTGTAATTATTTTTACAGTTTCCCTCTATTCACCCCATGCCACTCATAGGAGCCTGCTGCACACCAGCATTCATTTTTAAAGGATTGTCATTACTCATTTTCCCCTAGACCATCTGCCTGTGAACAGGACCACAGCCACACACACCTCAGCATTCATTTTATAAGCATTCTTCAATTTTCTCCTGGACCTGCTGCCTGCCATAGGCACACACCAGCATTTATTTTAAGGATTATTCTATTTTTGCTTGGACTCCCTGCCTGCCATAGGCAGGATTATTCCATTTTCCCCTGGAGCCCCTACATGCCATTGACCCACACCAGCATTCATTTTTAAAGGATTGTCATTACTCATTTTCCCCTAGACCATCTGTCTGTGAACAGGAGCACAGCCAAACACACCTCAGCATTCATTTTATAAGCATTATTACATTTTCTCCAGGACCTGCTACCTGCCATAGGCACACACCATACCTAAAGTGAACAGATACATCTGTATGTGGTTATCCTGACTAAAATGAAATAATATGTTATGGTGTTGTGGTTTGACTTTGGAATGAATACACTAACTACACTAAAATACTGTATATTGCCTGTAATATGAATAATTACAACTGCAAAAATGCTACATTCCACTAAATGTTTTTCTTGCATGTTTACTTTTAGGTGCACAAGAGACGTCACCCACAGAGTACTTTCAGACTGAAGGCTGGCATGAATTGACTTGACCACAATGCAAGAGTCCTCCAGTCTCTTCCACTTGTTCAGCTAAGTGTCATTGCCAACTGACAGAGCTTGAAAATGGCACCAAAGAAAGGTGCTTCCAAGTAAAGTGGCCAGTGAGGAGTAGAAGAAGAAGCAGATTTCCACCACAGCCATGCCACCCCAAGCCTTTTTTTAGGAAATGTGTGCCTGCAACACTATCCTCTGGCCAGCAAGCTGGGAGCAGCACTCCTGCATCAACAAAAGCACCCCAAGCTAAGCCCAAAGCCAAGTCTCTCAGTGAGGCAGCCACTGCATTCATAGAGACGAGCAGTGAGTCTGAATTGAAGTTGTCTCAGTGGCAAACTGGTACCGAAGCATCACAGGACACTAAGCAAAGTAGACAACAAGAGCCACAGCCAGCAATAGTAGATCTTACTGAAGTAGGAGTAGAACTGGAGGTTGAGCTCCTGCTGAGCAAGATGTATCTCTTCTTGAACCACTTTCTTCCTGATCGCCAGCAAGAAAATGGAAGAGTACTTCACCATCTTCTCCAAGCCCCTTTCTGATGATCCTAACATGGATTGGACCCCAGCTGAGTCAGAGACCCACCACAAGTGACAAGGGAAAAGGAAAGTTGCTGAAAGTCTTATAATTATAGAAGGATATGAGAAGGACAAGCCAGTCATTGTCATGGAAGCTGGCTGAGAGGACACTGACATTACCGCTCCTGTTCAACCTGCTCTAAAGGAGTGGCACTGATACTGCCATGACCTTCAGCCTCCATATTTGTAAGGCTCCCCCGCTAGGACTTGCATCTACCACTACCTTAGTTGAAGTACACACTGCAAAGAGCCAATCATCAACACATCCACCTACCTTCAGTTCCTCAGGCATTGGCAGTGGCACCAGAGGCCCACTAAACAAGATCTCCTCTCCAGTTTGGGTCTTCGTTACAAATGGCAAGCAGGAGGAAAACACTGCAAGATGCCCATTTGCCACAATATGACTTACGACCAACTGTCTCTGATACCACTGGGACTACCCCTCGAACCACCTCCTCTGCTGGGTCTGGCGCATTGGCACTGCTGCTGGCCCTGGCACTGGTGGTGTGTGCAGCTAGAAAAAACATTACACATTGTAGATGCCATATGTGCCTCCCCCTATTATTTCTTTTGAAAGAAATATAACCACAATACCTCACTTCAGTTCAGCATTATCTTCTATTAAAAATATCACTTTGAGAAGTTTGTTGGTTGACAGTGTTAGAAAAGCCAGGTAGTCAAGCCAAACAAAAATGTTTCATAACGGAGGGGCAAAGCTATGATTACTCTTAGCCACTGAAGTGCAATGAAGGGGTGGAATAATGGTCAATAAAGAAAAGTATGGTCTTTGTTGGTAAATGCAATGGGACCTCATACTTTCTTACCATGCTGCACTGTCAGGTAACCTGCTGGTATACTGTTAACTTAATGATAACACAACATTGGTCGGGTCTCCATGACCAAGGCCACTCTCTCATTTTACCTGTTTGAACATGAACAAAAAAAGAAAGACTTCTCAACAAACATGCATGGTGAATCACAGCTTACTTGGCCCTACAATCTTCACAGTACAGTACCAAAATTTGTTCTCTTAGTTTTACAGTACCACAAGATAAATAACGGGAAAGGTAAAGCTTAATAAGAAAGCAGACTAGTATGGACAGGACCAAGTCAGCTTCAGAAACATGAAATGTAGAGAAAAAGGATAATGCCGGAATAACAAGAATTTAACAAACATGAGATAGAGGAGATAAAAAAGGAGACAGTATAAAAAAATAAACAGGGCAAAATTATTCTGATAGTGGGGAGAGATAAAAGTTAGGTAAATATTAATAATAGGATTTGCTGGGGCCAACAGAACCATCATCTGCGGCACTGGTGGTGGTAGTTCTACCACTGCGGCACTGGTGATGGCAGCCCCTTTACCTTCACCCGCCTTAGAAGTCCTCTTGCCCTTGTGTGCTGATGTAAGAAATAAAGAAGATAAAAAATAGACTAGTTGTACAGTTAATCTCCCAAAAATATTTTGACAGGCAAATGCAGTAGCATTGACCTTTTCTAAACCAGATCACCTATGGTACGAATATTGAATTGACCTATTCCTAATTTCCTAAACCTAAGCCTTATTCCTAAATTCATAAACATAAACTACATTTGGAACTACTAATGCATTGCAACAAATGATGTTTGCTTCTCAGACCTCTTTGATGGACCAACTCTTTCTCCCTTTTCAATGCACAGATGCCTACACCACATCACTTGGAGATTGGGACCGTGTGAGGTACATAGAGAAAGGGACCGAGAATGCTAACTCACTGATATTACTGCTACTACTATTTTAATGACAGGACAGAAGAGTCTTCATGACTTCTTAAATAATGAGACCAAGTGAGAACTAATGAGTGTGATTAGGTAGCGCTGAGAACCTGGATAGCTCAAGTTGGATCACATAATATTCGTAATGTATACTTAACTAAGGGCCAGATGTAGGTAAGTCACAAATTGCGAGTTGCAATTTGCGAGTCATAGCGACTCGCAAATTGCAACTCGCAATTCGCGATGCAGAAAGGTGTCTCAGACACCTTCTGCGACTCGCTATGGGGCCGCAAAGACCCACCTCATAAATATTTATGAGGTGGGTCGCAGTTTGCGACCCCATAGCGCGTCTAGGCCCTCACGGGGATGGTGGCCTGCTGGAGACAGCAGACCACCATGTCCGTGACTGCTTTTAAATAAAGCAGTTTTTTTTTCTCTTTGCGTCCCGTAAGGAAAACGAGCTGCAAATAGAAAAAATACCGAAACCTTTTCGTTTCGTTTTTTTTCAGAGTAGCCAGCTCTGAAAAAATAATTTTGTGAGCATTCACAAAGGGGAAGGGGTCCCCCTTCCCATTTGCGAATGAGTTACCATCCACTTCAAGTGGATGGTAACTGCGAGTTGATTTGCGACCGCTTTCACGGTCACAAATCAACTCTACATCGCGGTGCGAATTGCAAATAGGAAGGGAACACCCCTTCCTATTTGCGAGTCTAAAACACATTTTGCGAGTCGGTACCGACTCGCAAAATGTGTTTCTGCATCGCGTGAGGCCTTTTGCGCCTCGCAAACGGCGTTTTTCACCGTTTGTGAGCCACAAAAGGCTACCTACATCTGGCCCTTACTTCCAAGTGTGAGCAGGTTGAACAGGTTTGCTTCCTAACTAGCAGGTCAGCCCAGTGGTGTTTCAGCTGCTGCATGCTGAGCTGAGCCCCAGTGCTCCAGTGCATGCACCGGTACTCTATCCCCCACAGCAGCTGATGCTCCAGCAGGGCATACCTTCCCTGAGGCCTGCTGTCAGCATGGAGGGATGTTGCACTGCATATAAAAAACAAGTGAGGCTACCTCTGCCTCTGAAAAAATGGGGCGGGCTGCACCCTTTGGTGGCACCAGAAATCACAAGGTGTGCGGCTTGAAGCAGCCTCAATGGCGCGGCTACTTGCTACCTACTCTGACATGGAAAAAAGTAGAAATGAGAAAAATATCAGGGCTTCATGTCTCAGTATTCTGTGAGCCACAGGAGGGGGTTCTCTTCATGCTAACACCCTTGCCCACACCTAGGGAGGTTGATCAACGCAATATAGCGCACTTCCTGGTCCCACAGGGTGGGGTAACAAAAACATCAGGACTCTGTGTACCAGTGTGAGAAACTAGAACTTTTTTCAGTGTCTCCCCACTTTTTACTCCCATTTTGATTACTAGATTGCGGTTTCCTACTGTGATTGTGGATTGGGCCCTGCTCAGGTTGTGTACTCTGATTTAAAGTACATGCTAATTAGATGTAATTACAATTGGTACTGACAATCTACCTGTAAGTCCCTAGTATAGGGTAAGGCATGTAGGTTTAGAGGCCCATCAGATGTATTTTACATTAGTGTGCACTGCTATGTGGCTTGGTGTCATTTTTAAAGTTGGTCCTGCTGTTAAATTAAAATTACATGCAAATTTGTCTTTGGAATTAAAGGTACTTCGAAAGTCTTAAACTTTCCTATTTTTAAATATGTCAAACCTAAGATCGACGCTTTTGCCCCCTGTGTAGGGTGTCTTGTAAGCCCTGGTGCAGGATAAACTATCAATTTCATTTTCCCCATTGTAGTGCATTAGCTCCATAGGCTAACAGTGGAAGGCATTATTTTAAATGAATAAAGTCTTACTTTTGACAGGAGTAAAATTTAAATATTATTCAAGATATCAAATTAATTGTTAGAATAAATCCCACAAAGTGCCTTAGATGTAATATAACAATTACAGGAATGGACTTTCAGAACTCTTTCCTAAAGTTACCTAAAGTTAGTCCTGTAGCAGCCCCTTCTAATCAGTCAACAGTTTTGTGTCAAAAACTTTAACACCTGATAACGCCATTTTTTTGCACCACCCGAGCATCAAATTTATACATTGATGCACCATGGCGCAAAGCACGGGTTAGAGTAATTTTTTTTTACTCTAACCATTGCGCCACGTATTAAAGAAAAATGACGTTAACGCAGAGAAAATGACTCTAATCCGATTTACGACATTGCAAACCAGATACACACCATTTTTCCCCGCAATTGCGTCAAAAAGTGCCCAAATGCAGCAAACAGTGCTAAGGAGCCCCAAAATGGATCCCAGAAGCCAGGAGAGACCCCAGAGAGACCTCAATCGACCAGGAACCAGATAGGAGGACACATCCAAGACCAAGGAGAGGGAGAAAAAGAACAGGAAATGTCAGGGAGGTGACGGAACACCAGGATCAACTTTTTGTCACTTCAAAATTGTCAATTTGGAGGAGAGAGGCAATTTGGCAACAAACTGTCGACAAGATCAACAGTGTGGCAGAGGTCTGTAGAACAGTCACGGAGTACAAGAAATGCTGGCATGACTGCAAGCGGAGGACCAAGGAAAAAATGGCAAGGAATAGGAAAGCAGCACTGTGGGAGTCCAGCACCGCAGGAGGCCCTGGACCAGATGGAGGAGATGGTGGCAGCCGTCATCACAGAGGAGATTGTCTCAGGAATTCAGGAAGAGTACAGCGCAGACTACCAGGAAACAATACAGATGCCGGGTAAGTTGCATGGGGGAAAAAAATGCCTAAATGTTAACTGCAAGCAGGGGGAGATACGTACAGACTACACAATGCATGTCAGCCAAGGAAATCAGGCATTGGAAAGGCCAAAGGGGCCGGGACGGGTGCATGGGCTGTGCAGGGGAAACCAGGGGCACAGCACAACACTACACCATTAACCTTTACATGGGGGTACTCTGCCATGCCAAGGCTGTTGGAAAGGCAAAGCAAGTCCAGGAGGGTAGGATAGAACGTAAAACTGGGCTGCTGCCACAGGACAGCTGGTATTGTCACAGCATGAACTAGGGCTCAGTATCCAGTCTCAGGCCATATCCACCAGTGGCATTTTCCATTGACAACAGTTGCCACTACCACCTGTGCTGTGAGTGCTGGTCAAGTAACAAATGGCAGTTAGGTGCCCATGGATTAAACACACCCAAAATAGAGGGTTCAGGATGATGACGTTATCAATCCCCTGTAATTCCCAACAAAGTGTAAATCCTGTCAAATGCTCATGTCTATAGGCACAATAGACATCATGCATTGTTACTTACAATATGAAGTACACAGCAGTAATGTCATACCCATGCTGCCCATTCCAGGGTCCACCCCATGCCTGTGTTACAATAGCTGCAGTGCTACCTTGTAGCATTTCAACTGTCATACTGCTAAGACAATAGCATTGAGGGGGAGGACATATATGTCTAGCTAATGAAACACACCCGCACAATCATAAGAGGAAGGGAACACTGCCAGGCCCAGCAGTGCAATGCAATGTAGCACACATTGGCAAACATCAACATGACACCCTACCAATGCTGACACCTGTATCATCCATGCCAATGCTACACATTGTATGTGCTTGGTCTCAGCAACGTATAGGTGTATGTGAAATATCATAGACTGGATCAGTCCCATATTGTTAAGTGTGGTGCAAGTGGCATCAGAACACCCACAGCCATTGCAAGGCCTCACCATGCTAATGGAAGTAGAGGGAGGGTTGAGTAGGACAAGAAGGTGGCAACACACAATTTGGACAGAACCTACACCTAGAGGATGTGACGCAGACAATTCCCCAAACTGCCCACACTACAAGTGACATGCAGGTGGGCCATAGGCCTGTGAGGATGTTAATATTAATGTCAAGAATAATGAACAGGAACCAAGATTACAATGTCCCACTAATAGGAAGTCAGTGACGTCACATTACAACTGCCACAACACAGACACACTAATTGTACAATATCTCATTGCAGAGGACAATGGCTCTCCTGTGGACATGCCTGTCCTGGACTTCCCTGATGACATGGATGATGAGCTGACAACCATTAGCCAGCAAACCCTCCAAGATGTCCTTGGAACCCTCCAGACCCCACCTTCAATCGCAAGGATGAGCACAGATGTAGCAGCCATCACAGAGGACCCACCCACCACTCCAATAGTGCAAACTGCCAGCTCCAGCCCAGCTGAGAACTCTGATGACACTGGTACCACCTTTGAGAGGACAGTAGTGAGAGTACAGCGGGAGCTGGCCAAGGAGGTGTGGGTGGGGATACAAAATATGGCAGCCAGCCTTGAGGGGATGTGCATGTGCATGATGTAATCTGCAGAACAGTCAGCAGCCATGCAAGTGCAACAATCCCTACTGCAAGGACTACAACAGTGTGTGAAGGATTTCACCACAGCAGTTAGGGAGTTTCCACAACACCTGGCATCCCAAACACTGCGTGCATAACTGCAATCATGACTCCCTCAGGGCTGACCTGGTTGCCTACCGCAACATTGTAGCTGCTATACTCAATAACCAGCAGCTCCTTCTTGCTGCAGTAATGCCCTTAATAGCCCCACAGTTGGCAGCTACCGGGAATTCTGATTCCACTTGTTCAAACACTGAAGTGCGTGTTGCCCCTTTGAACCCACCACCACCAAGCGCAGAGGAGACGACACACACATCAGAAGATGAAGATGTGGAACAGATCACCTTCACCCGTAGGAGTACCCAGTAGCGCCAGTCCATGTCACATGGGCACTGATTTCCTATGTCCTGTTCTTGTTAACATGCCAGTCTTGCTACAGTTGGTAACATGTACTGTTCTCCAGCACACTGTTTACCTTACCACTAGGCACTGCAATTGTCTGTCACTACCTCAATTCAAGTTCCTCTGCACTGAAGGACACTTCACCACAGCATGTCCAATGACATGTCCCTCACCATTGCACTTGTGTTACGTCACAATAGAAGGCGTCACACTAATGGACTTACAATCCTGGACTATGTAAATATTGCACTACAGCACTATAAAATAAATAGCACTTACACAACCACTTTGTCTCTGTGTAATGTGACACATCAACTGTGTAGGAGATTTGTGATGCATGTAACATGTCAATGGCCACAGAATGTCAATAGAACAGTGTATAAAGAATGTGGGCTGATAACTATGCACAAGGGTCTGGATTTTATCATCATCTGTGCTTTCTTAGGCTTATTTCTGAAGTTAAAAGATCACAAACAGTAAAATGCTGTATAGAACTGAATATGTCAGGTCCAAAGTATGTACAAGATGAAACTCAATGTGGCCCACATTCCCTTCCAGACAATCATTAGGTATGTAACATCTGACTCTAAACTTTAATCACACACTCACACCATGCAGCAGGAATGGATGTGTACGAGTGTATGGACAATTATGTACCCTGGGAGTACAATGTAAGAAATCATAGGTGTGATTTATGTATACTGTACTTCATAAGATTATTACATCACTCAGCTTATCAGGGTTCACATGAACATCAGGGACTAGGCAGACGTCCCACATTGCCCAAGATTCCAACACAGGGCTCAAACGATGAAAGATTTAAAATCACACCAACCTTTACAACACATTGGGAACCATAGTTACCTTGAGTGGGGGGTGCAATGGATGGCAGATGCATAGAGAAGTAGCTTTGTTGTAGCTGCCAATGTGACAGCTCATTTGGAAGTGGGAATAACCATATCAAGAATGGGATTTGGATGCAGGATGGAACACAAATACAAGATTTACACTGTACACTCATGCAAAGGCCCTGATCCTCAAGCATATGACACATACTGTAAAGGAGTACATACAACTTTGTTATATCAGTATGAAAGGAAACTCAAACTAGGGGAAACACTCAAACTAACCTAACCTATCCTAACTATACATTACCCACAACTGGCCCTAACTACCCTAAGCTAAAGTTACTTACTACATGTAACTAAACACTCTAAACATCAACCCCCCTTATATGACGGGACACGTGTAGGACAAACTATACTAACCTAAATACATATTAACTTATCCTACACAAATACATATTTTTTTGTATTTTGTATTTTATATTTTTTTGATATACAAATAAACCCCAATATCATCCCCCACCCACCCACCCACAAACAAACATGTAATAATATAACACCCCCAACCCACTTATCCTAACTAAACTAACAGCCTACTCTAACCTAACACTATGCCCCCTATACCCACTAAAGAAACAAATGACGAAAGAGGAGGGAGGGGACGGAATTATGGGTGAGGATCAACAAGTCACAAATTGGCCCTTCTCAGTATTTTCTTAATCCCTTGCAGTCTCCTGCTTTTATGGGGCCACCTCCTGCTGCAGCCTGTCCATCCAGCGCAACATATGTTGCATGTCACGTTGTAGTGTCCTGAACTCGCTTATGTCCAATACTGCAGCTGGGGTCTTCTGAGTAGCACTTGTTGAAGCTGGTGCTGGTGCCGTGGTTGGTGGGGGAGGTGCAGAAGGTGCTGCATGTGGGCCTTGGGCTGTACATGGGTTTAGTCGGTCCACCACAGGTAAGGAGGCCCGTCAACTAGGATTGAGTCAACCATTGGCCAATCGCAACTACATTCATTTTTCAATTAGCGGACAATTGTCAACATCATTAGATCTTACTGACATATTTCCAAAATCAAGCACATTGATGCAAGCACCCATCTGGCCTTGATCTGCATGTACGCCTATGACATTTCACTCAAGTGCCACATAAATGGAGTACAAAATGTGGAGCTAGATGTTGCGGGACAGTTACCCATACAGTCCTACATGCTCATTACTTAACAGGGATGCGCAAGTCTGTGTGTAAAACTGATGCATCACTGTTCTGTGTGAATTAGGGTATGACTTGCTGACTAAATTATGACACTGGCCACCTCCAAATCAATTTTTGGCATGCATGTAGCAACAAATCACCTTGTTCACCTGCCCATGCCTATTGCGCAGCACTCAACTCCCAATATAGAACTCTCCGCAACTGAATGTCTAACTCTTCCATGGAACAATATGTCAACCTCCAGTCAAGTCACATATCATATCACGTGCCAGCACATCATATCTTGCAATGAGTCCAACACACAGGAGTCTATCAGACAACAGCTGCAAACACAACACAGGACAAACATTTTAACACTTACTGGATACGTCTGGGTCCATAAATCGAGCCACTTCACCTATTGTGTGGGGGCTGGTCCACCTGTAAAACATGGAAGGGTGATATGTGCTCAATGTCTGCTCAATGTACAAAAGTTGGAACAACAAATCACTGTGTGTGACATTTTATATGATAGAGCTGCACATTACGCATGTACACACCCCAACAGACATACCACTAGAAACATGCAATGACACTGTCACTCCAGTGAGTGATAGACACACATATGCACACATGCACTGGCCCTAACAATCTTGGGGTGCCAAACATGAATACTCAATGTTGTGCTTAATTCATTCCAGAGGGTACTCCATTTCATCATTTGTAATTGGGAGACACATGCAAAGCCACATTCCTGGTGCACTGCAATACCAGTGATTCAGGTATTGTGGCTTGTACATCAAGGGGCAATGAGTAACTGTGTGATGCTTATGTGGGTTGATTTGCGTTCATGAATGATTGTGCTTTCAGTGGTCATTAATAGGTGTGCCAGTGTTGTATGTAGGTTACATATGCCACATTGGCAGTGTACCCTGAGCCATACATGCCCCCTATTACAACATGATGGCACGGATCCTGTGTGTTACTTGATGACAATGTTATGCTAAACATGCATTGGCCACTTTTCTGATTCAAAACAACACAAAGATGTATGCTGATAGTGTCTTAGTTGATCATCCCTGAAAGATTACATGGGCACAGGAGTAGTCATTGCACCTGAAATGTGTTACTCTGGGCCCTGTGTACCTATATCAGGTATTGTAAACCACACTTTGGCAAAATCAGCAACTTAGAATTGCCAAGTTGTGTGATCAGTGTTAGTACAACCGAACTGACACTGTCCGCTACTAAAAACATGGGTTAGCAAATGTCCTACTTCTGCAATCATGATGAGGTAGGTTTCTATTTGAAAGCACCTTGGGAATGGTGGCACTCACAGGAATGCTGGCCTGCTGATCTTAGCAGATCACCATGTCTGTGACTGCCTTCATACTGAGAAGTTAACATTTGTAAAAATGCCGCACTATATTACCAGGGGTGTACCAGAAGTAAAATAACAACCTATTTTGTAACTAAAATAGTATAATGGAAGCAGTCAGTGGTCCCTTGCACAACATCATGCTAAAAAATAGTTTGTGACCATGCATTCACAAAGAGCAGGGATCCCATGATGACCCATTCACTTTACAAAATAATTTGGCACAAAAGTGACACAGATGGTAACTGCACTAGCTCAGTACCAGTAACTGCGCCCAAGCCAAAAATGTTGTTAGGCCCTGCTACTCAATGATAAGATTTAAACGCCTACTCCGAAAAGCCACGAAATGAACCTATGGTAATCTGGTAGCATCCTTGCCCATTTGGGTTTCGCCATGTGAAAGATTATCTGTCCAGACGTAAACACACAGAAATAGTGAGCTTAGGGCCAGATATGTCATTTTTTTGTGTTGCATTTGCTTCATTTGTTTACGCTACAGCTATGGAAATTATCAAAATAAATGTGATTGTAGCCAGTGTGCTAGACTTTTGTGTTGAGACATAACGCAAATGCAGCACAAACAAAGTAGAAATATGGGTCTAAGACAATAGCGAAGGTTATGAAGCGCTTGGTACGTATGGCCCTGAATACTGTTCGGACACGGCTCCACAAAACTGGGGACTACATTGTTTCCATGTATTACCATGTGAAATGCATCCCATTCCTGGTACACTCACAGGCCCTGATTCATAATTTTGTTTGTGCCGCTTTACCCTCATCTATTGACGCAAAAGCGGCACTAAATTACAAAATAAATTTGTCTTTTGTAAGTTTGCGTGGCTTTTGCATCAACAAATGACGAGAATGCGTTGCAAAAATTGTATCAGGGCCACAGTTTGTTCACCTTGCATTCCACATGTCCACAAACATTGCATGCAGCATGTCACAAATTCTGCTACTGTCACTCCAGAGCATTGTACTGTACACATTAGTCAATTTTGTACTCACCAACAGGGCCACCAATCACCACACCCAGGTGGTCCAGCAGATCCTGTTCTCGGGCCACCAGGTCAGCCAGTGATGCTTCAGCTGGTAGTCATTGCACTGGCTGTTGAATATGCGCCGCACGTGGAACAGCACCTTTGCCCACCTAAGCGTTCTTGCCTCCGTGTGATACCCCTGTATCACCCGGCCCCCAGCCTCCAACATCAGGGGGAGGAAGTGGCACACCAGCAACACAAATGCCCCTAGCTCCTCCTCATCCATTCGCCCCCAGACGTGGCCTTCCCAACATCTCCACAAAATTAGGAAAGAAAAGGGTAAAGAGGGAAAAACAAGGAAAGGAGGTAGGAAAAGGAAATTTAACTAACCCACAGACAGCCCAACAATACCCCAACTAACAATACCCACAAACAGACTCCCTACAGTACAAAGACAAATATAATTACAATAAATGACAAAAGCAACACTAACACAGGATACCACAGACACTTACAACACATCAAAATACAATATCAATAGCACACAGTAGACAAATTCACAAGATGCACAGAGACAAGTCAAGACACAACCACACAGTCTAGAATAATCACAGACTGCAAAGTGAATGTAAAAGTACACCCACTGTGCCATTTCTGCAGACAGGATATCCTATTACATCACTTCCTTTCTCAATTGCGGGCCTTTTTTGTATTGATTGTAATTTTATGACGATTACGGGGTTTGCGTCACTATTTTTTTTCCCAAATGCCTGAAAATTCCCACGCATTCAAGGATCGATACATTTTAAATGGATAACCGCATTCCTGGGGTACGTTGGCGGAATTAACGCTAGGGACCAATTGATGTATGTGTGTGAGCGTCAGTTTTTAACGCATATGCATAATATTTTGATGCATATGCGTTTAAAATCTGTCTTCAAATGTGCTTGAGTTATTTTTTAATTTTTAACATGCGTGCAGCCCATAACTAAAAAGATAGGATGGTATGACCTGCAGTGTGTGTTCTAGTGTTTGGGCACGTGTGGCAGACCATACTACTGCACCCCATAATACTCATTTTGTTGTGCAGGATTAGCTCTCTTAAATGACACAACAGCAACACAAACTTTGGAAAGAAAATAGGAATTTTCTAGTTTGAGCAGGTGTTGCATCAATAGAGAACAGCAAGGCTACGCTACTAAACAAATAGACTCATGGTCTGTGTGTTTATGTGTGTGAATTGTCCGTTCAAATTATTCTTGTGCCTCTTTGGGAACGACATGAAATGCATTTGGCAATGTGCATGTATGAATGTGTTATAAATGGGTATAACCATCATATGCCATTCATTCTGGTACATCAGTCATGATATGTGTTTGTAATATCTGTTGCATCTTATCCTGTGTGTACATGCTTGACATTGGAAAGATCGAGGACGGTTGATAATGGCTATGTCAGATATGTTACCCCTCACAAGTAATGAATTGTTGGATACCACTTCATAGTCACTTGTGTGTATACTACCCATGAGTCAAGCATTTTAACATGCTAGGTAGGTACAGTGTTTGTGACACAGAGTCTCAAATCCAATCCTAAAATTTGAATGTACACCACAGTTTGAGTCATGTAAATGACTTATGTTTTGCCTGTGGCTGTGGAGGACCAGCAGACCGTGCTGCATGTGTTCACATATTTCCAGTGGCTCATTGCACAAAGGTGTCCAGTTCAAGTGTGTGACCACATGTGTACCGTGTGTCAGTAATGGCCTCCATGTTGTCACAGTTACATGCAGGTCTGTCATGAGTCTGTGGAGCCAACCCTTGATTTAACAGAGTATCCTTCAAAGCAGATTTGACCAAAAGCCAAAGATCAACTAACGGCACACATGGGGATAGTCCAGCTATGGCACAGCAGAACTTTTAGAAGGCTGATGACAGAGCAACCTTGGTGTGCTCCAATACGTTATGGATCAGTAATAGGAAACAGGCAGGTTTCATCACAACATTTGTACACAGGAGGCACTCTAAAATTCCCACTGCAACAGGGAACATCAGTGTCTCTGTGTTGATGAATCCCACAGCTAGTCACCATGCAAGTTCCATCAAAACGTGGCAGCAGAAGTGAATCTGTGTCTGGACTGTCAGGGCACAAACGTGTTTTGTCCTTACATACACTTTAACAATCCCTGTTTGTTGTGCTGGAGGCACAGTACTAAATCCATGGATACAGCCATAGCACACTGTCACTGTTTGTCACTAATGAATACATGCAAAACCAGACAAGGGATGGGGGCTGGATTAGGCCATTTGAATATGTGTCCCAGAACAAAATATGATAAGTAAACTGATTAAACTATACTATACATTTGAGGATTCATCGTAGACATACCAGACACAATACCCCAGGAGGAAATAGAGGGCATGGAAAGCAACAATGAGACAAATGTAGCCACAGGGAACCTCTATGGTTAACGCAAAGACTGGAACCAGCCTGGCTAACAGGATGCATGCTCTGTCAGGAACAAACATGAACAAGGTAAATACACACTGAGCAGACTCTGACTGGGACAAGCAGGAACAACATTGTGGGAACAAAGAACAGTTTCTGCTGTGGTCTGCACTGTTACACAATCCCCCAAAGGGCTCTGGTACACAAGTGATTTGTGCGCCAATGCACAACAAGGAGATTCAGAAAATGGCAGCTTCTAAGCAGTTCCAGGCAGCAGCAAGGGCAGGTCAGGTTCAAATGGCTGGTCTGCATGGAAGTGCTCACAGGTGTGTGCAGCTTAAGTCTCTCACAAGTCCTGGAGTTGAGAATCAAGTTCAAAGGGCCAACTGGACCTTTCACATGGGAAACAATGGACAGCTGATTACAGGTCTTACCGAATACCAGGCAGTGCATTATCAGACCTGAAGTCCATGCAGAATGATGAACTATGACTATGGCATGCCATACTGAAGAGGGAAGCACACAGGAGTCAGAATGGGAGTCTGGGTGAGTGTAGATGAAGATTCTCAGGGTACATATAGTCCATTTACAGCGCCCCCTAGAGAAGGGTGGGGATAGACTTAAAACATGGGAGTGGCAGGACTTATTTTCTGGGATGGACTGCGGAGGGCATGTCTTGTGAGCAATGCTTGTCATACCTGGGGCACTTGTGCTATCCATTTTCAGGTTTGATGTGCTTCTTGTCACACATGCTCCTTGCAGAGATAGCTGAGGTCACACTTACTGCTGTTAAGGGTCTGGTCATACATTTCTGTTACCAATGCAATTGCACATCCACTGCCTCAAGTATGATGCACTTTTTAACCTTATGATTGATGGTTTCTTAGTTGAGTGTCATATGCTGCAATGGACCATGTTGGCAACATGGATGTGTCTCATAACCGTGGTCCTCTGATATTGCCCTTCAAATGTGAAATAGACAGGATATATGTCATTAACACTGTGTGTGATGTTTGCTGTACATTCATACCCATCAAATGTGATGTGGCTTTTGCAGTATGCAAATTTGTATTTATGAAATGCTTCATGAGGCAAAACTCTGATTATGATTCCTAGAGATCATGTGATGCATAAATAATTACCCAGAGCATGATTGAGTGATGAGATGAGGTGTTTTATTACATATGATAACAAAGTGGTGATGGTGACAATAGTTAGGAGACATTTTGTATGATCTGTTGTCTGTGACGCAATCCTGCAGCTGTGTTTGGATGCTCCCGCTCATTTTCCCGGACACCATCCTCCTCCTCCTCCTCCTCCTCCTCTTCAGGCATTTGTTGATCTGGTTCTTAGAGGGGAATGTTCCTCCTCACACAAATGTTGTGCAGGAGGGCACAGGTCAAAATGATCTTGCAGACCATTTCAGGAGCATATAGGAGGCTGCCTCCGGTGGTTTCCAGGCACCTGAATCTGGACTTCAGGACGCCAAAAGTCCGCTCAACTATGGTGTGTGTCCTACAATGTGCCTCATTATAGGCATGCTCTGCTGCTGTGCTTGGGTTGGCAATTGGGGCCATGATCCATGGCTGGATCCCGTAACCCTGATCAGCTGAAAGAGAAAATGAGGGTAAGTATTTTGTTGTTGGTTGCATCGTGATTGTCACTTTGCATGGCAGTTATCTTGTGTCGTCTGTGACTCATCTGTGTTTGAAGTATTGTGTGGGATCCTAGGCTTCTGTGATGTTCTTTCTGCATTGGGTTGTTTGACTAGCAAAACTGGTGTTTGGCTGATTGACATGATATCTGTTGTATATTTAGAAACTTGCTGTTCAGTGTGTATCTCCCATGTGTCATGTAATGAGAAAGAAGTGACCGTGTGCCTTCATTGGAGGTGACATGATACTTACACACACACAATAGATTCCACTGTGGTGGTAACATGGTTGTGCTGCATGGCCTGAACTTCCCATCCAATTTGACATATGTGATTGCAGGTGAAAGGCAACAGTGAGGCCCTTTGATTTGGCTAGGTGACAATGCACAACACATCTCCATACATTGGCAGCACTGAAGTGTTCACAATTGACAATGCACAATTATCCCATGTGTGACAAGTTCTATGCAAACCTATTTTTGTTCCCTCGCCGAGTTGGCTCATGTGCAAATGTGCACCTCCACTACTAAACTTGCTCCAGGTAAGCTGGCTAACTTGTTTGTGGGGGTGAAGGTTTTAGTGCAGGAAGGTCCCTCTCCCTGAACATTTGGTATGTATTTGGGGAATTGTCTCAATCCGTATGTGTAGCAGTGTGCACTTTGCATTAGTGTCACATCCACATGTTTTCATAGCACAGTCCACTTCCTCATTGCTAGCTGGCAATGTCACCCCAGAAGTGATGTGAGATGTTGGTACTGCCTCAATAATTCCTTGTCACCTTCATTAGAGTCAGCATCATCATGCTATGTGTCTCATTGTGTTTGACCTGCAGCAACACACATTACACACCCCTTACACAGGACGTATTGCTTGGAAGGGTGTGGGATTGACTGTAGCCTTATGTGATATTGAAAGGTTCATCTTCCAAGTTGTACTGCCAGTTAAGGCCGTGGCTCTACAGTAGAGTGGCATCTATTGTTATTTGCATCTGTCATTTGTCCATAGGTGTGTATCCCATTGGGTCAGGATATCAAACATGACTACCGGTGTCACACCTCAGTGTCT
The DNA here is from genome assembly GCF_031143425.1 of Pleurodeles waltl. Lineage (NCBI taxonomy): Eukaryota > Metazoa > Chordata > Amphibia > Caudata > Salamandridae > Pleurodeles > Pleurodeles waltl. The sequence goes on along the minus strand of NC_090444.1, from coordinate 1,082,894,888 downwards.
TCCTGGTCACGGCTCAATGTAGTGGTGTATGTGTTATGTGTCCTACAGATTTGCTGTGCTGTGTGTAAATTACTAGGTTTCTGTACTTACCAACAAGTAGGCCATTGCCATATCGTCCATCCTGGAAGTGCCGATTGATGGTGCTGTGGCAGAAGATGAATGAATCGTGTACACCCCCAGGATACTTTGCCATGATGTTGGTGAACAATCCACGGTCATCCACAATGGCCTGCACTTTGATGGAGTGTGTGTGCTTCCTGTTGCGGCATAGGTGCTCAGTTGCAGCAGGTGGCACAACCCAGACATGTTTGCAGTCAATGGCACCAAGCACACGCGGGAAGCCATTAATTTGATAAAACTCCTGTTTGGTCTCCTGCTGCTTCTGCTGTGTGTTGAGGAAGCTGATGTGGCGGGGTGTGAGGGAGATGATGGCATCAAGTACCTTGGGAAGGAAGGCAGAGAATGAGGGCTGTGAGATCCCGGCAAGCAGGGCACCAGTGGTTTGAAAAGAGCCACTAGACAACATGTGCAGGGCAGCTAGCAGCTTGGTCTCTGGTGGGGTGTCTGCAAGCTGGCTGTCAAATGTGGCTCAATGTGGCGCAGCAGCTACTGTATGGCTTGCCCGTTTAGTCTGTACCTCTGGATAATGTCATGTTCCCTGAGGCCCAGAAGGGTTGTCCTTGTCCTGAATTTCCTCTCCTACCTTCTGCGTTGCCTTCGGGGTCCATGTTGGTGTGGTGGTAGCTGCTGCTGTTGCTCCTGTGCTCTGCGTCTTCGAGCATGCTGCATGAGTAGCACCTCCATGTCTTCCTTTTTGAGCAATTATGTTGCTTGTGTGAGTTTTCCTTAAGTAGTGGTGTGTTTGCCCCATTTTAACGTCTGCCCTGACCAAGGCGTTACAATTTGGCGCAAATCGGGATTTGCCTCATTTTCCGGCTCCGCCTACCAGACGTGGGCCATTTTTGCACAGTTGGATGAATATGGCTCACAGGTGTTTAAGTCATTTTTTGGATGGAAACGCCTACCTGGCATCTCATTTACGCGAGGCGGTTTCACTCATCCAGAAAATGGCACACACTAGGATATTTTGACATTACACGGGTCTAGCGTCAAAATATAAATATGATGTTACGTTTGCGCCGGATTTGTGTCAAAAAACATGATGCTAATCCGTTGCAAAGGGAGTATAAATATGGGCCTTGGACTGCACAAGAGAAGACTATACTCTTAAGGACTGCACCTGCTGAACACTTTGGTCTTCAGCCCAAAGAGGACTTTGCATGGCTTTTAAAGTATTCAGGAGTGGACTCCCTGTAAGCGACAGATATGCAGGAGCTTCCAAGTGTCACCTGCATCAACTCTTGCCAGAAGAACCCAGCTGGGCAGCATTCAGTGGTCTTTTAAGGATTTGGTCAGGTGAATTGTGGGAATTGTAGTCCTAATGTCCCAAGTAGCAACTCAACCTTGAAACGTTAATTGGTGTTGTGGACCCCCAAAGACCCAAAAGAAAAAACTGGAAAAGAAGGACTGGCCTGCTAGACCACTGGCGTGCACAAGAGAGGACTGCACTCATAAAGACTACACCTGCTACACTCACAAGGCTTGACAACAAAAGGACTTTGCCTGTCTCAAAGGATAAGGAAAGGTCGCCCTGATCAGCAACAGGTATGAAAATGCTAGAAGGGCTACCTTCAACAAGGACAACACCAGCTGACAAGCTTCACCTGTATTTAACTTGGATTGACCATGTGCATTGTGTATTCCCTGACCCCAAAAGGCAAACCAAAGCTTCTGAGCTCTTGGCTAATGCTGTGGACCACTTTCCTGCATCAGGAAACACTCTGAAAGTAAGTGTAAAAGTCTTACATCACGGGCAGTCATATCTCTTGACTTTGTCCCGGTTTAGCATGACCTTTTTTAACCCTTTGAGTGCTATATGCTTCTAAGGACTAGTTTTACTTTTAATCTTTAAAGATTCATATCTGATGTTCCCTACATTGGATTTTTGGTGTTTTGGTGTCATTGAGTTCATGAAAGTCGAAACTATTTTGATGAATTTCTGTGGGATTACTATTGTGTTTTGTGTCTTACTTATTTAATGTATTGGTGTTTTTAAATGCTTTACATACCCATCTCCTAAATTAAGCCTGTCTGCTCACAGCCAAGCTACCAAGGGCTGAGCAAGGGTTAATTTATTAAGACCTTGACTGGACCTTATATGAGATTGTGGCCTTATTACTAGCTGTAGGTACCTACCTCCATCTAATAATAATCCACCTTCCATCACCCAGCATTCTGTGGGCCCCTGGAGGTGGCTCTCTTCACAGCAGCACCAGTGCCCACACCTGGGTAGGCTGACCAGTGCTGTACAGTGCACTTCATGGTCCTATGGCGGGGGTAAATATACATCAAGACTCCATGTCCTATCATTCTGTAAGATGAGCAGTTGAGGTGGCTCCCTTCATGTCAGCACCATTGCCCACACCTGGGGCGACTGATCAGTGCTACACAGAGCACTTTGAGATCCGGTAGTGCAGGACACACATGGACCAAGTACAGGCCCATCCTTTACCCATCAGCAACAGGAGGAAGCAGGGCCACCCGTCTTGGCTTTGCAACTGGGGGTCGAATAACTGAAAGTGGTAAGACCTTAATGCATATTTTCTATGCACCTGCTCAGATCCTTTCTGCCTTTATTGGTTGGGCCGGAATCTAGTAAAAGGCCGTCCTTGCACCAGTGCCTGGTGAAGGAGTAAGTGAGGTGCTGTATTAACTTCCCCACTCTTTCCAGTACTGTGAAGCATTGCCCCCGGCAGACAGATCCAAGATCAGATAAAAGCCAAAACGACAGAAGGCATCAAGGCTCACAGTGCCTATTGGAGCCCTCGTCAGGAGGTTTCTTTGGATCCCCACCCCTGAGCCTCTTTCGGAACATTTGCTGTGCTCTTCTGTGGTCGTCGTTATGGCCCTCCTTTCATTTGTTGAGTTGTTTTTACCTGCCTCGTGTCAACCCTGTGATGTGGTGGGCCTCTCAAGACTGAATTACATACCGAGCAGGTGCAGATGCCACAGACTGAGCCCCCTGGTCATTGGTCTACTCACTCTTTTGCCACTATAGGGGCCTGTCTTTTGATTTTTCAATGTATGTATTTTCTATGGTTCTCCTTTTGCTTTATACAGTGAGTCTGATTTTCTCCACTTCGACCTGTCATCTTGAAGTCTCCAAATTTTCCCTGATTGTTTAATTTCTATCTTTGGCCTACACGGGAGGCAGGGGTATGGGCAAGTGCAAGTCCACAGACACCCTAACAGTGAAGAAAAACAAAATCTCTAAACTCACCTTAATTATCACATCTTATAGGCCTCAAAGCCCAACAACACTCAATGACATAGATTCTTTAAATGAGGTGTTGAGTCACTATTGGGTGGAGATAATGCGAACAGACAGGCCCATATCAAAGTACCTGACAAAGTTGCCCCTATATTTTTTACACAGAAGAAGGCCACATCTTTGAATCTAAGCACAAAGCAACCTACCACCACAGACGATGCTACATTACCAGATGCCATGCCTACTGTCCCTACCTTACGTTTAGCTGACCCTGCTTCACATGCACATGGCTTAGGGACTCTGACTCCCCTCCCGTTCTCCTTTTGTACAAACAGATCTGCTTACCTTGCAACACTTCGCTCATTTTTGAGTCAAGAGGTGGACATTGGCAGAGTAAATACCAGCTCCAGTCTGACTGTTACATCTATCACCAACTATAACAATGAGCCAAGACTGTGGAATCCTAATGTGGACATAGCTGACATTGATAATTTGGTTATGCACCCCTGGGACAAGGTAATAACCTTAAATACATATTTGGTATCACAGTCAGCTGAGCTAGGTGAAGTAAAATACATCACATGCCCACCAAGAAATACATTTTTTCTGCATGACCTGTCTTACGTCTATTCAGTTCTGATTGATGACCGAAACAAGAGGAAGAATAACAGAGTAAAGCACTTTCACAAGCCACGGCCCATTCATCACCTGCCCATTGTATGCAGTGATGTACCTTCTGCCAGTTTTCAAACTAAGACTACGCTTCCTCCCCCTGAATCCCGTGGCTCCATTAAGACCATTGATGACCCGATGAAAAATACATCTCCCCAATCAGGACCCACTAAGGAGACAGCTAACAGGGAGAAAGGGGTTGTTACAGGCAGAAAACTAAGGGAATGCCTACATGATAAGAGTTCCTAAGTTGACCCCAGGGGCACATTAGGATGAGGACTTCTTGATAACTAACTGCATACACTATAGAAGGATAGTACACTACTGCTATAGCATCATACTCTCAGATATCATGCATGCTAGTGGATCTCATGATCCCACAGAGCAATCAAGACCCTTTGATGTCATTGTTAACATTAAAATATAGCATCTTTTTTTATGGGTATGTTGGTCTGGAGGTACGAAAGGACACCCGCCCAGTATAAATTAAATCCACCCTTTGAAAGCACCCTCCAACCCAGCGAATGATCCGCATCCTCTTTGGAAACCTCAATGGTGGACAGACTGTAAAGCACTCCCCATTCCGGACCTGCCAGGGAACTGGATCACCCTGCTTCCAGTGAGTCATGGTAATCGGTCTATGATCTAGGAAGCAAGGTTTTCAGTAATGTTGCTGAGACTTTTATATCTATGATTTCCCAACTTGACACACCTGGCAAGAATTCTTCTATAACTAATTTGCTATTCTGGATTGTGGCAGGTGGCAGAACAAAGCTCAATGACCCCAGGGGGTCTTTCATAGATCACTTTGATTTCTTCCATTTGCAGGAAACTTGGAGCACCGAACCCGTTTTCAGGTCTGGGTATGTTAATTATTTTATTCCTGTATGGCACACTGGGAAGGGATGCCCTTTGTGTGACTTCTTAATCGGGGCTCGCACTTCCCTTAATGTGAAAATTCAATCACTCAGTATTGCCTATCATGACATTCAAGGCATTATGCTCACAGGGAGGACACTCGTACACCCTAGATCTATAATGTTCACAACCATGGGTTTAGGAAGGGTGGGGAAACGCAGACCATTCATCAACATGCACACATAGAAATCTTTTTGCTAGAGATGACTCATTAATTGTTGTAGGTGACTTAAACATGATATATGACTCTTTAGATAGTAGTAGCTATTCCCCCTTTGGCACAGAGGACGAGGTATGGGGTATCCTACTTACAAATGCTGTCCCTGCAAAGTGCTGGAGAGATGCAGCATATCAGTATTATCCTTTACACTCACGTTTGGGCTGAGGGCATGCAATAGTCGCACACCATTTGACCAATCCTGGCTCCCCTAGTAGGATCGACTACACACTGATTGCCCTCCCTCCTTAGAGTGCTGTTGCAGAACGGAAGGTATTGCCTAGACCTGACAGAGATCCTAATGCCCTACATTGCTCTCTGAAAGATACCTCAAACAACCAGTATGTAGTCCCCTCTCCCTTTCTACAGATCTTCCACCTTCCAACAACAAGAGTAGGGTTAAGTGGGATAGAGTTGCAGTGCAGATGGAGCTTAGGGCTAATATGAACAGGAACTTACTTTATGCCATCTCTGAGCCAGACAGTTTACTCTCCCTGCAAGACAGTCAGTAACTTCATCAACAAATTACATATTTTTAACTTTTTGGGAGAATGATTCACCGCCTGTCATGGACCCAAGTGCAAGATCTTTAATCTAAGTTGCATCTGGTTAAACAAAGATTGCAACATGGCTAAATCCAAGCTGCGGGGAACCCTCAGGAGAGAGGATGTCACTGACATTAGAACTAGTAGGAATCTAGTCAAATTGATTCAACTAAAGGCACATCATAAAAGAGATACCCAGTTTGGGAAGATATATATGAGGTTACCGTTAATAAAGACACCAGGAATTTTGGCACCTAGTAGCAAACAAAAGTCAGAGTCCTGCAACATGACACCATTAACTCGGAGTCTTGGCAAAAATACTTTTCAGACCTCTATAGCCCCCACCCAAAGGGGAGTGTGGATGATAAAGTCCTCGACAATTCAAGCTTTCTCAAGTATACTAACCACTGGGCTAAATGAGACCATGAGGACAATTAAGGCTATATCAGCTGGAAAGGCTGAGTGGCATGATGAGGTCCCCAGGAATCTCATCTTATCTGATATCGAGAACTGGACCCTCTATGTAAACAAGTTAACTATCCATATACTGGGAGAGATGGAAATTCTGCACAGCTGGAAAGTGGCTGAAATTGTCTCAGTTCATAAAAAGGGCCTAAAAGATTTCCTGATGATCTATAGGCCAATCAGCCTTATCAACATAAAACAGAAGGTCTATTGTAGACAGATCTTGTTCCAGCTTGACCGCTTGATAGAGGGCCATGGAGCTTTGACATATTTGCAAGCGGGGTTTAGAAGTCAAATAAGTGTCCTCAACAAGGTCCTTAGGTTCATGATTATCTATAGGAAGACAGTATAGTAGAAAATCCAGTGTTTGTAAACCTTAAATCATCATTTGACCTGTTCCTGGGTGCAAACTATTAGAGGTTCTGAAGGACAGCATGGTGCCCCCTGACCTTCTGAATATTCTCATACGCTTACACAAAGACATCTACACCCAAGTTCGATAGAGCACCAGGTGTCAACTAATAGCAGTCCACAAGGGTGTCCTTCGGGGTGCATTCTTGCTCCCATCCTATTCTCGATATACCTAAATGACGTGGTTGTCTATTTGGAGGATAGCAAGAATGATTTCCCCAGAGAACCTGGCAAGAAGATCCCCCTCTTCTATTTGCATATGAGACTCTGCTCGTCTCTAAAATCCCAGTAGGCCTCCAAACGCTTGCTGACAAGTTTGCGACATTCTGTGATGATTGTGGGGTGGTCATAAACCAATCACAAGCAAAGTTCATGGGCGATTGCTCCCACAGGTCTTTTAGAGGCCTCATTATGCTTGAGAGGCAACCCCTAGATAGGGTTTTTCTAGTTTAACTACCTAGGAATCACTTTAACTAAAACCATGTCCTGTCCCAGCAGGTTAAAAAGAATGCCCTGAAGTTAACCCACTAAGCTGCTGTGATTTTAGGACTCTACAAATCCTCAACAGCCAGACATATATCACCGGCTGTAAAAGTATATAGGGCCAAGGCAGAGGGTAACACACTGTATAGGGCAGAGATCTGATGCACAATATTAATGGCTGAGCTGACTGTGGCAGAGAACAACTTCCTGAGAGCAATAGTCAGGCTCTCCAAAAGCACTTTCTCATTACCTCTTCTCTGGGACATGGGTCTTGTGCAGCTGGCCAATAAGGCTCACTAAGGCATTTGCTTTACTGGCATACATTAAGATATTCCCTGGCTCTCCTTGATTACTATCAGGCTTTTAAAGAAATAGTCACATTGGATAAATCTTGTAAAATCAAATAGATATTTTAAATGATAGACATGTTGACTGATTCTTGCCATTGGCGAGTTTTGGTTAAAAGACTCCCCACTTACTAGGGTAAATCCTTAAAGAAGTGTACTGGCACTGGAAGTGGGATCACCTACATAGCACACTGCCCTATGGGTTACCTAGGGCCTACCTTAGAGGTTACTTATATGTAGAAAAAAGGGAGTTTAAGGCTATGCAAACCCTTTTAAATTCCAAGTCGAAGGGGCAGTAAAACTGCTCACACAGGCCTTGTAATGGCAGGCCTGAAACATGGTTAAGGGGGTACTTATATGGGTGGCACAATCAGTGCTGCAGGCCCACTAGTAGCGTTTATTTACAGGCCCTAAACACATGCAGTGCACTTTACTAGGGACTTACAACTAAATGAAAAATGCCAATTTGGTATGAGCCAATGTTACCATATTTAAGGGAGAGAGCATATTCACTTTATTACTCGTTAGCAGTGGTAAAGTGCATAGAGTCCTAAAACCAGCAAAAAGAGTGTCAGAAAAGTGGAGGGAGGCAAGCAAAAAGTTGGCAGATGATCACCCTAAGGCTGTCAGGTCTAACATGTGTGACCCCCAGCTGAAAGTGGGGAGAGCTACCCAACCCCTTTGGCGCTCTTATTGGTAAGGCAGAAGAATCTGGAGAGGCCATCAGCTTTGGCATGGTCAGTCCCTAGGCAATGCTCCATCATAAAGTCCATCTCCTGCAGGGAAATGGACCACCTCAAGAGTTTAGGATTTACCCCCCTCATCTGTATGAGGCATCTGAGGGGCCTGTGGTCTGTCTGAACCCAGAAGTGAGTCCCAAACAGGTATAGTCTCAGCTTCTTCAGTGCCCAGACCACAGCAAATGCTTCTCTTTCAATGGCACTCCACTCTGTTCCCGTGGTAATAGCCTTCTGCTAATAAAAGCTACTGGTTGGTCTAGGCCCTCCTCATTCAGCTGTGCAAGAACTACACCTATGCCATGCTCTGAAGCGTCCGTCTGCACGATTAACTCTTTGAAGTAGTCAGGGGCCCTGAGCACGGGTGCTGTGCACATGGCTTCCTTCAGAGAGTCAAAGGCTTTCTGGTAACCCTCTGTCCAATTCACCAACTTAGGTTGTTTCTTAGAAGGGAGTTCTGTTAAGGGGGCCCTATGGTGCCATAGCCCTTAACAAATCTGTAGTAATACCCAGTGAGACCTAAGAAGGCTCTCACCTCTGTCTGGGTTCTAGGTGGTTGCCAGGCCTTGTTTGTCTCAATCTTGGCCTGGAAGAGCTGCACCTTGCCACCACCTACTAGTTGTCCAAAGTACACCACGGAACCCTGCCCAATCTGGCACTTCCTGGCCTTGATGGTCAGGCCTGTCTGTTGCAGAGCCTGAATCACCTCCTTGAGGTGGAGCGGGTGTTCCTCTCAGCTGAAACTGTAGATGGCAATATATTCTAGGTAGGCTGCACAGAACGCATCCTTGCCAGCTAGGTCCCCGTTAATCAACCAATGGAAGGTACCAGGATATTTTACAATCCAAAGGGCATTACTCTGAACAGGTAATGTCCCACTGGAGTGGAAAAAGCAGATCTCTCTTTTGACCCCTCAGTCAAGGCAATCTGCCTGGACTCTGATGTGCAATCAAAGGTACTGAGAAAATTGTCAGCACCTAGCCTGTCTTCGAGCTCATCAGCTCAGGGGATGGGGTGAGTGTCTGTCTTCGAGACACAGTTGAGATCCAGGTAGCCCATGCAGAACCTAAGTTCTGGCTCAGCACCGGGAGCGGCAGCCCTGGGAACCGACACCACAAGGCTGGACCAGGGACTGCTGGACTTCTCCATCACCCCAAGAGCCAGCATCTTGCAGACTTCCTCCTTGATGCTAGCCCTCAGCTTGTCTGACACTCTCTAAATTTGGTTCTTTACAGGGGACTGTTTCCTGTGACAATGTCGCGGACACACAAGTGTGTGAGTCCAGGGGTGAGGGAAAAAACGGATGAGAACTGTTACAATAACTGGTAGGTGTCCCCTCTCTGATCTAGGGTCAGGGAGTCAGAGAGATTGACACCCTCCACTGACCCATCACCTTCCTTTAGCAGAGAGGAGGTCAGGGAGAGGTTAAATCTCCTCTTCTATGTCCTCATCTGTCACCAGAAGCATGCTGACCTCAGACCTCTCAAAATAAGGCTTCAGTCAGTTCTGATGGAGCACCCTCAGAGCATTTCTAGGGGACTTCAGATCCACTAGGTAAGTATCCTCACCCTTAGGCCCATATTTATACTTTTTGACGCAAAACTGCGCTGGCGCAGTTTTGCGTCAAAAATATTACTGCCGGCTAACGCCATTTTGGTGCGCCGTGCGGGCGACATATTTATACTTTGACGCACGGCGGTGCAAACAACAGGTGGGAGTAATTATTTTTTACGCACACCGCGGCGTCAAGTCGTAAAGGAAAACGACGCTAACGTGGCGGAAATGACTGTGGGTCGATTTACGACACCCCAAACCGGATATGCGCCGTTTTTTTTGACACAATAGCGTAAAAAAACATAGTGAACACAGGCATATCGCCAGAGGAGAGCCAAAATGGATCCCAGAAGCCACTACAGACCCCAGGAAGATGACAGCAGACCAGGAACCAGCCAGGAGGACCCACACAAGAACCAGGACACCTTTAAGAAGAAAAGAAAGTGTCGCTTTAGTGCAGAGGAGCAGGAAATTCTGGTTAAAGAGGTGACGGAACACCAGCACCAACTGTTTGTCACATCAAAGTTGCCAATCAGTAGGAGAGAGGCTATATGGCAACAAATTGTCGACAAGATTAACAGTGTGGCTAAAGTACGCAGAACAGTCATCGAGTGCAAGAAACGCTGGCATGACTGCAAACGCAGGACCAAGGAAAAGATGGCCAGGAACAGGAAGGCAGCACTGCAGACTGGAAGTGGGAGTCCAGCACACCAGGAGGCCCTGGACCATATGGAGGAGATGTCGCAGCCGTCATCCCTGAGGAGATCGTCACAGGGATTCAAGGACAGGACAGCGCAGACTACCAGGAGACAACGCACATGCAGGGTAAGTCGCATGGGGAATTCAAATTCACAAATGTTAACTGCAAGCGGGGGGATACCGACCACAAAATGCATGGAAGTCAACATATACATGGAGTGGCATGGGTAAAGGGGCATGGCATTGGGGCATGGCCTGCACAGAGAGAAGCTGGGGCACACCATTACACTACACCAACAACAGTACTATGGGGGCATGCCGTCATGCCAACGATGGAGCAAAGGGAAAGCCACGACAGGAGGGAAGGCCACTACGTCAAACTTACATCCTGGCACTCGTCAGCCAACATACCTCCTACATTAACTAGGGCCCTATTAGCAATCCTCTAGCCAAACCGACAACTGCAATGTAACTGCGACAACAGTTGCCACTACCACCTCTGATCTGTGTGCAGCTCAAGTAGCCAATGGCAGTGACCTCCCCATGGATCATACACACCTAAATTAGGGGGTGAGGATGACAACTGCAACAATCTCCAGAAACAAGACAAAGGCCCCAGTACTCACAAATGTCAATGCCCATAGTTGTCACAAACATCAGCCAAAGTAAACAACAATAGGAGCAACACAGCACTAAGGACACACCCATGCTGCATATGTCAGGGTCCATCCTGTGCCTGGGTAACAAGGCAACATCCCAAATGTCATACTGCTCAAACAACAGCATTGAGGAGGGGACACATGTAACTGGTCACTGAAATACACCTGCACAGTCAGAGGATGAAATAGGACACTGATACGACTATCAGGGCAATCCCATGTAACACACATTACCCAAAATCAGCAGGACACATTAACAATGTCAACATCCATATCAGATCATAACATTGCCATGCATAGGATATGCCACATGCCAATTACATTAAAGTCGATGTGAACGATCAGGGATTGGGGCAGGTCCAGATACTTAAGTGTGCTGCCAGGGCCATCAGAACACCCACAGCCAGTGAAAGGTCTCACCATGAGAATGGATGTACACGGAGGGTCGAGTAGGAAAAGGAGGTGGCAATTCTCTATTTGGCTAAAATCAACACCAAGAGGCGATGAGGCTGACAAGTCTAATAATTCAATAACATACATGTGACACACAGGTGGGCCATAGGCCTGAAACAATGCCCATCTGAAGGACTGCAGATATTAACACAAAACAAGATCACAAAGTGAATTCATCAAAAGGCAGGCACGTCACATAAAAATTAGCACAACACAGACACACTAATTGTACCCTATTTCATTGCAGAGGAAGATGGATCTCCTACCGATATGCCTGTCCCAGATTTCCCTGATCACATGGATGACGAGCCGATAAACATTCCCCAGGAGACTATCGAAAAGGTCCTTGAAACCCTCCAGACCCCACCTTCAGTCACAAGGAGGAGCACAGAACAAGCAGCCATCGCAGAGGAACCACCCACCACCCCAATTGTAAGACCTGCCAGCTCCAATACAGCTGAGGATTCAGACGACACTGGCACCAGCTTTGAGAGAACTGTAGTTGGAGTACAGCGGGAGATGGCCAAGGAGGTGCGGGTGGGGATGCAAAATATGGCAGCCAGCCTTGAGGGTGTGCGTTTGTGCATGATGTCATTTGCAGATCATGCAGCAGCTATGCAAGCCCTAACATCTATCTTGCAGGAACTACAGAAAACCCAGAAGGAAATCAGCACAGCTGTATTACAGTTGACCCAACACCTACAACAGCAATCCTGTCAACGCGTGCACAAATGCAACATTGAACCCCTCAGGGCTGACCTGGCTGCCTACCATCGTGATGTGGCTGCTATTCTCAAGAGCAAAAACAGTTCGGGCTGGACTGTTCCCATGGGGGACAGGGTCAAGACTGATTTGCATATGGCTGGGTCCAAACTGGAATGGCATGGGCAGCAAAAAAACGATGGATTAAACCCAGATCTGTGACTGGGGGTGAATGCTTGACAATGTTCAGCATTCCGTCCATCACTTGTTGTTTTTGCATTTGTCGCCCTAAGTGGGAAGGGTATGCCCAGACGTGGGTCCCGTGCTTCCCATGCCACTGGATTCAAACTAGCCTGGCTGATGAGGGGTGAAACCCCGAAACTGGTCCCAGGATGCTTGTTTCCAGTCCAGGGAAGACCTGGCCTAGCAGTTCGGGCTGGACTGTTCCCATGGGGGACAGGGTCAAGACTGATTTGCATATGACTGGGTCCAAACTGGAATGGCATGGGCAGCAAAAAAACGATGGATTAAACCCAGATCTGTGACTGGGGGTGAATGTTTGACAATGTTCAGCATTCCACATTGTCACCCTAAGTTGGAAGGGTATGCCCAGACGTGGGTCCCGTGCTTCCCATGCCACTGGATTCAAGCTAGCCTGGCTGATGAGGGGTGAAACCCCGAAACCGGTCCCAGGATGCTTGTTTCCAGTCCAGGGAAGACCTGGCCTAGCAGTTCGGCTGGACTGTTCCCATGGGGGACAGGGTCAAGACTGATTTGCATATGGCTGGGTCCAAACTGGAATGGCATGGGCAGCAAAAAAACGATGGATTAAACCCAGATCTGTGACTGGGGGTGAATGTTTGACAATGTTCAGCATTCCGTCCATCACTTGTTGTTTTTGCATTTGTCGCCCTAAGTGGGAAGGGTATGCCCAGACGTGGGTCCCGTGCTTCCCATGCCACTGGATTCAAGCTAGCCTGGCTGATGAGGGGTGAAACCCCGAAACCGGTCCCAGGATGCTTGTTTCCAGTCCAGGGAAGACCTGGCCTAGCAGTTCGGGCTGGACTGTTCCCATGGGGGACAGGGTCAAGACTGATTTGCATATGACTGGGTCCAAACTGGAATGGCATGGGCAGCAAAAAAACGATGGATTAAACCCAGATCTGTGACTGGGGGTGAATGTTTGACAATGTTCAGCATTCCGTCCATCACTTGTTGTTTTTGCATTTGTCACCCTAAGTGGGAAGGGTATGCCCAGACGTGGGTCCCGTGCTTCCCATGTCACTGGATTCAAGCTAGCCTGGCTGATGAGGGGTGAAACCCCAAAACCGGTCCCAGGATGCTTGTTTGCAGTCCAGGGAAGACCTGGCCTAGCAGTTCGGGCTGGACTGTTCCCATGGGGGACAGGGTCAAGACTGATTTGCATATGGCTGGGTCCAAACTGGAATGGCATGGGCAGCAAAAAAACGATGGATTAAACCCAGATCTGTGACTGGGGGTGAATGTTTGACAATGTTCAGCATTCCGTCCATCACTTGTTGTTTTTGCATTTGTCGCCCTAAGTGGGAAGGGTATGCCCAGACGTGGGTCCCGTGCTTCCCATGCCACTGGATTTAAGCTAGCCTGGCTGATTAGGGGTGAAATCCCGAAACCGGTCCCAGGATGCTTGTTTCCAGTCCAGGGAAGACCTGGCCTAGCAGTTCGGGCTGGACTGTTCCCATGGGGGACAGGGTCAAGACTGATTTGCATATGGCTGGGTCCAAACTGGAATGGCATGGGCAGCAAAAAAACGATGGATTAAACCCAGATCTGTGACTGGGGGTGAATGTTTGACAATGTTCAGCATTCCGTCCATCACTTGTTGTTTTTGCATTTGTCGCCCTAAGTGGGAAGGGTATGCCCAGTCGTGGGTCCCGTGCTTCCCATGCCACTGGATTCAAGGAAGACCTGGCCTAGCATTTCGGGCTGGACTGTTCCCATGGGGGACAGGGTCAAGACTGATTTGCATATGGCTGGGTCCAAACTGGAATGGCATGGGCAGCAAAAAAACAATGGATTAAACCCAGATCTGTGACTGGGGGTGAATGTTTGACAATGTTCAGCATTCCGTCCATCACTTGTTGTTTTTGCATTTGTCGCCCTAAGTGGGAAGGGTATGCCCAGACGTGGGTCCCGTGCTTCCCATGCCACTGGATTCAAGCTAGCCTGGCTGATTAGGGGTGAAACCCCGAAACCGGTCCCAGGATGCTTGTTTCCAGTCCAGGGAAGACCTGGCCTAGCAGTTCGGGCTGGACTGTTCCCATGGGGGACAGGGTCAAGACTGATTTGCATATGGCTGGGTCCAAACTGGAATGGCATGGGCAGCAAAAAAACGATGGATTAAACCCAGATCTGTGACTGGGGGTGAATGTTTGACAATGTTCAGCATTCCGTCCATCACTTGTTGTTTTTGCATTTGTCGCCCTAAGTGGGAAGGGTATGCCCAGACGTGGGTCCCGTGCTTCCCATGCCACTGGATTCAAGCTAGCCTGGCTGATGAGGGGTGAAACCCCGAAACCGGTCCCAGGATGCTTGTTTCCAGTCCAGGGAAGACCTGGCCTAGCAGTTCGGGCTGGACTGTTCCCATGGGGGACAGGGTCAAGACTGATTTGCATATGGCTGGGTCCAAACTGGAATGGCATGGGCAGCAAAAAAACAATGGATTAAACCCAGATCTGTGACTGGGGGTGAATGTTTGACAATGTTCAGCATTCCGTCCATCACTTGTTGTTTTTGCATTTGTCGCCCTAAGTGGGAAGGGTATGCCCAGACGTGGGTCCCGTGCTTCCTATGCCACTGGATTCAAGGAAGACCTGGCCTAGCAGTTCGGGCTGGACTGTTCCCATGGGGGACAGGGTCAAGACTGATTTGCATATGGCTGGGTCCAAACTGGAATGGCATGGGCAGCAAAAAAACGATGGATTAAACCCAGATCTGTGACTGGGGGTGAATGTTTGACAATGTTCAGCATTCCGTCCATCACTTGTTGTTTTTGCATTTGTCGCCCTAAGTGGGAAGGGTATGCCCAGACGTGGGTCCCGTGCTTCCCATGCCACTGGATTCAAGCTAGCCTGGCTGATGAGGAGTGAAACCCCGAAACCGGTCCCAGGATGCTTGTTTCCAGTCCAGGGAAGACCTGGCCTAGCAGTTCGGGCTGGACTGTTCCCATGGGGGACAGGGTCAAGACTGATTTGCATATGGCTGGGTCCAAACTGGAATGGCATGGGCAGCAAAAAAACGATGGATTAAACCCAGATCTGTGACTGGGGGTGAATGTTTGACAATGTTCAGTATTCCGTCCATCACTTGTTGTTTTTGCATTTGTCGCCCTAAGTGGGAAGGGTATGCCCAGACGTGGGTCCCGTGCTTCCCATGCCACTGGATTCAAGCTAGCCTGGCTGATGAGGGGTGAAACCCCGAAACCGGTCCCAGGATGCTTGTTTCCAGTCCAGGGAAGACCTGGCCTAGCAGTTCGGGCTGGACTGTTCCCATGGGGGACAGGGTCAAGACTGATTTGCATATGGCTGGGTCCAAACTGGAATGGCATGGGCAGCAAAAAAACGATGGATTAAACCCAGATCTGTGACTGGGGGTGAATGTTTGACAATGTTCAGCATTCCGTCCATCACTTGTTGTTTTTGCTATTCTCAAGAACCAGCAGGCCCTCCTTGCAGCAGTACTGCCCTTAAGACCTTCACAGGGAGCAGCCACCAGGATGTCTGACTCCACGTCTTCTAACACTGAGGTGTGTGTTGCCCCTTCACAACCAACAACAACAAGGACAAAGCAGGCAACACACACATCAGAAGAAGAAGACATGGAACAGATCACATTCACAATGAAAAGTCC
Organism: Pleurodeles waltl; assembly: GCF_031143425.1. NCBI lineage: Eukaryota > Metazoa > Chordata > Amphibia > Caudata > Salamandridae > Pleurodeles > Pleurodeles waltl. The sequence goes on along the minus strand of NC_090444.1, from coordinate 1,082,878,807 downwards.
CCGGAAGCACTAGTCCCTGCCACATGGCCAACTATTACCAAAGTCCTGCGTTTTGAAACATGGCAGTCTTACAACAACTGTACTAAAGTACTGTTCTGCTAACCACTGTAATCTTGTCACCCAGCCCAGTGATTGTCTCTCTCCTACTCATTGGCTAAGTCTGTCCCTCTGCACTGTCTGAAACAGCAACCCCAGCATGACAAAAGCATTCAGGTAAACCCTTGTGTTGGATCACAATGGAAGATATCACTATAATGGACTCACAATCATGGACAATGTACAGATAGCACTACAGCACTTTTCAATAAATAGCACTTACACAACAAACCTGTCTCTGGGTAATGTGACATATCAACTCTGCCCTCACCATGTCCAAACAGATCAACGCCGTCTCCTCTCCTTGTTTCAACACCCTCCGCATGCTCTGCAGGAACTTCAAGTGGATTCCAACAGGAACCAGGAAGACGGTAACTCAAGCCCTCGTCAATAGCAGACTTGACTACAGCAACGCACTCTACACAGGCATCCCAACGAAAGACATCAAACAACTCCAACGCATACAGAACGCATCCGCCCGCCTGATCCTCGACATACCCCGCCGATGTCACATCTCCCCCACCTGAAGGACCTCCACTGGCTCCCTGTGGATAAAAGGATCACCTTCAAACTCCTCACCCACGCACACAAGGCACCACACAACACCGGACCCACCTACATAAACACCAGACTCAACTTCTACGTCCCCACACGTCAACTCCGCTCCGCCAACCTCGCCCTCGCCATCGTCCCCCGAATCCAGCGCAAGACCTCTGGCGGCAGATCCTTCTCCTTCCTCGCCGCCAAGACCTGGAACTCTCTCCCCACCTCACTACGCCAGACCCAGGACCTCCTCACCTTCAGGAGACTCCTCAAGACATGGCTCTTCGAACGCTAGCAGCACCCCCCCCCCACCCCCAGCGCCTCGAAACCCTGTCGGGTACATAGCGCGCTTTATAAATTCACTGATTGATTGATTGATTGCAGTAGATAACTGAAATGTGCCTACTGTCAAATTACGAAGCTTGTCAACACAACCGTCCTGATAATATGTAGTCAGAGAATTCTGCACAGTGCCCGTGATTGCATCATACTCTGCCCATCATGAGGGACAAATCTGATGGAGTGAGAAACCATACACCACCATGCTGTGTAGGACAGAAGAATGCTTCCTCAGGGGATAACTAAGTCATCAAATAGTGCCCGCTAAATGTTGTCAACATGCAAAAATAACACAATAAACATGCCACACTAATCTAAGTAAATACAAAAAAAAACTGTACAAATGAAGGTGTCTGAGTTAACATACAAATAGGTAATCATGCCGAACTGTGTCACAAATGATGTATGAGGGTCATGAAGACAAGAATACAAGATTGCCAATGAGAACTCATCTTATAAGGGTGTGCATGATCATCACACTGCAGTCAGACCTAAAACTGTTTCCCCAATATCAAGTCTGGAAGCACTGTTAGTGACTTTGAAAACACACTTATCAACAGAAACACATTGGGAACCACATTAACTGTGATTGGTGGTTGCAACAAAGGGTAGACACTTTGCAAGGTAGCTCTGGGCTAGCTGGCAATCGTACAGCTCAGTTGGGATTTGTTTGTAGCATAGGACACAGATGTTATAGTACAAAATTGATGTAAACTGATTCCAAACCCACGATCAAGTACCTACACATACTATTAAGGGGTAACCAAATATTTATTAAAAGCTAACCATAGATGAGGAAACTGAAGGAAAGATTTTTCCTACCCTAATCTACCCTGACTACTCATTACCCACAACTGTCTCTAACTAATCTACACTTACTAATCACATGTAACGAAGCGTTCTAAACATCTACCCCCCACCCCCTTTATGAGACGGGACACATTGAGGGCAACACATACTAACCTAAACACTTACTATACTATCCTAAACAAATAAATATTTTGTTGGTATTTTTTTTAAAAAAAGTTTTTTTTTTTTTTTTTTTTTTTTTTTTTACACACAAGAACCCCAACATACCCCTCCCACCCACCCACACTAACTAAACTAACAGCCTATACTAACCTAACACTAAGCCCACTAGCTATAAGAACAAGGAAAAAGGAGGGAGGGGAGGGTATCAAGTCCATCAAATCAACTGTCTAGAGGTTGGCCCTCAGGAGGGTCCTCTTTATATCCTTGACCCACCGTTTAATGTGCCGCACGTCCCGGCTCAGGTGGCTCACCTTGCGTAGCACTTTGTCCATCTTCTCTTCAAGTCTATTGAAGGCTGCAGGGTCAACAGCTGGAGCAGTGGCAGTCTGGGTACCGGTGGAGGAGGTCTGTGTGGGCTGTCCTGCACCGGTGGCAATGCTGGGGCCATGAAGTCCTGCAGATGTTGGATCAACAGTGGCAGCTGTGGGTGGGGCCACCTGGCTCTGATTGGTTTTTGTTTCTGTGGTGGCTGTGGTGGGCAAAGTAGGGCCACCCTGTGGGAAGGCTCGCCATGCCTTGGAGGCACGTTCATGGCGATATCGCCGGGCAATCCTCCGGAACCCCGACTCCACCAGCAGGATGTGCTGGTCTCGCATGGCCCGACGCTGAAATTCACGGATCTGGTCTGGAGTCATGTTAGCTGCTGTGAAGACAAATGCAGATATGCTACATTAGTAACTGCGTGATTGTGTGAAACGGCACAGCAAGTTCATCAGACATTACATCTACTGTACTTGTAACAGCTCCTATCACGATACAGAGCATTGGGGCCCATATTTATACTTTTTGACGCTAAACTGCGCTAACGCAGTTTAGCGTCAAAAAGTTTTGCGCCGTCTAACGCCATTCTGAAGCGCCATGCGGGCGCCGTATTTATGGAATGGCGTTAGACGGCGCAATCAGACCGGCGCTGCCTGGTTTGCGTGGGAAAAAACCACGTAGACCAGACAGCGCCGGCGTAGGGGGAAAATGGCGCATGGGCGTCTTAAAATGGGGCAAGTCAGGTTACGTCGAAAAAATCGTCTTAACCCGACTTGCGCCATTTTTTAACGACGCCCATCCCCCATCAACATGACTCCTATCATTGTAAAGATAGGAGTCATGCCCCCTTGCCCAATGGCCATGCCCAGGGGACTTCTGTCCCCTGGGCATGGTCATTGGGCATAGTGGCATGTAGGGGGGCACAAATCAGGCCCCCCTATGCCACAAAATATTATTAAAAAAAATTAAAAAAATACTTACCTGAACTTACCTGAATGTCCCTGGGGTGGGTCCCTCCAGCCTTGGGTGTCCTCCTGGGGTGGGCAAGGGTGGCAGGGGGGGTCCCTGGGGGCAGGGGAGGGCACTCTGGGCTCATTTTGAGCCCACTTGTCCCTTAACGCCATGCCTGACCCAGGCGTTAAAAAGCGGCGCAAATGCGCCGTTTTTAGCCACGCCAACTCCCGGGCGTCTCTTTTGCCCGGGAGTATAAATACCACGTAAAGGCCTGGGAGTCATTTTTTAGACGGGAACGCCTCCCTTGCATATCATTAACGCAAGGAAGGGGTTCACGCTAAAAAATGACGCACATTCCGGGAACTTTGGCGCTATTCGCCTCTAACGCCATAGTATAAATATGGCGTTAGTTGGCGTTAGTTTTGCGTCGAAATTGCGTCAAAAAAAACGACGCAATTTCGGCGCAAACGGAGTATAAATATGGCCCTGAATGTCCCTGAGGAAGTATATGGCAGGTCAGACAACAAAGGTGACATCACACAAAGCACATCCATAACCCACAAGATGGGTAACAACTGGCTTTGACTTGCAATCTGAGTTCTGACAGTTAACATCTAACAATCATGCTGCATATCCTCCACCAAGAGCTGGGCAACAAATGTCAGTGTACGGAAAGCAAAACTAAAGCCAAATGGTCTGCAAGTTGTAACTGGACTTTCCAGTATGGTACCAAGGGGGTCATTACGACCCTGGCGGAAGGTGGAGAACCGGCAGTAAGACCGCCAACAGGCTGGCGGTCTCCCTTCGTGGAATTATGACCATGGCGGTTACCGCCATGGTCATCCGCCGGTTCTCTGTTCCGCCCGCCGGGCTGGAGACCTGGGTCTCCAGCCCGGCGGCCGTCACTATACCGCCGGCGGTATTTTGACCCGGCTTACCGCCGTGGATTTCCTGCGGTTTGAACCACCATGAAATCCATGGCGGTAAGCACTATCAGTGCCAGGGAATTCCTTCCCTGGCACTGATAGGGGTCTCCAGCACCCCCCACCCCCACAACAGCTCCCTCCCCTACCCCCCCACCACCCCTGCCACCCCCCAAATGTGGCAGGGTCCCCCTCCCCACCCCGACCCCCAACATCACATCACCCATTCCCACACGACACGCACGCAGTCACCACCTACACACTCACACGCACACACGCCAACATACATGCCTACATACACACACACATGCAGACACGCACACCCACATTCAAACATTCACGCACACATCCATACAGACATACCCACAGACATACATGCCCTCATTCCCATACACACAACACCCCCGCAAGCATACACGCACTCACACCCCCTTCACATACACACACGCACACCCCCATGCACGCACACAACACCCAACACCCCCCCACCCCCCTCCCCTCACGGACGATCGACTTTCCTGGTCAGACGATCCTCCGGGAGGGGACGGGAGCCATGGGGGCAGCTCCGCCGACACCACACCACAAACAGAACACCGCCACGGCGAATCACAGGACGTGATTCGCTGGGCGGTGTTCTGTTGGCGTGGCGGTGGAGCAACCTCCACTTTACCGCCTCCCGCCAGTATGGCTGTTGGCGGCTCTCCGTCTGAAAAAGGACGGAGAACTGCCAACGGTCATAATAGGCCGAGCGGAAAACCGCCACCACTGGCGGTCTTCCGCACGGCGGTCCCTCGGCGGTCTTTCAAAAAGACCGCCGAGGTCAAAGTAACCCCCCATGTGCCAAACCTGAGTGTGTATACTAGTATGCAACCAAACCGTCACTTATTCACAGGTATGTGAAACATACTGGTAGCATCAATACTAGGTACCCCATTCACAAACCCATGGTTGTGTTTGAGGGGCGGCGGTGGATACACAACTATAATTTGCCAACCGAGGAGTGTATAGGAAACATGTTTGTCTCTACAGACACACCACAGATAAGGGCTATCTACAATTTGGAATCAGCAAACCCTAGAGCACTCATAGGGTCAAACATGTCAGGAAATTCAGAATTTAGTACACAACATATACTTCCAGTGAGGCCTGACTTACATCAGACACAGAGTTGCCAGAACACCCTTGATCATGATTTGCATTCACACCTAGGCCATTACACTCAGGTTCCACAGACTTTGTGCACTACATGTGGAAGTACATGCTGCTAGGAGGTTCTACCTACTGTTTCAAACTTACGTAGGTAAATAGTGAAGCAGATGTCTTATGGGAAGCTATTAGCTCCACCAATCTTAGAGAATGTGGGTCTGACAGGCTGACTAAATAGGGGCTGACTTCCATTGCGACTCTTGGTGATACAAGTGTCAGACACATGACTATCCCCTGTACTCACAGTGGGGCCTACAGGGATGTCCTACAATCCCTACATGATACCATTGGATACGCATTGGCAAACTCAAAACATGTGAGAACTGCATTCCCACTTATGGAACAAGTGAAAAACTTGCCCAACGCATCACACCTTGCTATGTGTTCAACTCACACAAGTCCATGACCAGCAGACACAACACATAACAGACATATCAACACTTACTGGAGTGGTCGGGGTTCTCAAATGTCGCCACCTCTCCCACAGTGTAGGGTGCCGGTCCACCTGTAAGGTATGGCTGAAAGAAATGTGCTCAAAATCTGTGCACAGCGCAACAATTTCATAAACATATACAATGTGTAGGCTGAATAAGGACATGGCAGCCATTCAGACATGATGGTAATGCATCTGATATTTCACGGCCAACTTGTACATAGCATGGGTCTCCTGTGACAGTTACACACATATCTGCACACATACATTGGCCCTAACTATCATGTGGTTGCAAACTTGCCCCACAATTGGTGAGCACTAAAAAATATGGAGTGTAATCGTCTCATCATGTGCATCCAAGAGAAACATCCAACACCTGGTTACTTGAGGACTGCATTACCAGTCAAACATGCCTTTTGGCCATGACACATTTATTGCACATAGGCCCAATGTACAGAGGGAGGGGCAGGGACTCCTGTAAGCCATCCTATTGTTACAGTATAGTCAATTGATGTGGCCCAGCTATGGTGATATGCACCAACCATGGAGATGTGAAGCCAGGTGCATACACTTGGACTGCCATCCATATTTGGATTGTGGCTCAACTAATTCCATCAAACATCTTAAGATGTTAGCAAAGGGCACCTTACACCTTTTCACGATGTTTTCAAATCATGAACTGACATGTATCCAAAAAGATCAAAAAACCAAATAATCCCACACATTCATAGTACTTCTGTGAACGCTTTCCTTCCACACTCACCAGACTAACATGAGACCAATGTTTGAGCCACTTTGCTATTATCAATTGACGTGAAGGCAGCACTCATTTTCAGCCTCATGTAGTGATTCTAATGTCAGTCTAGCAATTGCGTCAACATAGTTGGCCTAAATGTTGGTACATCTGTACTTCTCTGGCAATAATACCCTATATAGACATGATTAGCTCCAGTTTTGTTAGCTGTGCTGACAAAAAGGCTGCACCAATTTCCTTCATGGTATAGTTACCTGTAAGTTTGCTGAGCACGTGCTACCTGACAGCTAGCAATTATGATCCTTGCCATAGTGCATCAATGATCCCCTTGTATTTCCCCAGCATTACACACAGTCATCAAGTTAGCTGGCAGACATTGCACTAATCCCCTGATGTCACTACAGAGCATTTAATCATGCACATTAACATAAGTCGTACTCACCAACAGTGCCACCAATCATGATTCCCAGGTGGTCCAAGAGATCCTGCTCCCTGGTGATGAGGACAGCCCACCGGTGCTTCAGCTGGTGGTCACTCCTCTGGCTGGCAAACACATGCTGCAGGTGATGCAGCACCTTTCCCCACCGGATTCTGCGCGCCTCTGTCGGGTACCCCTGTATGACCCTGCCTGGATCATGAGCGGCAAGAAATGTGTCACCAGCCAGAAGAAGCCCCCAACTCCTCTTCCCCCATTCTGCCAAGACGTGGCCTACCAGACATACTTATAGTTGAAGATAAGAAATAGGGGTAAAAGAAATTGAAAGGGGAAATGGATGAAAGTAGGGGTAAAAAGACAGAAAAAAGTAAACCTAAACACCAAAAGAGCCCAACTATCCCCAAACTAACACTACCCACAACAGACTCCCACAAACAAGAAATACACAAGATAAATGGACAAATGTAGACAAAACACAATAGTACAGTATACACAAACAATATTTATTTCACAAAAGGATTTTACAGATAGCACACAGGACAAATACAGCACAAAATCTCTGGACAACACTCTCTACACAGCCACACAGTCTAGAAGGATCATAGACTGCAAAGTGAAAGTGAAAGTACACCCCTTGTACATGATCTGTAAACAGGATATCCTATTACATCACTTCCTGTATGAAAAGTCCAGCCTTGATTGCATTATGCGTAATTTTTTGTTGCACAAAACTGTATTTGTGTAATTTTTTGTGACGCACAGACGTGAATATTAACCCGCATCCACATAATGATACATGGACTGTACAAATATCTGGATGCAGGCTAAATTTCACTCCTGTGCGTCAAAAAAAAATGATGCAAATACAGTTTTGGTAAACAAAAAATTACGCACACCTCTAGGGACGTCAAAATTACAGTGCATTAACTGGTTTGGGGCATTTCTACTTGTTTTTTGGTTATTTTACATTTGGAACACATCAGAGATTGGCTAATTGAAGACAGTATGGTGTTGAAGATGTATGTTCACATGTGTGACATCATACTGCAGCGGAACATCATCCACTACACCCTTCACAGTATGTTTGCAGTTGGCTGACGTCATAGATGGTCATAAGTGTGGCCTACATATATGTGTGGTACAAATTGTGCATGTTTGTCTTAAGGATAGGATAGCAATGTGACGCACATATGTACAATACCTAAATGCCTTTGGCTCAAAGTGTGTGCTTTGACAACTAATGTGTTGGTTGACCAAGTGTGTGTGTATATCACATGAAGCATTATTGTACATATGGTTGTATGAATGTGACGTCCATGTGTCCATTCCTAACATGCAAGTCAAACTTGGAATGAGCAAGGGCATGTGTTAGTCATATATGTAACAACACCCGTAAAGTATACTTCCAAGTTTTAGGGTCACGTAGACACCACATGTGACATAGCATGTACCAGATGGATGGCAGACGCTTGTTCATGTCAATGGTCCACATTTTCTACATTCTATGTCCTAGAGTATTGGTAAGAGCTTCCTAGGCACTAGTTGATGAATCCCACAGTGAGTCATACACATACATTGAGGAAGTGGGTACCATGTTGTTTGCACAGACAGACAAGGGTCAATCTCATATGTATGATGACACCACAGTTGAGGCCATAGACGTAAGCCCCATCAAGTGGCTGTGGTGGACCAGCATACAAGACAGCACGTGTCCACTTATTTCCAGTGATCAATTGCACATAGGTGTCTTGTTCATGTGTGTTGTCCAATGATGATCCTGTAGATTGTTTGGGATGTAATTTGTCACAGTTCGGACCAGGACTCATCATGAGTCAGTGACAGCTATTCTTGTAACTACTGAGTATCCTTTGTTGATCAATGTGAGTAAAGTAGATGTGGACATGTGAACCAACATGTGGATGGTCCCACCCTGTCACTAAAGACGTGTAATGAGACAGTCAACAGGGCAACCTTGGTGTGCTGAGTGAGATAATGTCTCAATTGTCATGTTACGGCAGGTGTCATTACAACATTTGTACACAGGTTGGCCTCTGCACTTCCCACTGCATCTGGGAACATCATAGCCTCTGTGCTGTTTATTCTCGCAGCTATTCACCACACACGGCCCATCACTATGTTGTGCGCACTGTGATGCTGTGTGTGAACTGTCATGGTTCTGACATTTGTGTATTATTCATGTACATTATCAGATGTTGCTGGTTGTGCTGCAAGTCCCATACCCAACCCCTGCCTATGATCCTGGGACACTGTCACACTTTGTCATTCATGCATATATGCAACGCAGACAAGGGATAGGCCATGAATTTTGGTTTACACAGAGAATTTAACTCATATAGTACAGTTAAAAGACAGATGATGCTATACAATGTATTTGGGTATACATGGAAGAAGCCCATGCCCAATGCCCCCTGATGAATGGGAGGTTTGCTTACGCACGTGTGGTACATATGTAGACACAGGGATACTTTAGTGTGACGCACAGACAGTTGCCAGTCAGGCTGACAGAATGCAAGGTGATTCAGGAGCCAGCTACTGGACAAGTTACATAATCAGTGGTCTGACTGAGACTGTTTGGAGGACAAACTAAACAGTTGACATGTCAAACTGTGTACGTCCTGTGTTTTTTAAGGTGACAAATGGACCCAGTGGCTGTGTTACACAGCTTAATTAGTATCAATGGTTGACGGTGTATTTGACATAATGGCAACTCCTATGCTGTTCCAGGCATCATCAGGAGCAGTGCTTTTTGAAATGGGTGGTGTGCATGGAGGTGATCACAGGTGTGGGCTGCATCTGTTTTTCTCCAGTCCTGTAGGTGAGACTTGCATTCTAAGGCCCGTATTTATACTCCGTTTGCGCCGAATTAGCGTCGTTTTTTTCGACGCAAATTCGGCGCAAAACGAACGCCATATTTATACTTTGGCGTTAGACGCGTCTAGCGCCAAAGTATGGGCAAATAGCGTCATTTTTTGGCGTGAACGCCTTCCTTGCGTCAATGAGATGCAAGGAAGGCGTTGCCGTCTAAAAAAATGACGGCGACGCAAATGCGTCGTATTTATACTCCCGGGCAAAACTCACGCCCGGGAGGTGGCGGGTCAAAAAACCCCGCATTTGCGCCACTATTTAACGCCTGGGTCAGGGTAGGCGTTAAGGGGCCTGTGGGCTCAAAATGAGCCCACAGGTGCCCTCCCCTGCCCCCAGGGACCCCCCCTGCCACCCCTGCCCACCCCAGGAGGACACCCAAGGATGGAGGGACCCACCCCAGGGACAATCAGGTAAGTTCAGGTAAGTATAATTTTTTATATTTTTTAATTTTTTTTGGTGGCATAGGGGGGCCTTAATTGTGCCCCCCTACATGCCACTATGCCCAATGACCATGCCCAGGGGACACAAGTCCCCTGGGCATGGCCATTGGGCAAGGGGGCATGACTCCTGTCTTTACTAAGACAGGAGTCATGAAATGGCGTCTGGGCGTCGTAAAAAAATGGCGCAAATCGGGTTGAGGCGATTCTTTTGCCTCAACCTGACTTGCCCCATTTTAAGATGCCCTAACGTCATTTTTTCCCAACGCCGGCGCTGCCTGGTCTACGTGGTTTTTTTCCACGCACACCAGGCAGCGCCGGTCTGCTTGCGCCGGCTAACGCCATTCCATAAATACGGCGCCCGCATGGCGCTTCAGAATGGCGTTAGACGGCGCTAAATTTTTTGACGCTAAACTGCGTTAGCGCAGTTTAGCGTCAAAAAGTATAAATATGGGCCTAAGTGCCAACAGACATTTTCACAAGGGGAAGCAATCTACATGTGCTAACAGGGCTTTGAAACTAGAAGACAGTGGATAAATTGACCTGACGTCCATGCAGTCAGATGTTATATGACAATGGCATACCTTAGGAAAGGGTGTAGCACACTGGTTTGCTAATGTTGGTCTGTGTGTGTAGAGGAGGTATTATCAGGGTACACATCTTAGTATTCCAGGGACATCTTTCGACAGGTGGGTTGTGACCAGGTGCATGGGTGTGTCAGAAGTTAGGAAATGGGCTGACATGTGCACGGAATGTCATGTGCGCAATGCATGTCATATGTGTGGCACTTGTGCTGTCTCTGTTCTGCTTCTATGGGACTCTAGTCACAGATATTCCTTGCAAATATTGGATGCAGTTGGACTAACTGCTGTCAAGGATCTTGTCAGATATTCCTGTTAGTGATGCCAAAGCACATTGACTGCCTCATGTATGAGGGTTGCTTTCCCCTTATTGAGTGTTGGTGTCATAGTTGTGTCCCATATGCTGCGTTGGGCCTTGCTTTCAACATGTATGTGTGAAATAGTTGTGGTCCTCGGCTATTGGCCTTCAAAGGAGATATGTACATGATATATGTCATTAAGAGTGTGTGTATATGTGTCCATTGTATGTTAGGTATCACATTGGCTCTGGGATGTTCCGTGTCCTACTCAGTATCTCAGCAATGCTCCATGAGGCAACACTCTTATTCTGATAAGTAGAGATGAAGGTGTGCAAAAAGAAATAGCCAGACCATGATATGGTGATTAGAATAGGTGTTTATTTAAATTAGTTAACTAAAGTGGTGAAGGTGATCATATTCAGAAGAAATTATTTACAATCTGTTGCCGCCTGCGTATACCAGCAGCTGTGTTCTGTAGTTCCCCCTACTGTTGCAGGCCATCATCCTCCTCTTCCTCCTCTTCAGGCATGTGTGGTTCTGGTTCCAGGAGGGGAATGTTTCTTCTGATACAAATGTTGTGCAATATTGCACATGTGAGGATGATCCTACAGACCATCTCGGGGGAATATAGGAGGCTACCACCAGTGATGTTGATGCAGCGGAACCTTGACTTGAGGATGCCGAAGGTCTGCTCAACAATGCTCCGTGTCCTCCTATGGGCCTCGTTATATGCACGCTCTGCAACAGTACTTGGGTTGCCAAATGGTGTCATAATCCATGGCTGGTTGCCATACCCCTGATCAGCTGCAAGAGAAAATGAATGGGACCATGTTGATGTAGCTGGCACTATTGAAAAGACCTTTAATGGCAGTAGTTGTCTTGTGTTGTCTGTGACTCTTTTGTGTACTAATGTGACATCCTATGCTTGTAGACTGTACCATCTACATTGTGTTGTTTCCTTGGTTGAACAAGTGTTTGTCTGCTAACCGTTTGTCAGAAGTATGTTTTGGGATTTGCAGTACAGTGTGCCCTCCCTAGCATTGTGACTTGTGATACAGGTGTCTGTGTGTCTTCACTGGGGGTGAGATGATAGTTCCATGCACAGTTAAAATTGAAAGTGTTGTTAACACGGTCATATCAAAGTACCCTGGACATCCCATACCTTGAAACTTATGCAATGTATTAATGTAAAGGTCATTGGGACACTTACAATTTGCAAGGTGGCATTTGGGCAACCACACTCATTGACGTCTTCACATTAGGCTGTACAGTAATTTCCAATGTGTGACAGGTTCAATGGTGACTTAAGAAACATGGCTAGCGATGTCACGACCTCAGTGTGTTCCTGTCTAGATGTTGCTGTTGTGGGTTATGTGTTGTGTGTACTAGAGGGTTGCTGTGCAGTGTGTATATACGTAGGTTTTTGTACTTACCAACAAGTAGTCCATTGCCATACCGTCCATCCTGGAAGTGTTCATTGATGGTGCAGTGACGGAAGATGTATGAGTCATGTACACTCACAGGATATTTAGCCACGATGTTGGTGATCAATCCCTGGTGATCGACAATGGCCTGCACGTTGATGGAATGTGTGTGCTTCCTGTTGAGGTAGAGGTGTTCAGTTGCAGCAGTTGGCACAAGGCGTACATGTGTGCAGTCGATTGCGTAGAACCCCTGTTTTGTTTCCTGCTGCTTCTGCAGTGTGCTAGGGAAGCAGATGTGGCGGGGTGTCAGTCGAATGATGGCATCCAGTACTTTGGGCAAAAAGGCTGAGAATGATGGTTGTGATATTCCACCAACCAGGGCACCAGTTGTTTGGAAAGAGCCACTTGCCAGCATGTGAAGTACGGCAAGCAGCTTTGTTTCTGTTTGGATGGTGCGGGGTGTCACCAAAGTGGGGGACAACTGCAGTTCAATGTTTCGCAGCAGCTGCTGAATGGCCTGCCAGTTCAACTGGTACCTCTGGATGATGTCGTGTTCCCTGAGGCCCTGAAGGGTTGTTCTTGGGCGGAATATCCTCTCCTGCCTTCTGCGCTGCCTTTGGGGTCCCTGCTGGTGTTGTTGTAGCTGTTGTTGTTGCTGCTGGGCTTTGCGTCTGCGTGCACGCTGGATTAGAATCACCTCCATGGCTCCCTGTTGCTGCTCTACTGCTCTGCTGTTTGTTCTGTGTGTTCTGATTAAATACAGGTGTGTTTTCCCCATTTTAACGCCCGCCCTGACCAAGGCTTTAAATTTTGATGCAAATCGGGCTGTGCGTCATTTTCTGGCTCCGCCTCTCGGCCGTGTGTAATTTTTGCCTGAAAGCATAAATACGACGCACGGCCGTTTAAGCCATTTTTTGGACGGGAACGCCTACCTTGCATATAATTAACGCAAGGAGGGTTGCCGCATCCAAAAAATGACGCACACAGTGGAATTATGTCGTCTGCGGGCTCGGGAGTCAAAGTTTAAATACGGGGCAATGGGCCAGTGCAGCATTCCTGGAGATCTCTAGGCTCTACTGACTCTATTAACCAAACTTTGTCACCAGGTTGAAACTCTACCAGAGTGGCCTTCTGGTAATAGCATTGTTTCATAACCTCTTGACTGGCCTCAAGGTTGCTTTTGGTCTTCTTCCAGAAGCATTGCATCTCGTTGCAGCATGTAACTGACCACATCCTGGGGGAGGTTTCCTTTGCGCTTTCTCCCACCCCTCTTTTACTATGCTTAGAGGTCCCCTGAGAGGGTACCCATTGAGAAGCTGAAAGTGGCTGAACCCCACCCCTTTCTCAGGTACCTCCCAATGAGAAAAGATAAGGCATGACAAGAGGACGTCCCACTTACGCCTCATGGCCTCAGGGAGGCCTGTGATCATGCCCTTCAAGGTCTTGTTGAATCTCTCCACAAGACCATTTGCATGTGGATGGTAAGGAGTGGTGAACAGGTAGGTCAAAGCTCATGCATCCCACATAGACTTCATGTACGCTGACATGAGGGTTGTGTCTCTGTCAGACACAATCTCCTTTGGGAGTCCCACACGGGTAAATATCCCCATAAGAGCTCTGGTGCAGTCACCGTCCTCAGAGGGATTGCCTCTGAGTAGTGGGTGGCATGGTCCACCAAAACCAGGATAAACCTGTTGCCTAAGGCAATCTTAGGGTCCAAGGTTCTAACAACGTTGATGCCCCCCTTTCAAAGGGGGTGCCAATGACAGGGAGTGGGATCAGGGGGGTCTTGAGCCTTTTCCTTGTCTTCCCAATAGCCTGGCAGGTTGGGCAGGATCTATAGAATACATCTGAGGCCCCCCACTTTTTGGGCCAATAAAAGTGGATGACAAGCCTGGCGAAGGTCTTGTCTTGCCCCAAATATCTCACCAGGGGGGTGTCGTGAGCCAGACCCAGTAGGCCCGGTAGCACTGAGGACCACCAGCACATGTGCTGCCCCTAGCCTCTGATACCTTAGGCTCACTGTAGAGATCTTTCTCCCAATATATGTGGTGATCGCCAGAGGCTTCACCTGCTGCTTGGGCTGAGGCCTGTTGCCTCAGACCCTCAAGAGTGGGGCATTCCTTCTGTGCCATGCAGAATTCCTCCCTGATTAACCCACTCTCAACTTGCCAGCCAGCAAGCTCAGGTAGGTTACCCAGGGCAGCAATGTCCTCCCCAGTTGGCTCAGGGGCCTCCTCCTCAGGGACCCCATCAACCACTGTGGGAGCTTCTGGGACTGGTTTCCCGCACACCTCGCCCCTCTCCTTGGCAGCTGTCTGGGCCATTCTTCCAGGCTCAAGACACCCTTGACTCCCTTCCCGGGCAGCCATAGACATTGTGGTCATGCAGACCCACTCAGGCAAACCTAACATCTCCAGCTCCTTTCAGGTAGTATGCTCAAGGTTGTTGCCTAACAGACAATCTACAAGCATGGAAGGACTCACAGCTACTTTCAGAGTACCAGAGATCCCCCCCACACTCAAAGGGAACCAGAGCCACTGGTAAGTGACGCTCACGATTGTCAGCGACTATGACCTGGTGGAATGCATTGGGGATGACCTGCTCTGCTGACACCAGCTGACCCCTGACAGTAGTCATACTGGCTCCTGTGTCACGCAGAGCCTCCACCCTTTGCCCATTAATGGTGACCCACTGCCTATACATGGGAGTATTAGCAGGCATGTGGGCTTTTGGCACCATTTCGTCATCTCCCGGGAACACTAGGATCGCCTCTGTCTGCTCCCCAAAGCTAACTGGGACTACCTCCTCCCTGAGCGCTACACTAGCCAACCCAAGTGTCTGCCCTCCAGTTGGGGGCAATTCCCTCTGGGGACACTTTGAGTTGCCTTTAGAATGACCATATTTAGTGCACTCTGTACATAGGGGTACAAACCTCCCTTTCTTACACTGCTTTGCTCTGAAGGACTGCTGCCTTGCTGTTGCCCTGTTGCCTTGCTGGCCTTTGACTTTGCTGAGAAGTGTTCTTGAAGGGCATGGTAGAACTTGCCTCCTGTATTCTGAAGTCTTGGGGCCAAAAAGACTTAGGCGGTCATTACAACATTGGCGGTAAAAGCTGCTTACGGCCGTGTAGAAGCTCGCCAACACACCTGCGGTATTCCATTGGCGGTACACACCGCTGTGCTCAAAATACACACACACATACAAAACACAGCCACATTGGACAATTTGAAATACACACACCTGATACACATACACACACCACTCCCACACACCCATTACAATATAAAACACACACCCACATCACCCACAAACCCCTACTACCAAAAAATCCGAAAGAAGGCCAGAGAGAGACAGCACCAGCAAGAACAACAGCATCCACAGGCACACAACACCATCACCCACAGAACTTCCACGCACCTCACACAACACACCACTACATATCAGCACACTTATCACCACACACTCCACCCCACACATCACCTACACCACCCCATGGTACTGCAAAGACACCCCAGGTTCTCGGAGGAGGAGCTCAGGGTCATGGTGGAGGAAATCGTCCGAGTAGAGCCACAGCTATTCGGAGCACAGGTGCAGCACACCTCCATTGCAAGGAAGGTGGAGCTATTGTGAAGAATAGTGGACAGGGTCAACGCAGTGGGACAGCACCCAAGAAATCGGGAGGACATCAGGAAGAGGTGGAAAGACCTACGGGGGAAGGTGCGTTCTGTGGTCTCAAGACATCACCTGGCAGTTCAGCAGACTGGCGACGGACCCCCACCTCCTCCCCCACAACTAACAACATGGGAGGAGCAGGTCTTGCTGATTCTGCATCCTGAGGGCCTCGCAGGAGTAGGTGGAGGAATGGACTCTGGTAAGACAAATCTTAACTATTACATCACCCACCCTACCTGCATACCATCACATACCCCCACCCTCACCCCCAGCACTCCAACTCCTCACATATGTCCCAACATCACAAACCACACATCCCAACACCAAGCACTGCATGCAACAACAAAGCATGGACACCCATCACTAAAGAATGCCCACTACACATACCCATACAACCCCCTAAACCATCATCACACAAGGTCCCGCACAGGAATGCAAGCACTGGGGTACACGGTAACCCACCCATTGCACACCATGACACACACAGATGTAATAACCATCCTTTTATACCCCTGCAGGACCCCTACCCAACGTCACCGGACAGAAGGGTCCACACATGTCCACACCACCAACAGAAGAGGCCCACAGTGATGACAGCACCTCTGTCCAACTGGATCTAGATGACCAGCCCGGATCATCGGGACCTCTGGACAGTCGGTTGCCCTCACCCAGTCACAGGCCACCACAGACCTTCCCCCCTCTGGAAACACCAGCACAGCACCCACCCAGCGGGCCCATACCTCTGTCCCCAGGACACGTCAATCAGCTGTGTGTCCACCACTACAGGAAACCCAGGCTAACCCACCACCCCAACAACAACAGGGACCTCGGGGCAGTTGGCACACGGTCCAGGGGACGGAGGCCCAGGAACACAGGGGAACTGGGAGGGCTGCTGTGCGACAGGGGGCGGACAGACCAAGGGAACCCACTCTCCACGAGGCCCTCTCCTCCATCATGGGAGCCTACCACCACTCCCAGGAGACGATGGCAACGGTACTGCCCAAGTTTCAGGAGACCCAGCGCCTGCAGGAGGAACAGTATACGGGCTTCACGGAGGAACTCAGAACCATCAGCTCCACCCTGGGCACCATCGTAGGGGTGCTGAAGGAACTCGTCAACACCAGGAGGCACACTGTGGCACTACAAGGGGCCCCTGACACTAGCATGGACGATGAACTGCCCACCACCTCCGCCGGCCCTAGTGGACAGGATGCCTCGCCACAGGGCCACCACACCAGAACCCCACCCCCTACAGAGGGAGAACCACCCCTCAAACGGTCTCTGAGATCCAGGACAAAGACAGAGCACGATGCCAAGACACCCGCCAAGAAATGAGACCACCCTGATTGTCATCCTACTGTCCCACTTTGTCACCCTGTCCATACTTTAACTGCCCCAGCTCCACTTCCTATGCCCATATGGGCAATGCACCTGTGAGACTAATAGACTGGACTCTGCACCTGTGAGACTAATAGACTGGACTCTGCCATGGACATTCCTCCGCCATCACCCCTCACCATTTTACTACCCCCTCCAATATTGAGCACTTAAATAAACACACTTAGGGGCATATTTATACTCCATTTGCGCCGAAATTGCGTCGTTTTTTTTTACGCAATTTCAACGCAAAACTAACTCCATATTTATACTTTGGCGTTAGACGCGTCTTGCGCCAAAGTTCATGGAGTTAGCGTAATTTTTTTGCGTGGACACCTACTTTGCGTTAATTATATGCAAGGTAGGCGTTCCCGTCTAAAAAATCAACTCCGAGGCATGTGCGTGGGATTTATACTCCCGGGCAAAAATCACGCCCGGGAGTGGGCAGGTCAAAAAAAATGACGTACGGCCGCTTTTGCGCCGTTTTTTTGCGCCTGCAAAAGGCAGGTGTTAAGGGACCTGTGGGCTCTGAAGGAGCCCAGAGGTGCCCCCCCATTCCCCCAGGGACACCCCCTGTCACCCATGCCCACCCCAGGAGGACACCCAAGGCTGGAGGGACCCATCCCAGGGACATTAAGGTAAGTTCAGGTAAGTGTTTTTTTTTTTTTTTTTGGCATAGGGGGGCCTGATTTGTGCCCCCCTACATGCCACTATGCCCAATGACCATGCCCAGGGGACAGAAGTCCCCTGGGCATGGCCATTTGGCAAGGGGGCATGACTCCTGTCTTTGCTAAGACAGGAGTCATTTCTATGGGGGTTGGGAGTGAAAAAAAATGGCGCAAATCGGGTTGAGGCGAAAAAATTGCCTCAACCTGACTTGCCCCATTTCTTGACGCCCAAGCTCCATATCCCCCTACGTCGGCGCTGCCTGGTGTATGTCGTTTTTTTGAACGCACACCAGACGGCGCTGGCGGCTAACGCCCGCTAACGTCATTGAATAAATACGGCGCCCGCATGGCGCTTCAGAATGGCGTTAGCCGGCGCTAATTGTTTTGACGCAAAACTGCGTTGGCGCAGTTTTGCGTCAAAAAGTATAAATATGGGCCTTAAAGCACAAAACAATCTGGAGTCTGTCTGTGATTTCGAAATAGTGGATTAGCAAGTACAGTGACAAAATGCTCTTTCAATTGTAATGCCAACATACCTATGTCACACAGCTCTAGTCTATGAGGAATATAAGCAGATGTCACACAGTGGGAACCACATCTGTGAAATCGTAAGGGAAAGTGACAACTCAGTGACCATACACTGGGTGAAAACGACAGACAGTAGGGAGGTAGTAGTGTTAAAGTACATGTAGTGGGCAGGTCTGTACTCTTACCTGTGTGTCACTGGAAATATTGCTGGATCACTGAGTCCCTGTTGTTCATGTCTTCTTCCTCTGCTTCCTCGTCTTCACTGTCCACAGGCTCCACAGTTGCCACAACACCGCCATCTGGACCATCCTCCTGCAGAAAAGGCACCTGTCATCGCAAAGCCAAGTTGTAAAGCATACAGCAGGCCACGATGATCTGGCACACCTTCTTCGATGAGTAGAATAGGGATCCACCTGTCATATGGAAGCACCGGAACCTGGCCTTCAGGAGGCCGAAGGTCCACTCGATCACCCTCCTAGTCCGCCCATGGGCCTCATTGTAGCGTTCCTCTGCCCTTGTCCTAGGATTCCTCACAGGGGTCAGTAGCCATGACAGGTTGGGGGTAACCAGAGACACCTGCAAATGGCGAGGGACAACTGTTAGACACACACTAACCTGTAGGGATAACCCCAGAACCAGACAACCATTCCCACTGACTAGCTTCCAGGGGCTCACCTAATAGCCACACACGGTGCCTCTGGAGTTGACCCATCACATAAGGGATGCTGCTATTCCGCAGGATGTAGGCGTCATGCACTGAGCCAGGGAACATGGCATTCACATGGGAGATGTACTGGTCTGCCAAACATACCATCTGTACATTCATGGAATGATAACTCTTCTGGTTTCTGTACACCTGTTCACTCCTGTGGGGTGGGACCAAAGCCACATGTGTCCCATCAATGGCACCTATGATGTTGGGGATGTGTCCCAGGGCATAGAAATCACATTTCACTGTAGGCAAATCCTCCACCTGAGGAAAAACGATGTAGCTCTGCATGTGTTTCAGAAGGGCAGACAACACTCTTGACAATACGTTGGAAAACATAGGCTGGGACATCCCCGATGCTATGGCCACTGTTGTTTGAAATTACCCACTTGCATGGAAATGGAGCACTGACAGCACCTGCACTTGAGGGGGGATTCCTGTGGGATGGCTGATTGCTGACATCAGGTCTGGCTCCAACTGGGTACACAGTTCCTGGATTGTGGCACGGTCAAGCCTGTATGTGATAATCACATGTCGCTCCTCCATTGTCGACAGGTCCACCAACGGTCTGCACACCGGAGGATGCCGCCATCTCCTCACATGTCCCAGCGGACGGTGCCTATGAAGGACAACAGCGAGCACAGAGTAAAAAAACTCAGAGGTACGTACCCACAGTTTACACAGAACACCATTCATACACAAAAGGTGGCCTGTATGTGTGTGGAGTCTAGGCCTAGGTATGTGTGACGCAGTTGAAAATAAAGCCATGTGGGCCCCTGAAATGTCGGCTGCCTGAACTGTAAATTGGGACAATGGGATGTGAGGTAACTGCGCTGGCGTTGTACACCGTCGCGGTAGGCGGTCGAAGACCGCGGCGCAATGCTGCATTGGTTGACATTGGACCCTATGGGTCCCAGGAGCCAATGACGATGTACGCCGGCGGTAACGGTACGCACTGCCACGGATGTGACCGCCATTTTCTATCTGTTCATTCACTCGATACCTGATCTTCGACAGGAGAGGACCTACACTGCAAGTGCTGCTGTGACCTCGGTCTTGAAGAGACAATGGCTCGAGTGTCTGGGGAAAGGGCCCCTGCCTTCACATCGGAGGAGTTGGAGAAACTCGTGGATGGGGTCCTCCCCCAGTACACAATACTCTGCTGTCCTCCAGACAAACAGGTAAGTACACAGGGAGCATGTTGTATGGGTTATGCCTGTGTGGAGAGGGCTGGATGTAAGAAGGAAGGGGGAGAGTGCTGCGTGCATGAAAGACGGTGAATGCATGTGCCACATGGCAAGGGTAGGGATGGGGGCCAATCAGTTTGACAGTGCAGTTGGTAATAACTTCTCTTTTTCCCCTGTACATTTCATATAGGTCAGTGCCCACCAGAAAAAAGATATTTGGCTTGCCATCCCCAAGGACGTCCGGACCCTGGGGGTCTACCACAGACGGTGCACCCACTGCTGTAAAAGATGGGAGGACATTCACCGCTGGAGCAAGAAGACGGCGGTAGCTCAGCTGGGGATGACCTCCCAACGTCGGAGGGGTGCCCGTCGAACCATGACCCCCCTGATATTCAGGATCCTGGCGGTGGCCTACCCGGAGTTGGATGGGCGCTTGAGGGCATCACAGCAGCCACAAGGGGGTGAGAACACTCTCATTCTGCTAACTCTGTGCGCAGTGGAGGTGGCTGGGTGGGGGAGGTGGGTTGTGGGTTTCCATAGGCCAGGGCGAGTTCCGTAGGCAAGGCCCCTACGTAAGGCAGGCCATGTGGCACCCCACCCCACCTCTGTAGAGTGACAACTACACCTAGTCATGCCCCTGTGTCATCTACATGTGCAGATGTCGTCCATAGCCTTGTAGGCCATTTCCCAGGAATTGAACAGTGGAGCCCAAGAGCACAGCGTAGTGCAGGGGGCTTCTGTGTCTGTCGTGTCCACCAATGATAACGGTAATGCATGCACTCAACATGTCTTTCTTCTGTCCCCCTCCCTCTTTTTGTGGTCTCCCTGTTCTTGTGTGCATTAGCATCATCAGGCGGAGGAGCAGTGGCACCGGAGCACCAGGGGGCTGCATCCCACATGGCCATGGAGGACCACACTACGGAATCGGACTTCACCAGTGGGACGGAGGGCGAGGGGAGCTCCACGGCAGGGACAGGAGCTGAGACCAGTGACACAGACTCGTCCTCTGATGGGAGCTCCCTTGTGGTGGCGGCAACATCTGTGCCACCCCTATATACAGGTACAGCCGCCACCCCCCCTTCCAGCACCACCCTCCTAGCAGCCCCTCAGCCTTCGCCCCGTGCCCGCTCACCCGGGAGGGTGGGCATCACCTTCGTCCCAGGCACCTCAGTCCCTGCCCAAGTCACCCCTGCTGCCTCAGTGAGGAGGCCATTGTCCTCCTCAGGTCCCTCACTGTGGGGCAGTCTACCATTTTGAATGCCATCAAGGGTGTAGAAAGGCAGTTGCAACAAACAAATGCATTCCTGGAGGGCATTCATTCTGGTCAGGCGGCCCTTCAGCGAGCTTTTCAGACTCTGGCCTCAGCACTGATGGCAGCCATTGTCCCTGTGTCTAGCCTCTCCCCTCCAACTTCCTCCACCCCGACCCACTCCCCTGTACCTCAGCCTATCCCAAGCACACCTACAGACCAGCATGCATACACATCAACACACAAGGGAAGCTCAGGCAAACATAAGCACCACACATCCCACAGGCACTCACGCAAGCATCACACACATGCAGACACACCAACATCCACTGCCTCCACTGTGTCCCCCTCCTCCTCATCGCCCTCCTTCCTCCCAGTCTCGTCTACACTCACACCTGCATGCACTACCTCTACAGCCACTACGTCCCTCTCCAGCACATCCACCACCACCACACCACGCTCACGTGAAGTCACCACCCCCACTACCATTCACACGTCCCCTGTGTCCTCTCCCAGTGTGTCTGTGACGCCCCCTCCCAAGATGCACAAACGCAGGCACACACCCACCCAACAGCCATCCAAAGCACGACAGCTACCCGTCCCACCTCCTACAACCACCACCTCTTCCTCCACTCCCAAACCCCCTCCAGCTACCCGTCCCAGTGTGTCCAAAAAACATTTCCTGTCCAACCTTGACCTCTTTCCCACACCTCCCCCACCCCGTCCGTCTCATAGGTCCCGAACAAGCACCTCAGCCACAATATCTTCGGGACCATTGGTTCCTGTAGTCACCGGAATCTGGAGTGCACCGGCCACCAGGGCAGCCAGGGTGGCACGGAGCCACAGCACAGACAGTCCCCCACCTGTGAAGAATCAGAAGTTGGCCAGTGCCCGGCGGGAGAGGGGGAAGACTCCAGCTACCAAAGCCGCTCCCAGTGGTCCCGGTGGGAGTGTGGAGTCAGCTGTGACACCTTCCAAGGTGGGGAAGGGCCACAAGAAACCCGGCAAGTCTGGGAAGAGCAGCACGGCGGAGAAGACCGCCATCATCCCCGCTGCCCAGGAGGCCACCTCCAGCACAAGCCCAGCTGCCCAGGACAGGACCGCCAGCACAAGCCCAACTGCCCAGGATAGGACCACCAGCACAAGCCCAGCTGCCCAGGAGGGGCCCGCCAGCACCAGCCCACCTGCCCAGGAGGGGCCTGCCAGCACCAGCCCACCTGCCCAGGAGGGGCCCGCCAACACAAGCCCCGCTGGGCCATGAAGGACCACCAGCAACTGAGTCCTTGCAATGGAGACCGCCGCCTCAAGCACCGCTGCACAGGGCACCGCCGTCTCAAGCACCGCTGAACAGGGCACCGCCGACTCAAGCACCGCTGAACAGGGCACCGCCGTCTCAAGCACCGCTGCACAGGGCACCGCCGTCTCAAGCACTGCTGAACAGGGCCCCACCGTCTCAAGCACCGCTGAACAGGGCACCGCTGTCTCAAGCACCGCTGAACAGGGCACCGCTGAACAGGGCACCGCCATCTGAAGCACCGCCCTGGGCACCGCCATCTCACGCACCGCTGCACAGGGCACCGCCATCTCAAGCACCACTGAACAGGGCACCGCCATCTCAAGCACTGCTGAACAGGACACCGCCATCTCAAGCTCTGCTGAACAGGGCACCGCCATCTCAAGCACCGCTGGCCCATGAGCAGCAAGGGTACTGGCGCAACTGAGTCCGTCAAGGAGTGAATGATGCACTCTGGGCAGCATGCCCCCTCCAGAACCAGTGGAGACTCTCATCCACTACCTCTGTCCTTAGCAGGATGAAGCACTCTGGGCACCATGCCCCCTCCAGAACCACTGGAGATTCACATCCACTACCTCAGTCCTTGGCAGGATGAAGCACTCTGGGCACCATGCCCCCTCCAGAACCAGTGGAGACTGTCATCCACTACCTCTGTCCTTAGCAGGATGAAGCACCCTGGGCACCATGCCCCCTCCAGAACCAGTGGAGACTGTCATCCACTACCTCTGTCCTTATCAGGATGAAGCACTCTGGGCACCAGGCCCCCTCCAGAACCAGTGGAGACTGTCATCCACTACCTCTGTCCTTAGCAGGATGAAGCACTATGGGCACCATGCCCCCTCCAGAACCAGTGGAGACTGTCATCCACTACCTCTGTCCTTAGCAGGATGAAGCACTCTGGGCACCATGCCCCCTCCAGAACCAGTGGAGACTGTCATCCACTACCTCTGTCCTTAGCAGGATGAAGCACTCTGGGCACCATGCCCCCTCCAGAACCAGTGGAGACTGTCACCCACTACCTCTGTCCTTAGCAGGATGAAGCACTCTGGGCACCATGTCCCCTCCAGAACCAGTGGAGACGGTCATCCACTACCTCTGTCCTTAGCAGGATGAAGCACTCTGGGCACTATGCCCCCTCCAGAACCAGTGGAGACTGTTATCCACTTGAGAGACTGTGACTTTGCACTCCCCAGGATTGAACAGTGGGCAACCCACCCACTGTATAGACTTGAGATACTGTGGCTTTGCACTCCCCAGGACATGGCAGTGGGCAACCCACCCACTGTAGACACTTGAGAGACTGTGGCTTTGCACTCCCCAGGATTGAACAGTGGGCAAACCGCCCACTGTAGAGACTTGAGATACTGTGGCTTTGCACTCCCCAGGATGGAACAGTGGGCATGTGACACCCTCGTGGATTTGGCGTTGTGATCTCAACCGGCTGAGGTGCCCCCCCTTTCCCTGCCCCTGAGGCGCCTGTTTAGTTGCTCTCTGATGCCCCTGCAGTGTTCTCTCCATCATGGTCAGGGATCTTGTGTGGGCCTCGCCCATACCGTGTGGTCCCAGTGTTCCACGGACTTTCTTAAAGCACTACCTGGACTACTATGCTTGGTATATCTTTTGTACATGGTGCATATATATATTTCGGCCTACTTGCTTTTAATATATTACAATGGTTACACTCATTTTCTATTGTCTTTGCATTCTTCTGGGGGGCTTGGGGGGGTGTAACTGTGATGTATTGATTTGCATTAGTGTGTGTGTTGTAGTGGGTGAGGGTGGGGGTATTGCTTGTGTATGTCCCTGTCTTTTCCCTCCCCCCTCCCCTGTGTCATAGGTGCTGTACTCTCCGTGGTCTTCGCCACTGGCGTTCGTGCTCCTGGTAGAGGAGCAGGAAGACTATTGCAGGGAGAATTTGGAGTTCCGGATCCATGGCGTCCTCGTTCCTCGTGGGGTGTGTAGAGGTGAGAGTTTTCACTTCGGGATTCCTGTTTCCGCTGTGTTTTTATCCACTGTGAATCTGCCCCGGAAAAGATGGCGGATTGGCCTGTCATAATAGTGTGGGTGGTACATTGTCTCCCGT
Source organism: Pleurodeles waltl (assembly GCF_031143425.1). Taxonomy (NCBI): domain Eukaryota; kingdom Metazoa; phylum Chordata; class Amphibia; order Caudata; family Salamandridae; genus Pleurodeles; species Pleurodeles waltl. The sequence continues at coordinate 1,082,853,433 of NC_090444.1, read as the reverse complement.
CTGTCTGTTGGCGGTGACCACCGCGCTGTTTGTTTGTACCGCCGTGGCGGTCGGAGTGTTAAAGTGGCTGTCTTTGCTGGCGGTTTCCACCACGGTCGTAATTGGAATTTTTTTAACGCCGGCCTTTTGGCGGTCTTACCTCCACTTTAACACCGACCGCCAGGGTTGTAATGACCATCTTAATCTCTTCAAGGAAACTCCTTGAAAGCCGAAAATTGGTGCACAGCCTGCCAGAAGAGACGCACAGCCCGCCTTGCGATGAGAAAACCACTGCATAGCCGAACCGGAGTGCCACAGCCCTCTGTCCCAAGGGAAGATTGATGCAGCACCTGTGTTCCGACCAGAAAATCGATGCACAGCCAAACCAGAATGACGCAGCTCGACTTCCTGAGTGAAGAATTGAAGCAGTGCCTGCCATGCAACAGAATATTTGACACAACGCCTCTTGAATTGATGCAAAGCCTGTGACTTCATCCCACATGCCCAGGATTTACACTCATCGTCCCTGGGCATCAAAAGATCCCTGCATCGCAGTGAGGAATCAAGACTGTGCTCCGTAAATCGATGCAAAGCCCCTTGCAGCATGAAAAGAAACAACTCAGTGTCTGTGCCACATCAGAAAATCCAGCGTACACCTCAATTTTCGATGCATCTCCTCCTCTACAGTCTCCGTGTATGATAATTTTGATGCAAACCAGGTACTTTGTGCAAACAAAAGACAACTGTTGATTTTTAAGACTTAAGACTCTTCCTAACATTGCAAAAGTGATATTTCAACTTGCGCTTATTGAATCTTCATCATTTTGACCTTCATTTAATCAGATAAATATCATATATTTTTCTAAACCTGTGTGGTGTATTTTTGTGGTGATTTCACTGGGTTACTGTATGATTTATTGCACAAATACTTTACACATTGCCTGTTAAGTTAAGACTGACAGCTCAGTGCCAAGCTGCCAGAGGGTGGGCACAGGATAATTTGGATTGTGTTTGACTTACCCTGACTAGGATTGTGGTCCCTATTTGGACAAGGGTGTATACCTCTGCCAACTAGAGACCCCATTTCTAACATTCACCCTGGCTACAACTGGCCCAGGAAAAGTTTGATTATTCTAATCTGCAGGCAGCTGGGGAGCAGACAGCATCTCCCAATGCTTAGGCTGCTATGTACAGAAACAAGGCAGTCTGTTGTATGTTCTAATTCCAAATACCCACACTGGAGCAAAAGAATGGGGTAGCACCTAGTGACTATTTATAATGCTGGTGCCTTTTCTTGATCAACTACTATTTCCCTTTAGCTGTTGCATATGCTATTTCATTGTGGGAGTACGATAATGATTAACTATTTTATGGCTTTTATGTAATTGTAATAATTACGTTTGACTTACACATTTGGCTGATTAATATGTGTATTTATTTGCAACGTGTTGTATTGTTTTATGTTCTTTTATATTTGTGAATGCCGAATAAGGGAAAAGATGAGAAAAAGAAGCAGATAGTAAGTACTAAGGAAGTAGAAAGGAAAAACACAAACAGTACAAAAAGTCATGGAAAAGAAGGGCAACAATGTAAAATGCACCAATTCAAAGACACAAACTGTTACAAAAGGTAATTGAGGGCTGTATGAATGAGAAAGGGGGAGGATTCGAATAGATACAAAAATCAGGCCCAGCACCATACAGAGAACAGAAAGCAGATAAAACAAAATAGCTGCACCCATGAGGACCACATGGTGCTGTTCGTGCTGATTCTCACCCTGATGCACTACTGGCCTAAAAAGCAGAGCGTGAGGGCAAGCTTTCTCCCACCCATTAGCAGAGTTCTGCTGAATTTTTTTGGAACTCTGCAGAATAATGTGGAGCAAAACTCTGCAAGTTCTGCCCAGGCCCAAGTAGCAGATACCTGGGTAGGGAATGGTATTCCCATGCATCCACTTAAGTATTTTGACATAAACCCATATCTACAAAGACTTTTAGACATGCTTTTGCACCAAAATGGTGCACCTACCTGAGGCTAGCATATCGTAGAGAAATATCTTCATCTCTTCTCATTATCTCGTCTCCACAGGGGCATACCTTCAAAGATTTTAAGCAATGCAGCACAACGAGAAAAGTTGTTGCATTATATGATGTCAACTTGTAGAATTGCTTACTTGCTAAGCTGCATTACCTGACACGTTAGTTAATATGTCCCATAGTGCTTTGCACTTGTTGTGTAGCCATTTTAGTTATAGTTCCATGCACGTTATTCTACGCAATAGGGCTGCTATTGTGCACTTTAACCTAGATATATTTTATTCAGCTTTGTTTATTATTTTAGCAATAGCCACATTTGTGGTCTTCTTTTATTTCTCTCTATCTAGCTGTTCTTTGCCTAGGCCAGCACTTTGTTCTTAAACAAGACATTTCTCTCACTCTGTGCTTTTCTCAAGGCTGCAGTGAGATATGTTGCTGGCAAACTTGGAAATGCTTTGTCTCTTGTGTTCATAGAAACATACCCATCCTTACGTAGGGACATTTTCTCAGAATATCAGCTGTTTTATTATAAAAACACTTCTCTGTCCCATACACGTTAACGGGAGATTCCAGCCAGATGACCACGACTGTATGCTGATTGCTGAACGCTTCTCTACAGCTGCTTACGCAGACTTCAGGCGTCTTGCTCAGGTAGGAGGGATGATGTCTTCCCAGGGGAACCTGAAGGGCAGAACCAGAGCTTAACATGCTGTGCTCTAATATAGCCTAGGTAGGAATTACTTTATTGATTCTAGTGACAACATGGTAGTGTTATTTATATACTTCACTGTACTTGTCATGATTATAATCCTGTCATGCTTTATCGTCCTGGTTATTGCAGTACATGCTTTATTATCTAAAATGCAGTTGCTTCATTAAAACCTTATTGAAACATATACTGCCTCTAAATGGCCTTGCATATGTGAGACTAATGTAAATGAGAGAAACGGATGCGATCTGAGTGACCACAATTTCCCTAAGGAGTCAATTGTGTTATGCGCTCGGCTGCCTAATCATCCCTGCTCTTGGGTAGAGATGAGGCACTGCTAGTTAGCCGGAGCAAAACCCAGATTAGGCCGACAGGTGTCACCTGTAGTGGGTTAGACTCAGTCCCCCACACCCCAGGTGATTGTGCCGCTCAAATCCAGTAGTCGCATTAGAATAATAAGGGCCTACACAACATGGCACCGCCAAGGTTTGGTCAGGCTCTAATTTTTCGGATCCTCCTGAGTATCTCTGTCTCACTACATACAAAGACACCTCAGTACTATATACGGATATTGAGGGTTTTCCTCCTCAGCTAAGTAGGGAGTACCTAATTAACACTATAGGTTGTTCAAGATTGAACCATTAAAAGGATAATCCCCATTTGGTGTGCTTATCTCTGAACCAAATTTACTATTCATTATGGTAAACCCGCAATGGGTAGGAATTGCAGTCAATCTGCGACTACCCCTTACTGTACATTCACTGGCACATGGCCTAACGGCCTAGGGGGGGTCCAGTCACATTTGTTGTTGAGGCTCATCCAGTCTACAGAACAGATTTTTTTTATTCTTGGGTCACATTTCCAGAAGTTGAAGAGGACACACATATATTTTATTACTACAAACCTGCAAATATACCTGCACAATACAGAGCATATGCAAATCTAGAAATACTTCTATCTTATCAAGAACATAATAATTGGCTTGATGGCGCCCTACCCCATACAATTTTACACGTTAAGTTAGGTCCTCTAAGTAATGATGGTCCTACCTGGCTATATTGGCCACGTATACACCTCACACTGATGCAGCAACATTGACGGTATCTGAAGTCCGTCGCTTATACGCTGAGCTGACAACAATATATAGACAATTAGTGCAGTTTGTAATGCAAACATTAAATAGAAACCCAGCATGTGCTGCACCAGCGCAGCCACATGCCGTAATGCCAGGCATTAATCCTGCGACTACACATTAGATCGTAGGTAAAGTACCTGCCAAACGAGAAGAAATTCAATTTTGGTTAGCTCAAAAAATAAATGCACTGGAAGCAGTATTTCCCCATACGGGACCGCAGGACAAGCAAAGAATATTAACTATGTGCTTGCCATTTGGAATGGTTCCCTCTATAGATAAATGTAATACTTGGGGCACGGTATTTGCCTCACTCTACACTACTGCACATGGTACACCAACACTTGCCAATTTACCGGAAGTGCTGAAATAAATTCAAGACCAATACTGGGCTGCCTCGGCCCGGGACCTTTGGATGCAACTAATGGGCAATTTTGTCACAGTATCCTCAATTATATTAAGTAACCTTAAAGGGGAAGCAGTCGCACTAGCGGTGCCCATGCGGCTCAGGGATGTACCTCTAAAGGATCATGAATGTGAGATGCCAAAAATTGCACAGAGACCTACTCTAGTATTGGTCGAGATAGTCTGGGGGCCAGACCTATAAAACCACAATTACAGGGTAAATCTAATAAAGATTCTACCAAGCAAGCTCCTGAGGGTACCAAGAAAATCTGGGATAAAAAACAGCAAATATCTAAGAAAGAAAGAGGAGAATCTCCGCATACGGGTAGCCCACAAAATAGAAATAATCTCAGAAATAGAGATAATATAAAAAGGCCTGACAGATATCAATATACTGATACATGCCAATCTCGTTCCTTTCAGGACTCATCTGAAAAATGCAGTGAGAGATGTGGGCGGTCAGAGCAAAGAACTGAGTACGTGAAACCGAGACAGGAATCACAATGCTCAACAGAAGTTTCTGTTACAAAAGAAGAGAAACTTCCCCAACAAACCACCAATTCAAAAAGAAAAAAGTGGCAGCGGTTGCAGTTCGACATGCTACTCAAGGAGAGGGCTCTATTGAAGAACAAGAAGTGGGCGTTAGCGCTATTTGACAGCACAGCAGAGGTCACAATAGTTCACCGGAATCTTCTAGAGCATCTGGAGGTGAAAGCAACTGATTACTTCCTACAAGTAGAAACTGGGGACATTTTGGGGGTCATTCTAATCTTGGCGGGTGGCGGGAGCCGCCCGCCAAGCGGGAACCGCCAGAAGACCGTACCGCGGTCAAAAGACCGCGGCGGTCATTCTGAGTTTCCCGATGGGCTGGCGGGCGACCGCCAGAAGGCCGCCTGCCCGCCCAGCGGGAAACCCCCTTCCACGAGGATGCCGGCTCCGAATGGAGCCGGAGGAGTGGAAAGGGTGCGACGGGTGCAGTTGCACCCGTCGCGATTTTCAGTGTCTGCTATGCAGACACTGAAAATCTTTGTGGGGCCCTGTTAGGGGGCCCCTGCAGTGCCCATGCCATTGGCATGGGCACTGCAGGGGCCCCCAGGGGCCCCATGACACCCGTTCCAGCCAGCCAGGTTCTGGCGGTCAAAACCGCCAGAACCAGGCTGGCGGGAAGGGGGTCGGAATCCCCATGGCGGCGCTGCCTGCAGCGCCGCCATGGAGGATTCTTCAGGCCAGGGGAAAACCGGCGGGAAACCGCTGGTTTCCCTTTTCTGACAGCGGCTTTACCGCCGCGGTCAGAATTGGCCTGGATGCACCGCCAGCCTGTTGGCGGTGCATCCGCAGTCCCCGGCCCTGGCGGTCTATGACCGCCAGGGTCAGAATGACCGCCTTTGTCTCCACGCCTGATAGGGTGTACAAAGCAACATTACAGTTAGAAGGAGACATTGAGCACACAATCGACGCAATCTTTTGGGATTGCGTTGAAAATATATATGATATTCTACTGGCCGAATGGGATTGGCCACCTGAATTTGTCTGTACCTGCCTACATGGGGAAGATGTTATCTAACATTCTTTCTCATCCCTTGTTCCAGAGGCGCTCGCAGAGTCCTACGCCATTGATTGGGCATTGTCGCAGGCACCCCCGTTATATCGCAACCACATAGGATGGGATAAAGATTCCCCCTATCATGTAATACCTATTAAAAATCAACCCCAACCCCAACCACAACCTCAATATCTGAATAAACACTATGCAAAAGCACCTGTGAGGAAAATCCTCACAAAACTGGAGTACCAGGGCATAATCGAACCCTGTGTTTCACCAGTGAATAATCCCTTATTCCCAGTATCTCAACCGGACTATTCTCACAGAATAGTCTTAGACAATAGACATTTCCAATGGTTTCTTCTGCCAAAATATAGCGCCTGAGAGTAGAGACTAAACAAGTTTCAGCACACTAGGCTACCAGAAAAAAATCTTTTGTTTGCTCCGGGGGTACAAGAACAGTCCAGGACTGTTCGCAGCTTGTGTGACTTCAATATTGCACGACATAGACCCTGAAGCATGGTCATATGTAGATGATATTTATCTCATGGATGATGAATTACTGCAACATCTAAGAGGGGTATCCCACATTGTTGTAGTATTTGCCGAATTTGGCTATAAATTCAATATCAAAGAAAACAAAAAAAGCCTTTCTTAGTGCCATGTTTTTGGCATATGAGCTATCAAGTGAAGGAAAGAGCCTAGGGCCACTATTCTTGGAAAAATGCGCACATTTACAACCTCCAAATACAATTAAGAAACTCAAATTGTAGAACTTACATTCCTGATTATGCATCGCACATAAAACCTTTTTATGACTTAAAACATCCTGATTTTTCAAGTTAATTTGGGGCAGTCAAACACACATACATTCTCAGAGCTTTGCAGACAGACATGCTTTCAGCATAAAATCTACACACAAGGGACAACAAAAAAACATCTGGTCATCAGAGTAATTGCTGGTTCCAATTGGTTTCACTTATGTAACTTTTAATGAGGGTGAGGCAGTCCCGATTACGTACAAATCACATTTGTATTTAGCAGCAGAACAACGCTTTGCTCCCACTGAGAAATGTCTCACAGCTGTTCAGATGGCCATCATTAAAGAAAGACCACTAGCCCAAGGCAAACACATTGGGGGTCATTACAACCCTGGCGGACGCTCACCTTAACACACTCCACGAGGAAGGAGGGCACCATGGAGCCGGAACTCCAAATACTCCCTGCAATTGTGTTCCTGCTCCTCTACGAACATCAGCAACGGCGGCGCCGAAGACAACGGTGAGTACTGCACCTACGACATAGGGGAGGGGGCAGGCAAAAGTCAGGGACACACACATGCAACACCCCCACCCGACCCTCACCCACTACAACACACACACCAATGCATTTCAAAACATCACAGTATCAACCCCTAACCCCCCAGGAAGAATGCAAAAACAAAAGGAAATGAGTACAACCTTTGTAATGTAGCACAATACAGTAAGCCAATATATACAGAAATATATACAAATGCCAAAAATATACATCACGATCAGTAGTGCAGGTATGCACCATCCAATGTCCGTGGACCACTGGGCCCAAAATGCATGGACGAGGCCCACACACGATACCTGTCCTGAAATGGAGAGAACACTGCAGGGGCATCAGATAGAAATACAACAGGTACCTCAGGGGGAAGGGAAGGGGGGCATCTCAGCCGGATGACAGCACCACGCCAGATCCACGACGGGGCTCCATGCCCATTGATGTATCCTGGGGAGAGCAAAGCCACAGTCTCTCAAGTCTCTACAGTGGGTGGGTTGCCCACTGTACAATCCTGGGGAGTGCAAAGCCACAGTCTCTCAAGTGTCTACAGTGGGTGGTTTGCCCACTGTACCATCCTGGGGAGTGCAAAGCCACTGTCTCTCAAGTCTCTACAGTGGGTGGGTTGCCCACTGTACCATCCTGGGGAGTGCAAAGCCACAGTCTCTCAAGTGGATGCCTTTCTCCACTGGTTCTGGAGGGGGACTGGTGCCCAGAGTGCTTCATCCTGTTAAGGACTGAGGTAGTGGATGCCTTTCTCCACTGGTTCTGGAGGGGGACTGGTGCCCAGAGTGCTTCATCCCGTTAAGGACTGAGGTAGTGGATGCTGTTCTCCACTGGTTCTGGAGGGGGACTGGTGCCCAGAGTGCATCACTCTGCCCGTGACGGTCCCAGTTCCGTCACTGCCCCTGCCGCACATGGGCTAGCGATGCCGTAGTTGGCGGTGCTTTCCCTGTTCAGCGGTGCTTGCCCTGTTCAGCGGTGCTTGACTTTGCAGTTTCTGCCCTGTTCAGTTGTGCTTGCCCTGTTCAGCGGTGCTTGACTTTGCAGTTTCTGCCCTGTTCAGCGGTGCTTGCCATGGCGGTCTTTGCCCTGTTCGGCGATCTTTGCCCTGTTCAGCGGTGCTTGCCCTGTTCAGCGGTGCTTGACTTTGCAGTTTCTGCCCTGTTTAGCGGTGCTTGCCATGGCGGTCTTTGCCCTGTTCAGCGGTGCTTGCCCTGTTCAGCGGTGCTTGACCTGTTCAGCGGTGCTTGACTTTGCTGTCTCTGACCTGTGCAGCGGTGTGTGCCATGACGGTCCCTCATTGCCCAGCGGGGCTGTGGCTGCCGGGGCCCTCCTGGGCACTGACTCCGGCGGTGGTCTCCTGACCGGTGACGATTGTGCTCCCCTCCTGGGCACTGACTCTGGCAGTGGTCTCCTGAGCAGTGACGATAGTGCCACCCTCCTGGGCACTGACTCTGGTGGTGGTCTCCTGACCAGTGACGGTAGTGCCGCCCTCTTGGGCACTGACTGTGGCGCTGGTCTCCTGACCAGTGAGGATAGTGCCGCCCTCCTGCGCACTGACTGTGGCGGTGGTCTCCTGACCAGTGACGATTGTGCTGCCCTCCTGGGCACTGACTCTGGCGGTGGTCTCCTGACCAGTGATGATTGTGCCGCCCTCCTGGGCACTGACTCTGGCGGTGGTCTCCTGACCAGTGATGATGGGGCTGGCGGTGGTGTCCTGGGCAGCGGGATGATGGCGGCCTTCTCCGCCATGCTGCTCTTCCCAGACTTTGGCGCTTTCTTCTGCCCCTTCCCCACCTTGGGAGGAGTCACAGCTGACTCGACACTCCCCCCGGGACCCTTGTGAGCGGCTTTGCCGGCAGGAGCCTTCACCCTCTCCCGTCGGGCACTGGCCAACTTCTGGTGCTTCACAGGGGGGGGATTGGCTGTGTTTTGGCTCCTTGTCACACTGGCTGCCCTGGTGCCCGGTGCACTCCACATACCTCTAACAGGCACCACTGGTACCGGACTTTTTTTGGCTGAGGTGCTACTACAGGACCTATGAATTGGAGGGGGGGTGGTGGAAAAGAGGTCAGCGTTGCTCAGGAAAAGTTTCTGACAAACACTGGGATGGGTAGCTGGAGGAGGTCTGGAAGTGGAGGAAGAGTAGGTGGTTGTAGGAGGTGTAACTTTTGATGATTTGGGTGCAGGTGCATGTTCTGGAGGCTGTTGTGAGGTGGGTGGATGTTGGGTGTGTGTGTGGCCGGGTTTGTGTACTTTGGGAGGGGGCGTCACAGACACACTTGGAGAGGACACAGGGGACGTGTAAATGGTAGTGGGGGTGGTGAGTGCAGGTGAGCGGGTGTGGTGCTGGATGTTCTGGTGCGAGTCCTAGTGGCTGTGGTGGTAGTGCATGCAGGTGAGAGTGTAGACGAGACTGGGAGGGAGGAGGGAGACGAGGAGGAGGGGGACACAGTGGAGGCAGAGGATGTTGCTGTGTCTGTATGTGGCTGATGCTTGTGTGAGTGCCTGTGGAATGTGTGGTGCCTATGTTTGCCTGAGATGCCCTTGTGTGTTGAGGTGTGTGCAGGCTGGTCTGATGGTGTGCTTGGGATAGGTTGAGGTACAGGGGATTGGGTCTGGGTGGAGGAAGTTGGAGGGAGGAGGCTAGACACAGGGACAATGGCTGCCATCAGTGCTGAGGCCAGAGATTGCAGGGTTCGATGATGGGCAGCCTGACCAGAATGAATGCCCTCCAGGAATGCATTAGTGTGTTGCAACTCCCTCTCTACACCCTGGATGGCATTCACAATGGTAGACTGCCCAACAGTGAGTGTCCTGAGGAGGTCAATGGCATCCTCACTGAGGGCAGCAGAGGTGACAGGGGCAGGGGCTGAGGTGCCTGGGGCAAAGGTGATGCCCACCCTCCTGGGTGAGCAGGCACGGGGCGAAGGCTGAGGGGCTGCTGGGATGACAGTGCTGGTAGGGGGTGTGGCGGCTGTACCTGTTGAAGTGGGGGGCACAGATGTTGCCGCCACCACAAGGGAGCTCCCATCGGAGGACGAGTCTGTGTCGCTGTTTGCTGATCCGGTGACCGCCGTGAAGCTCCCCTCGCCCTCCGTCCCACTGGTGTACTCAGAGTCCGTGGTGTGGCCCTCCATGGCCATGTGGGATGCAGCCCCCTAGTGCTCCGGTGCCACTGTACCTCCGCCTGATGATGCTGATGCACAAAAGAACAGGGAGAGCACAAAAAGGGGGTGGGAAACAGAAGAAAGACAGGTTGAGTGCATGGCTTACCGCTACCATTGGCGGACAATACAGACACTGCAGCCCCCTGCACTACGCTGCTCTCTTGGCCTCTACAGATGCAGTTCCTGGGATATGGCCTACATGGCTATGGTGGACATCTGCACACATAGATGACACAGGGGCATGTATACCTGTACTTGGCACTCTACAGAGGTGGGGTGGAGTGCCACATGGCCTGCATTACGGAGGGGCCTAGCCTACAGAACTCGCCCTGGCCTAGGGAAACCCACAGCCCTCCTCCCCCACCCAAACCCCTCCACTGCGCGCAAAGTCATCAGAATGAGAGTGTACTCACTCCCTTGTGTCTGCTGTGATGCCCTCATGCGCCCATCCAACTCAGGGTAGGCCACCGCCAGGATCCGGAACATCAGGGGGGTCATGGTGCGACGGGCACCCCTCCCACGTTGGGAGGCCATCCCCAGCTGAGCCTCCGCCGTCTTCTTGCTCCAGCGGCGAATGTCCTCCCATCTTTTACGGCAGTGGGTGCTCCGTCTCTGGTGGACCCCCAGGGTCCAGACGTCCTTGGCGATGGCATGCCAAATATCCTTCTTCTGGTGGGCGCTGACCTACACGACATGTACAGGGGAAGAAGAGAAGTCATTACCAACTGCACTGTCGAAGTGAGTGGTCCACATCCCTGCCCCTGCCATGTGGCACATGCATTCACACTCATTCATGGTTGCAGAACTCTGCCCCCTTCCTTCTTACATTCAGCCCTCTCCACCCAGGCATAGCGCATACAACATGCTCCTTATGTACTCACCTGTTGGTCTGGAGGACCGTAGAGTAGCGTGTACTGGGGGAGGACCCCGTCCATGAGCTTCTCCAACTCCTGTGCAGTGAAGGCAGGGGCCCTTTCCCCAGACGCACGTGCCATTGTCTCTTCCAGACCTAGGTCACAGCAGCACTTGCAGTGTAGGTCCTCCTGTCGAAGATCAGGTATCGAGTGATTGCACAGATAGAAAATGGTGGTGACGTCCGCGGCGGTGCGTATCATCACCTCCGGCGCACTTCCTCATTGGCTCCTGGGACACATAGGGTCCAATGTTAACCAATGCAGCATTGCGCCACGGTCTCCGACCGCCTACCGCGACGGTGTACAACGCCAGCACAGTTACCTCACATCCCATTGTCCCACTTTAGAGGTCAGGCAGCCGCCATTTCAGGGGCCACATGGCTTCATTTTCAACTGCGTCACACATACCGAGGCCGGGACTCAACACACATACATACAACGTTTTGGAATTTGTTTCGTGTTCTGGGTAGCTGTGGGTACATACCTCTGAATTGCTTGACTCTGTGGTCGCTTTTGTCCTTCCTAGGCACCGTCAGCTGGGACATGTGAGGAGATGGCGGAATCCTCAGGTGTACCGACCGCTGGTGGACCTGTTGACAATGGAGGAGTGACATTTAATCATCACCTGCAGGTTTGACCGTGCCACAATCCAGGAACTGTGTACCCAGTTGGAGCCAGACCTTATGTCACCAATCCGCCATCCCACAGGAATCCCCCCTCAAGTGCAGGTGCTATCAGTGCTCCATTTCCTAGCAAGTGGGTCTTTCAAACAACAGTGGCTATGGCATCAGGGATGTCCCAGCCTATGTTTTCCAACGTGTTGTCCAGAGTGTTGTCTGACCTGCTGAAACACATGAGGAGCTACACCGTTTTCCCTCAGGTGGAGGATTTGGCTACAGTTAAAGGTGACTTCTATGCCCTGGGACATATCCCTAACATCATAGGTGCCATTGATGGGACCCATGTAGCTCTGGTCCCCCCCCCCACAGGAGTGAACAGGTGTACAGGAACCGGAAGAGTTATCATTCCATGAATGTACAGATGGTATGTTTGGCAGACCAGTACATCTCGCAGGTAAATGCTATGTTCCCTGGCTCTGTGCATGACGCCTACATCCTGCAGAATAGCAGCATCCCTTATGTGATGGGTCGACTACAGAGGCACCGGGTGTGGCTATTAGGGGACTCTGGTTACCCCAACCTATCATGGCTACTGACCCAAGTGAGGAATCCCAGGACCAGGGCAGAGGAACGCTACAATGAGGCCCATGGGCGGACTAGGAGGGTGATCGAACGCACCTTCGGCCTCTTGAAGGCCAGGTTCAGGTGCCTCCATATGACAGGTGGTTCCCTATTCTACTCACCAAGGAAGGTGTGCCAGATCATCATCGCCTGCTCTATGCTTCACAATCTTGCTTTGCAATGCCAGGTGCCTTTTCTGCAGGAGGATGGTCCAGATGACGGTGTTGTGACAGCTGTGGAGCCTGTGGACAATGATGAGGAGGAAGCAGAGGAAGAAGACATTGACAACAGGGACTCAGTCATACAGCAATATTTTCAGTGACACACAGGTGAGAACACTTTCTTTACTAATACTTTTACTTTCACACTTCTACCTCTATCCTGTCTGTCAATTTCAAGCAGTATTTGGTAACTGAGTTGTACATTTCCATTACGGTTTCACAGGTGTGGTTACCAACATGTGTCATCTGCTTGCATCCTTCATGGACTTGTGATGTGTGACATAGGTATGTTGACATTACTATTGTGAACGGATGTTGTCATTGTTATAGCTAAAACACATTTTCAAAATCACAGACTGACTCCAGATTGTTTTGTGGTTCAAGGGTGTTTATTGAAGTGCTGATTATTGGAGGGGGTGGTAAAATGGTGATGGGTGAGGGTGGAGGAATGTCCATGGCAGAGTCCAGTCAATTAGTCTCACAGGTGCACTGCCCATATGGGCATAGGAAGTGGAGCTGGGACAGTTCCAATATGGACAGGGTTACAAAGTGGGACAGTGGGATGACAATCAGGGTGGTCTCATTTCTTGGCGGGGGTCTTGCCATCGTGCTCTGTCCTGTTCCTGGATTTCAGGGACCGCTTGTAGGGTGGTTCTCCGTCTGCAGGGGGTGGGGTGCTGTGTGGTGGTCCTGTGGAGGGGCGTCCTGTCCACTAGCGCCGGCGGAGTTGGTGGGCAGTTCATCGTCCAGGCTAGTGTCAGGGGCCCTTTGGAGTGCCACGGTGTCCCTCATGGTGTTCTGTATGTCCTTCAGCACCCCTACGATGGTGCCCAGGGCGGAGCTGATGGTTCTGAGTTCCTCCCTAAAGCCCAAATACTGTTACTCCTGCAGGCGCTGGGTCTCCTGAAACTTGGCCAAGACCGTAGCCATCGTCTCCTGGGAGTGGTGGTATGCTCCCATGATGGAGGAGAGGGCCTCGTGGAGAGTGGGTTCCCTTGGCCTGTCCGCCCCCTGTCGCACAGCAGCCCTCCCAGTTCCCCTGTGTTCCTGTGCCTCCGTCCCCTGAACTGTGTGCCCACTACCACTGCCCCCAGGTCCCTGTTGTTGTTGGGGTGGTGGGTTATCCTGGGTTCCCTGTAGTGGTGGACACACAGCTGATTGACGTGTCCTGAGTACGGAGGTATGGGCCTGCTGGGTGGGTGCTGTACTGGTGTTTCCAGAGGGTGGAAGGTCAGTGTTGGGCTGTGCCTGTGCGAGGGGAACCGACTGTCCCGAGGCCCACGATGGTCCAGGCTGGTCATCTGGGTCCAGTTGGCCAGAGCTGCTGTCATCACTGTGGGCCTCTTCTGTGGGTGGGGTGGAGATGTCTGGACCCTCCTGTCTGGTGACGTTAGGCAGTGGTCCTGCAGGGGTATAAAAGCATGATTATTGCATCTGTGTGTGTCATGGTGTGCAATGGGTGGGTGAGCGTGTACCCCAGTGCTAGCATTCCTGTGTGGGGGCTTGTGTGATGATGGTTAGGGGTTGTTATGGGTATGTGCAGTGGGCATGCTTTAGTGATGGGTGTCCATGCTTTGTTGTGTCATGCAGGGCTTGGTGTTGGGATGGGTGGTTTGTGTTATTAGTACATTAGGGAGGAGTTGGAGTGATAGGGGATAGGGCGAGGGTGGGGGTGTGTGATAGCATGCAGGTAGGGTGGGGGATATGATAGTTAAGATTTGACTTACCAGTGTCCATTCCTCCACCGACTCCTCCGAGGCCCTCAGGATGCATGATGGTCAAGACTTGCTCCTCCCATGTTGTTAGTTGTGGGGGAGGAGGTGGGGGTCCGCCGCCAGTCCGCTGTACCGCAATGTTGTGTCTTGAGACCACGGAACATACCTTCCCCCGTAGGTCGTTCCACCTCTTCCTGATGTCCTCCCGATTTCTTGGGTGCTGTCCCACTGCGTTGACCCTGTAGACTATTCTTCGCCATAGCTCCATCTTCCTAGCTATAGAGGTGTGCTGCACCTGTGATCCAAATAGCTGTGGCTCTACCCGTACGATTTCCTCCACCATGACCCTGAGCTCCTCCTCCGAGAACCTGGGGTGTCTTTGGCATGCCATTGGGTGGTGTAGGTGATGTGTGGGGTGGTGTATGTGGTGATGAGTGTGGTGATGTGTAGTGGTGTGTGGTGTTTTGTGTGTGGATGTTGTGTGGGTGATGGTGTTGTTTGCCTCTCTGTGGTGGGGTTGTCTATTGCTGTGCTCGCTCTCTCTGGCCTTCGTCTCTAATTTTGGGTAGTAGGGGTTTGTGGGTGATGTGGGTGTATGTTTTATATTGTAATGGGTGTGTGGGAGTGGTGTGTGTATGTGTATCAGGTGTGTGTATTTTGAATTGTCCAATGTGGCGGTGTTTTGGAGATGTGTGTGTATTTTGAGCGCGGCGGTGTGTACCGCCAATGGAATACCACAGTTGAAAGACCGCCACGTGGATTCGTGGGTCGTAATAGCATGGGCGTGTTTCTGTTGGCGTGACGGTGGAGGATTTGTTTTCACCAGTTTATCACTGACCTTTCGTGTGGCGGACTTGTGTTGGTGTCTGAATTTCGGCGGATTCCGAGATGTGGGTCATAATAGCTGTGGCGGAATTCCGCGGCTGCGACGGTATGTTGGCGGTCTTCTGCACGGCGGTAAGCGGCTTTTACTGCCAATGTTGTAATGACCCCCATTGTCATTTCTCCAATCCTAGCCCTTGAGGCTGTTACCAAAGCCAGCGTTCCTAATCCTAAAGCATTACAACCATGTTGGATTCAATGGGCAACATCTTTGACAGCCACTGATGTTGACTACATTTTTGACCCAAAATACAAACCCAAGAATTTTTGCAATATGAACTAAAAAACAGTTCCAGCAAACAAACTGCCTATTGATCAATATCAAAGAGTCATGTACACCGATGGCTCAGCACAACCTGCAATTAGCACAAAACATCAATACTCTGCTGCTTGCGCAGTCGTAAGTGGCTACATGGAGGATAATACATTTTGTCCCCAACATACATTCACGAAAATCCTAGGGGATTGCAAAGCACAATTAGCAGAGCTAAAGGCTCTGGTGATGGTACTGGAATATATGGATCCTGTACAGTCAACATTAATTGTTGTGATTCGTATTACTGTGTCCAGTCCTTTAATGAATACCTGCATTACTGGCACCAGAATGGGTTCAGAGATTCTAAAGGCAACACCATGAAACACAGACTTCTGTGGGGGAAAGTAGTGGATCTGAAGGAAACGCTACCAAACGTCCATGTTACCAGTGCATTGGAATACACGTTGAAAGCTGTGGTAGATAACGGGATTAATACCCTGTCTGACCGGATATACACCTTAAACAACATAGTTTCTTCTGCTATAGACATAATACAAAGTGATATGTCTTCTCTTCACCATAGACAGAGTCAACTAACGTCCATTATGCAGTTGGGTTGGACACTTAAAACACTGAAGGCCGGTCACGTTGCCTGGCAAGGGACATATTTTCCACATTTAATTTAACGCTACAACAACAACTAATGGCTAAGAAAGCAGAGACTTTACTGTCAATTTAAGTATTGAAAAGTTATAAAAGTTGCCTTTTACTATGGCTGAAATACCATCTGCTGAATGGTTAATACACGGGGTCATTAATCTGCCTATTTCAACACTACAATTCACGTCCTGTTTAAAACACATCCCACTAGGCAGATATGAAAGGCTGGCAGATAGTTACATCCATGAGGTGTGGGAGCTGCCCTTCTCGTACAAATGTCTCAGTGGCATCAAAGAGGACCTTCTTAGCGGCAGTGAATTTGAGACTTTTGTCAGCCATTCGATGATTTGTAAACAGCTGTCTTTGCACGGGGCGTGTAATGCTTCAGAAGCAAATTTGGGGCAGAGCTATGAAAAAGGCTTTTTGCGAATCAGAAATAGCGATTTTTAAGAAATCGCTATTTCTGATTCGCAAAATGCAATGTATCACATTTGCGATTCGGTAATAGCGATTTCTTAAAAATCGCAAATGCTATTAACGAATCGCAAATTGTGATACCGGCCCCCATTTGCACCTATGGGCATGTAGTCCCATATTAGCGATTTTTTTGCATTTCCAAAATTGCGAATTCCTCACTGGAATTCGCAATTTTTGGAAATGCAAAGTCCAGGGTGCTGAGGGCCTTAGGCCCCCTCTGCGGCACCCCAAAGTATTTTTTTACAACATGTAAGGTGCACACATGCCAAAAGGGCATGTGTGCTTTACATGTATATTTTAAAAATGCATTTTAAATGCACTTCTAAAATTTGCACATGGTTACCACCAAGTTCAACTTGGTGGTAAATAGCGATTCCTTAATGCCCAATTCGCATTAAGGAATTGCTTGTTACATGTGCTTTAGAAATTGCAAATAGGAATCCTTATTTACGATTTCTTATTTAGAGAGTCGCAATTTGCGACTCTCCAAACAGGGTCGTAATTTTAAGGAATCGCTATTTTAGTGATTCCTTAAAATTGCATTCAGAATGCCTTTGATACATTCTGAAATTGCTTTTTGCATTTGCAAACGGGCATTCGCACCATTTGCAAATGCAAAATGCTTTGATACATCTGGTCCTTGGAGTGTTATCTGAAGGGAGTTCCAGTCCCCTTCATTAGACCTGCGACCCAGGTCCTTTCAAATGGCAGCTATGTTCTCCTCAATAGTGAACACTTTTGCGGGATGCGAGCCGGAATAGTTTATGTTGTTTCGGTCTCTAAGATTGTTACATGCTCCGGGAACATACTTTTTCCTCCTACATGACAGAGGGAAGTAGCTGAGATTTTTCCCCATATTGCTACTTATAATGTGAATTTTTACAAGTTGAGCAGACCCAAGGCTTTATTGTTCCAAAAACATGTGGCGCTCACATCTGCATGCAAGACCTATGCTCTTCAGGTGCCAAGGTCATCAGCAGAGATACAGTCACTTTTAAGTACTAACTTTCTGAGACACTTTGGTGAGCTTGTGGGACGAATATTTAATGCATCCAGTACTACTGGAATTGCAAATTTCTTTGAGTCTCTCATTCACACCTTCTCCTCTATATTCGGTCTAATACCATCAGCCATCCACTCAATATTCTCCAGTATTTTGGGGGATTTCAGATAACTTTGGCTATAATAGGTGGCATTTTGCTAGTGCTACTTTTTCTGTGCAATGGCTGTCCCACCACAACAAGGATAAATGAAAGCGCTCCCACCAGCGCAGCTGTGTTGTGAACGCATGATGCAGTTCTTTGGAGCAACACTCCTGGAGCAATTGGAGTGTGACTGGTCTTTGTCATTCAGACCTGTTTTGCATTGTGTGCAGCCCGTACTTCTGTGCCTCTGGTGCTCATTTGAACATGCACTGAAAGTTTGTCTTTCTATGCCATGCTTGATTTCATTGGACTCTAATTAGTTGATGTTCTCACTGAGGGCTCATTACCAGACATGCACGTTGGGGGTGCGTTTGCTATGGGAAGCTGCTTATGAGTTGCCCTTCATGGAGGATGCAGCTCTGAACTCATTGTTGGGCACACCACGGAATGCTGCTGCCTTGACTGACGCGGAGGCTTTGGAACACAAATGCTCCTTGGTTCTTCTTGGCAATGAGTTTCCTACTTTACCACCTGCCGAAGAACAAGATTTCCTGTCTTCAGTTATCCCAGATTCGATTGGCAACTTCCAAAATGACTTTGACTCTTGAAATTCAGCCTTTTTACACCACAAGTTAATATTTTTAAATTGTCATTTTATTTATGCTCAAGTGTCTTTTTAACTTGTCATTATTGTCATTTTTATATATATCTTAGTTTGAATTTTAGTAAGCTTTTATTTATTATTAGGCTTTGAACCACCTTTGAACCAGCAATGGGAGGGTGTTGTGTAGCCGTTTTAGTTATAGCTCCATGCATGGTATTTTAGCACACTAGGCCTGCCGTTGTGCACTTTAACCTAGATATATTTTATTCAGCTTTGTTTATTATTTAGCAATAGCCACATTTGCGGTATTGTTTTATTTCTCTCTATCTAGCTGTTCTTTGCCTAGGCCAGCACTGTGTTCTTAAACAAGAAATTTCTTTCACTCTGTGCTTTTCTCAAGGCTGCAGTAAGATACGTTGCCGGTAAGCATGGTAACACTTTTTCTCTAGTCTTCATAGAAACATACCCATCGTTACGTAGGGACATTTTCTCAGAATATCAGCTGTTTTATTATAAAAATACTTCTCTGTCCCATACACGTTAGAGGGAGATTCCAGCTAGATGACCAAGACTGTATGTTGATTGCTGAACGCTTTGCTACAGCTGCTTATGCAGACTTCAGGCCTCTTGATCAGGTATGCCGAATGATGTCTTCCAAGGGGAACCTGAAGGGCAGAACCAGAGCTTAACATGCTGTGCTCTAATATAGCCTAGGTAGTGTTATTTTTATACTTCACTATCCTTGTCATGATTATAACCCTGTCATGTTTTATCATCCTGGTTTTTGCAGTACATGCTTTATTATCTAAGATGCAGTTGCTTCATTAAAACCTTATTGAAACATATACTGCCTCTGACTTTCCATGGATATGTGAGACTAATGTAAATGAGAGAAACGAAGGCGATCTGAGTGACCACGATTTCCCTGAGGAGTCAATTGTGTCATGTGCCTGTCTGCCCAAACATCCCTGCTCTTGGGTAGAAATGAGACACTGCTAGTTAGCCGGAGCAAAACCCAGATTAGGCCGACAGTTGTCACCTGTAGTGGGTTAGACTCAGTCCCCCATGCCCAGGCGATTCTGCCGCTCAAATCCAGTTGTCTCATTAGAATAATGAGAGCCTACGCGACACACTGATTTGTAATATTTGCATCAGTGGCATTCCATGGTTGGTATTTTCATGTTCCACCACAACTACCCATGTTTTCTAATGCAGTGTGCTATGTATGCAATTGTGAGACCAGGCTTTAGGCAAAAAAAATGTCTCTTCCTTGTGGCAGCTACAAACTAGGAGTCATTTTTTTTATTTCTTTTTGCGTTTCACACATTGCAAGTGTGTTGCAGTATACACCAAATATACAATGTGTGAAATATTTTGAAAAGTGTTTACTTATGTGATTTTTCACTGGAGGAGTACTCATCCACTACAAAACCTATGTTAGACAGCATGCACACACCTTTACACTATGATGCAAAAGTGTGCGCTGAGCTAGGCAACTAGGGTGCAGGCACAAGGGATAGAGCAGCAGGCTGCATTTAGCAGATATGGCACTTGTTTGAAGCTGAGAATTGCATTGTTTTTTAAAGCTTTGATGAACCACTTATCTTGCGCCCCGATGTGTCCCCCTAACGACACCATGTGTGTGCCTCATTTACAATACGGAGCACCATGGCACGTGTTAGGACAATAGTGTCAAAATTGATGACCCTATTGTGGTACTTTGCAGGATTAACACCATAAATTGTGGCGCTTATCCTGCAAAGTAAAGGGAGGCCCATCAAAAGTAATTGGCACATCATTGGAATGCCTGCTCTGAGTAGGCATTAAAAATGACTAAAAATGGTGTAATGAAATGTTGTAAATTTAACTGTGCCATTTTTACGGGCCTCTCTATGGGGGAACGCCCCTCTTGCGTACATTATCCCTTACTCAGGCATAATGTGGCACAGGGGGTGCAAAGTGGAGCAATGTAAGCATTGCACCACTTTGTAAATATGGTGAAGGAGAATGGCCTCCTTAACGCAACATTAGTGTCAAAATAATGATGCTAGTGGCTCTATGAAGCGCTAGGGCCTTGTAAATCTGGCCCATAGTTTTATTGAGGAGGCCATCTCGGGGAATTACCCTATGAGGAGCTTTCATGGCTATTATAGTCATATGACACGGTGGAAATAAAAAGAAGCAATTAGAGTAAAACTTACAAGATGAATTTTGGCAGCGTACGCCATTTCCTATTTGTCAACGTTGCTGCTGATTTAAGCTCCCATGCATAGCTTCTTGAGGTCTCACTCCAACTTTAGAGCATTAATTCATGAGCAACATTGCAATTGACAACACATATATCATTAACCTGACACCAGAAGAGCATGAGTGGACTAGACAGTTAGTGAGAATATTTGATATATTCTGACTTTCAGGAGGACTTGACAGCTTTCAGCTTTACTGGAAATGTGAAGAAAAGAAGTTGAACATTTTAGCAGTGTCTTTCATCAAATGTGAAGCATTCTCATCAAAAAAGTTGGCATCTCATCCAATACATTTGAGGCTGGCTGTAAAGCGAGTCAATCAATCTTGTGATGTGGGTTGAAGTGCCCTTCAAAGGCTGGTTAAAAAGCAGTCTTGTAAACACCAGGCAACCCGAACTTTCATTACACATTTTGGCTTTGAGCCTGGTCTGTAGTTGAAAAAGAAAACAAAAGATACAGCTGCTAACCCTAGCAATATCATTGATGCTGTTTAATTTTTCACTTTCTCTTATGTTTGATCAATCATAGCACACCAAAAATATGTAACCTCTTTCAGAATTAACGGCGTTTGGATTTTTTAACGCAAGAATGTTCTTGGTGTTATTCCCTTGTGTAACGACAAAGATGCATAGCTTTTCTTTTGAGTTATGCTAATACCAATCGTTTTCATTGCTTCAACAACTTTTAAAGTATGTTAAATTACACTGCAATTTCAGGTGTAGTCGAAATTTCTTCAAATGACGTACGTGAATGTTTTTTTGCTGCACTTTTACATGCAGAAACAATTACCTGCAGCATAGGATTGTCAATTTAGTACACATTGCCAAGCAAGGTTTTACAGTGAGCGCAATTTTCACAACCCGCATTACCCCCTCTTAACGTCCTCCTGGTCCCAGTCATTGATCTGTGAGGAGGGCATTCTCCCAGATAGGTCTTTCACCACGCAAGTACAATAGTCTGTAGTTTACGTTTATGCTTCTCGTCATCACAAAAAGGCCCTTGCTCCTGCAAGCCTCTTGTTTGGTTTGCTGTTTTACCAAATTCGGGTAAGATCTATGCATTGATGTATCTCGTTTTTAATTTAAACAATGTGTATTTACTGTCTCAGTGGGCGGATGGTGCTCGCTTGCCACACATGAAGGCCAACTTATGTGCTGGGCTTAGTCGGGAAGACGATAATACATGGTTGGCTGTTTAGAAGATGTTGGGCCAGATTTACTAGGTCCTTGCTCCACATTAGCATCTTTTTTTTTACGCTAATGTGGCGTTAGGTAGGCATTTCTTAACGCATTATTTACAAAGTAGCGCAATGCTAACATTGCACCACTTTGTGGTCCCTTTGCGAAACATTATGCTTGCGCCCAGCATAATGTATACATAATGAATGGAAAGGGGGCATTCCCCCACAGGGAGGCCGCAAAAAATGGCGCAGTGAGATCTACAAGATTTTTTCCGTCATTTTGAATGCCTGCACATTGCAGGTGTTAAAGTGACGGGACATTAAAACCTATGGCCCTCACTAGTGCTTTGCCAGACTAGCACCATAATTAATGGGGCTAATCCAGAGAAGCACCACAAGAGCATCATAAATTCTGACGCTACTCTGATAATGTGCACCATGGTGTGCTGTACTGTAAATAAAGCGCTATTATGGTGACGTTAGGGGAACTTAGGGTGTAGCACGAAAAGAGGCACATCAGTACTGATGCACCACTTTTTTGTAGATCTGGCCCGTTGCCCGTTGTTCTAAGTCCAACAGAGTTCGCTTGGTGCATGTGTCTCTGTTGTTAGGTAGAAAAATCTCAGCTTGGATTAGATTTGATTACAAGGCAAACAGATCAACCAAGGATGACTACAGCACGACTCTAAGGGCCAGATTTACAAGAAACTGGTGCAGCGCGGTGCTGCGCAAAAATTAGCAGTGCCTTGCTGGTTTCGAAATGAGCCCTTGGTGGCTGGTAGTTTGGGCTTCTCCCTCTGGGATGTGGGCACCTTTTTCACCTTGGCAGGTGACGGAATGTCCTTGCCTTCACTATGTGGCACACTGGCAGCCCTGACGGGTGGCGCACTCGATGACCCTGCAGTTGCTGGCACCACTGTGCCTGGGGATGTGGTGGCTGAGGTGCTAGGCTGGGACCTGGAAAGCCTGGCCCTAGGTGAAGGACGGGGGGAGGTGTAGGGAAGAGGTCAATGTTAGCCAGGAAGAGTTTTTTAGACACACTGGGACGGGAAGAGGGAGTGGGTTTGGGAGTGGAGGTAGAGGTAGTGGTTGTAGGAGGTGTACGTCTGCTGAATTTGGGTGAAGTAGCATGGGCTGGAGGCTGTTGTGAGGTGGATGGTTGTTGGGTGGGTGTGTGCCTGCGTTTGTGCACTTTGGGAGGAAGGCTCACTGACACACTGGGAGAGGACACTGGGGGTGTGTGAATGGTAGTGGGGTGGTGAGTGCACGTGAGCGGTGTGTGGAGATGAGCGTGCTGGTGATGGAGGTAGTGGCTGAGGATGTAGTGCATGCAGGTGTGAGTGGAGACGAGACAGGGAGGGAGGAGGAGGACGTGGAGGAGGGGGACACAGTGGAGGTAGTGGATGTTGGTGTGTCTGCATGGGTATGGTGCTTGTGTGAGTGCCTGTGGGATGTGTGGTGCTTATGTTTGCCATGTCCACTCTTGTGTGTTGATGTGTGTGCATGCTGGTCTGATGGTGTGTTTAGGATAGGCTGAGGTACAGGGGATTGGGACTGGGTGGAGGAGGTTGAAGGGGGGAGGCTGGGCACAGGGACAATGGCTGCCATCAGTGCTGGGGCCAGAGCCTGAAATGCTCTCTGTTGGTCTGCCTGCCCAGAATGAATGCCCTCCAGGTATGCATTTGTTTGTTGTAAATCCCTCTCAACACCCTGGATGGCATTCACAATGGTAGATTGCTCAACAGTGTGGGATCTCAGGAGGTCAATAGCCTCCTCACTGAGGGCAGAAGGGCTGACTGGGGCAGGGCCTGAGGTGCCTGGGGTGAAGGAGATGCCCACCCTCCTGGGTGAGCGGGCACAGGAAACACGCTGAAGGGCTGCTGGGAGGGCAGTGCTGGTAGGGGGTTGGCGGCTGTACCTGTTGATGCGGTGGGCACAGAGGTGCCCGCCACCGCAAGGGAGCTCCCATCAGAAGAGAAGTCACTGTCACTGCTGTCTGCTCCTGTCCTCATAGTGGAGCTCCCCTCGCCCTCCGTCCCACTGGTGGCTTCAGACTCCGTTGCTTCACCCTCAAGGGCCAAGTGGGTTGCAGCTCCCTCCTGCTCCCGTGCCAGTGCTCGTCCGCCTGATGAGGCTTTTGCACACAAGAACAGGGAGACCACAAAAAGGGGGGAAAGACAGAAGAAAGACATGTTCAGTGCATGCAACACCACTACCGTTGGCAGACACAACACACATGGAGCAGCCCTCTGCAATAGGCCATGCACTGACAGTTCCTAGAAATTTCAGCTGCCATGGGGTACGAGGCCTAAGACCAATTGCTGCACACCTGGAAGTCACAGGAGCCTGACTAGGTCTAGATGGCTCTTACCACTGGTGGAATTGGGGTGCCACATAGTCTGCCTCACATGGGACCTGGCCTACCAAGTTCGCCCTGGCCTAGGGGACCCCACTGCCCACATTCCCCACCCAGACACCTCATAATGCACGCAGAGTCAGCTGAATGGGAGTGACCCCCTTGTGGCTGCTGTGCCCTCAAGCGCCCATCCAACTCCGGATAGGCCACCGCCAGGATCTGGAACATCAGGGGGGTCATGTTGCGACGGGCAGCCTTCCCACGTTGGGAGGCCATCCCCAGCTGGGCCTCTGCTGTCTTCTTGCTCCAGCGGCACAGGTCCTCCCATCTTTTACAGCAGTGGGTGCTCCGTCTGTGGTAGACCCCAGGGTCCGGACTTCCTTGGCGATGGCACGCCAAATACCCTCCTTCTGGTGGGCTTTGACCTAGAGGAATGGTGCAGGGAGAAAGGAAATTACTTACCCGTCTGGACGTCATACTCATTGCCCACCAGTTCCCACCCATGCCCTGATGCACATACACTCACCATCCGCACATGCAGGCCTCAGCCCCCCATGTATCTTCCATCCACACCACTCTAAACATGCATTGCCCATGCAGCATGCTCACAGTGTACTCACCTGTTTGTCTGGAGGACCGTACAGTTGCGTGTAGTGGGGGAGAACCCCATCCACTAGTTTCTCCAACTCCTCCGAAGTGAAGGCAGGGGCCCTTTCCCCAGACACATGAGCCATCGTGGCTTCCAGACACAGGTCACAGCAGCACTTGCAGTGTAGGTCCTCTCCTGTTGAAGGTCAGGTATCAAGTGAGGGAACAGACAGAAAATGGCGGTCATGTCTGCGGTGGTGCGTACCGTCTCCGCCGGCGTACATCGTCATTGGCTCCTGGGACCCATACGGCCCAATGGCAACCAATACAGAATTGCACCCCAGTCTTCGACCGCCCATTGTGACAGTGTACAGCGCCAACGGAGTTACCTCATATCCCCTTGTCCCACCTTACAGGCCAGGCATCCGCCATTTCAGGAGGCCACATGGGATGAATGTTAAATGTGTCACACCTATCTGGGCCGGGAATATAGACAGATACTGGCACATTGCGGATTACTAACATTTCTGCAAATAACAAATTGTGATACCTCAGTGTTGGATGACTCTGTGCTCGCTGTTCTCCTCCATATGGCACGTCTGCTGGGGCAGGTGATGAGATGGCAGCATCCTACGGTGTACAATCCAGGAACTGTATGCCCAGTTGGAGCCAGACCTGATTTCATCTATCCGCCATCCCACAGGAATCCCCCTCTAGTGCAGGTCCTATCTGTACTCCATTTCCTGGCCAGTGGGTCTTTTCAAACAACAGTGGCCATAGCATCAGGGATGTCCCAGTCAATGTTCTCGAACGTGTTGTCCAGAGTGTTGCCTGCCCTGCTGAAACACATGCGCAGCTACATCATTTTCACTCAAGTGGAGGATTTGCCACTAGTGAAAGGTGACTTCTACGCCCTGGGACATATCCCCAACATCATTGGTGCCATTGATGGGACACATGTAGCATTTGCCCCCCCCCTCGCAGGAATGAACATGTGTATAGAAACCGGAAGAGCTACCAACCGATGAATGTGCAGATAGTGTGTTTGGCAGACCAGTACATCTCCCATGTCAATGCCAAGTATCCTGGCTCTGTGCATGACGCTTACATTTTGAGAAATAGCAGCATCCCTTATGTGATGGGGCAACTCCAGAGGCACCATGTGTGACTAATAGGTGAGGGCCAAGGTCCCAATACAGTTGACATAGTCTGGGTATGGGGCTGTCCCTAAGGGTTAGTGTGTGTCTAACAGACATCCATCGACATTTGCAGGTGACTCTGGTTACCCCAACATGTCATGGCTACTGACCCCAGTGAGGAATCCCAGGACAAGGGCAGAGGAACGCTACAATGAGGCACATGGGCGAACTAGGAGGGTGTCGAACGCACCTTCGGCCTCCTGAAGGCCAGATTCCGGTGGCTCCACCTGACAGGTGGCTCCCTATACTACTCAACGAAGAAGGTGTGCCAGATAATCGTGGCCTGCTGTATGATGCACAACCTGGCTTTGTGACGGCAGGTGCCTTTTCTGCAGGAGGATGGACCAGATGGTGGTCTTCTGGAAGCTGTGGAGCCTGTGGACAGTGAAGAAGAGGAGGCAGAAGAAGAAGAAGATATCGACAACCGAAACAACATCATCATGCAATACCTCCAGTGAGACACAAGTAAGAAGATGTAACTGCTTCCCACATCTCATACTGTTGTTTGAGCTAGCATGAGTCTGTCATTTTTACTCAGTGTATGGACCCTTACTTGTCACTTTGACTTTCCATTTCACAGATCTGGGTCCCACTTTGTGCCCTCTGCTCTGTTTACTCCTGGCCTACAGCTGTGTTCCATTGGTATGTGAACAAGTACATTGACGTTGCTATATTCCATAGTTGTTGCAATTCCACATTTGTGAAAGCACAGACTGACTCCAGATTGTTTTGTGACTGAAGTGTGTTTATTCCTGTGCAAATAAGTGGAGGTGGGTTGTAAAATGGGCTGGGGTGATCGTGGAGGAATGTCCATGGCAGAGTCCAGTCTATTTGTTTCACAGGTGCATTGTCCGAAGGGGCAAAGGAAGTGGAGCAATGGCAGTTTAAGGATGGACAGGGTGACATAGTGGGACAGAAGGGTGACATTCAGGGGGGTCTCATTTCCTGGCAGGGCTCTTGGCAATGTTCTCTGACTTGTTCCTGGATCTCAGGGACCGTTTGCGGGGTGGTTCTCCATCTGCAGGGGGTGGGGTTCTGGTGTCCTGTTGTCCAATGTGGTAGTGTTTTGTAAATGTGTGTGTATTTTGAGTGCGGCTGTGTGTACCGGCAATGGAATACCGCGGCTGAAAGACCGTGGATTCGTGGGTCGTGATAGTGTGGGCGTATTCCTGTTGGTGTGGCAGTGGAGGTTTTGGTATCGCCAGTTTACCACTGACCTTTGGTGTGGCGGACTTGTGTGCGTGTCTGGATTTTGGCTGATTCAGAGCTGTGGGTCGTAATAGCTGTGGCGGAATTCCGCAGCCGTGGCGTTGTGTTGGCGGTTTTCTGCACGGAGGTAAGCGGCATTTACCGCCAATGTTGTAATGATCCCCCATGTGTGTGAAGTTTATGAAAATGTAAGTGAAATTACTTTTGGGGCCATTTCAGAACAAGAATGGAAGAGTGCTCTGGAAGATGATGAGGAGTTGAACAAGGTGATGGAAGCAGTAAGAAGTGAACATTTTTCTGCTTTAAGTAAAAACTGGAATTTAATAAAGAAGGAATTAGCAGTGGATAGGTCACTGTTATTGAGGGGGATGAGATTAATTCCCCAATTGCTCTAAGAAAGAAAATAATGGAGCAAACTCATGAAGGGCATCTTGGTATGGTTAAGACAAAAGGGAATTTAAGGGTTTGTTTTTGGTGGCCAGTGATGGATCTGGAGATTAAACTGGTGGTTCGGGAGTGTGTTCAATGTTAGTGCAGCGACAAAGTTTTGAAAACTCACAACATACCAATGGTTTGCAGGAGATCACCAAGCAAACTATGCGATGAGCTGGCAATTGACATTGTGGGACCTTTGCAAGGTGAACAGTATACTCCCTAACTGATCATTTTGATGGATTTGTATTCCAGGTGGTTGGAGATTCAAAAATGTGCGTGACATTTCATCTTCCAGTATGATAACATTCTTAGAAGATGTATTTAGGAAAGAAGGTTTCCCTAAAATCATCTTATGTGATAATGGACCACAATTTTGTTCAGTGGAATTTGAATCATATTTGGAAAACTGTGGTATCTTACACAAGAGATCGGCTATTTATCACCCTGAAACAAAGGTAGCATAGGGGATGATATGTCTGTGGAGTCCAATGATAGGCCTACGAAAGAAGTGGTTCATGAGGAAAGGAAAAGTATTAGAAGGAAGTACACTCCTGGATATTTAAAAAACTATGGGCCAGATGTATCATGAAGGCGTTTTGCGATTCGGAAATAGCGATTTTTAAGAAATCGATATTTCCGACTCGCAAAATGCCATGCATCACATTTGCGAATCGGTAATGTCGATTTCTTAAAAATCGCAAATGCTAATACCGAATCGCAAATTGCGATACCGGCCCCATTCGCACCTATGGGCCTGTTGGCCCATATCTGCAAATTTTTTGCATTTCCAAAATTGCGATTTCTTGACCAGAAATCGCAATTTTGGAAATGCAAAACCCCAGGGTGCTGGGTGCCTAAGTCCCCCTCTGCTGCATCCCAAAATTATTTTTTGGGACATGAAAGGTGCACACATGCCAAAAGGGCATGTATGCTTTACATGTACATTTAAAAAATGCATTTAAAATGCATTTTTAAATTTTGCACATAGTTACCACCAGGTTCAACCTGGTGGTAAATAGCGATTCCTAAATGCCCAAATCGCATTTAGGAATGGCTTCATACATGTGCTATGAAATCGCAAATAAGGAATCCGTATTTGCGATTTCTTATTTAGAGAGTCGCAATTTTAAAGGAATCGATATTTTAGCGATTCCTTAAAATTGCATTTAGAATGTCTTTCATACATTCTGAACTGGCTTTTTGCATTAGCAAACGGGCATTCACATCGTTTGCGAATGCAAAAAACCTCGATACATCTGGCCCTATGTATTTAAGGGATAGTGTTCATAAGTTGTTCATGGATGGGATGAAGTGCAAAAAGATAATTCTTTCCCCATGCATTGGGAATCTATGTATTACATGCTTGTTATTGGGGATAGTTTTGCTGATTTGTGATTGTGCATTAATTTGCATTCTTTGTTTCTTACTTATAGCTCAATGTTATCTTTTGTATATGCTAAGTGTCGAAGGGAGATGTCTGATGTTCTTGGTAAATTATTCCATTACCAAATGGAATCATTTGCGGTAGCAACGGGGCGAGCTGGGTGATGGTTGGAGATCGGAGCGGTGGCTAATGGCTGGGGCGCTGTACACTAATAAACCTACGTGAATCTACCCCTTGTGGATGCCTACATTTTACACCTTACCTCCGTCTTTACAAAATTATTACCTGATATGGTGGACAAGAAAATGGGAACAACTCTAAACGATTCTATGTAGCATCAAAAGGCTGCATCAGAGCCCGTAGCATGCACCACTGAGGTTCTACTAAAGGATTTCCACAAGCTGTACGACTGTCTAAAATAGATTGAAAAATTGCGTTTCCAATCTGGTATTGTCCCAGATGTAGTTGTTGTTGCAGTTTCTTTCTGATGCAATCCTCGATTGTCTTTGGGCAGTTCTCTCTTCTGTGGGAGCCGCAGAGTCAGGCAGACATATTGGCCCATATTTATACTTTTTGACGCTAAACTGCGCTAACGCAGTTTAGCGTCAAAAAGTTTTGCGCCGTCTAACGCCATTCTGAAGCGCCATGCGGGCGCCGTATTTATGGAATGGCGTTAGACGGCGCAATCAGACCGGCGCTGCCTGGTTTGCGTGGGAAAAAACCACGTAGACCAGACAGCGCCGGCGTAGGGGGAAAATGGCGCATGGGCGTCTTAAAATGGGGCAAGTCAGGTTACGTCGAAAAAATCGTCTTAACCCGACTTGCGCCATTTTTTAACGACGCCCATCCCCCATCAACATGACTCCTATCATTGTAAAGATAGGAGTCATGCCCCCTTGCCCAATGGCCATGCCCAGGGGACTTCTGTCCCCTGGGCATGGTCATTGGGCATAGTGGCATGTAGGGGGGCACAAATCAGGCCCCCCTATGCCACAAAATATTATTAAAAAAAAATAAAAAAATACTTACCTGAACTTACCTGAATGTCCCTGGGGTGGGTCCCTCCAGCCTTGGGTGTCCTCCTGGGGTGGGCAAGGGTGGCAGGGGGGGTCCCTGGGGGCAGGGGAGGGCACTCTGGGCTCATTTTGAGCCCACTTGTCCCTTAACGCCATGCCTGACCCAGGCGTTAAAAAGCGGCGCAAATGCGCCGTTTTTAGCCACGCCAACTCCCGGGCGTCTCTTTTGCCCGGGAGTATAAATACCACGTAAAGGCCTGGGAGTCATTTTTTAGACGGGAACGCCTCCCTTGCATATCATTAACGCAAGGAAGGGGTTCACGCTAAAAAATGACGCACATTCCGGGAACTTTGGCGCTATTCGCCTCTAACGCCATAGTATAAATATGGCGTTAGTTGGCGTTAGTTTTGCGTCGAAATTGCGTCAAAAAAAACGACGCAATTTCGGCGCAAACGGAGTATAAATATGGCCCATTCTGTCAATGAAACCATGCAAACTGGACTCCAATTAGGGTTCCTTGGTGCAGAACCTGGTGTTTACAGGCCAGGCAAGTCTAAGTGAAGATGGCAACTGATTTCTGAAGCTGCTGGGGTTCTTCTTGATTTTTTTATAAGTCTCTGCTTGTCTTGGCTCAGGAGAGACTATTTATTAGAGCATTATTCTACCCTTGAATATTCATGTTTTCCTGCGCACAACAGAGTCTTATCACCACAGACCCAGGCTTCAGCAAGGTGTTGGCCCAAACCTCAGGGTTTGATGTTAAACATGATGGATGTGGTTCACTGGTCTCGATTACACTTCAAGCTATCAGTGAATTACCAGTTCCAAATTCCTGTTACACCTCCACAAGCTCTGGACGTGGGTTGGTGGGTAATCAAGGTCAGACTAGTGAATGTGATCTCTTTTCAGTACCCTTGGCAGATCAGCTTACAGTGGATGTCAGTTCTTGGGGTAGGGTGCAACCCTGAAAGATGAGTAAATAAATGGTATATGGTCCAAGGAGAAAACAGTCCACTTGTCCAATTGGAGAAAATTTGCAGCTATATGGAAAGTGGTTTCTGTTTTCCATGTGGTACAAAGAACTAGGCTTTGAATCCTCTTGGCAACCCACATCAGCCATCTAGTGGCAATGAGGGCGATTAACATTCAGGGGAAGTTGAACTTCCGAGCAGACAGTCTGACCCGCAATCTCCCATCTTCGGTCATGTTTCATCTAAGTTCATCTACATTTTTTCCCAGATCAGGGAGCAGTGGATTGGCCTATTCACTTCTTACAACAATGCCATGCTGTCCATTTTTTGCACAGAACTGAACTGCCAATAGCAGAGGCAGTAAATGTCCTTTCAATTCCATGGCTCAGTGGCCTTCTCTGTGCCTTCCCTCTGATTTTATCTCTTCCCAAAGGTGCTATGGGCAATTCGGGGGGGAGGGAGAGTTAAAACAGTGCTAGTGGCAAATAGCTGTAACAGGTAATATCCCAAGTGTGAGAAATTGGTGTGTTTAGGGGCAGGGGTGAGAGCCCTTCTCAAGTAACAGCCACAATCTTTGTCACAATGAAACACAAAAGTTGCTAAATTATTCAGTGCTTAACCCTCTGGTAGCTTAGCCCAAACGCACTCAGGCTTAACTTAGAGGTAATGCATAAAGTATTTATGCAGCACTCAAACACTAATAAAGTGAAAAAACAACATGAAAAATACCACACCATATTAGTAAAATAAAACGTAATAAATTATTTGACACCAAAATGACATAGGTCCTGCCAGTAGAACCAAAGTTATGAATTTTTAGAGCTTTTAGTACAATTTAGCCCCTAAAACATCAAAGAGCCAATCGCAGACATCTAGTTACGTGAGACAGGGGCAAAGTTAAAAGTTGTGGCCGATCACAACAGAGCGCAGCCTGGACACTGGATGTTGATTGAGCCCGATTTCAGCCTACCTTTGGACTTAGAAGCAATTTCAGGGAAACATGTCTGAGAATGAAAAGTTCAGTGGGGCAATGCAGCTGGTGGTGTCCCAGGAGGAGGCATTGTCATCGAGGAGCCACTGATCGGAGTCATGGTGAAGACTTCTACATTCATTGGGATGAAGCTGCAGGCTGTATCTGACAAGGGCTGCCTGAGGCCGGATACCCTTCTAGAGATGAGCCTCTGAACAGGATTGGTTGCTACACAGAAGAACGTAGCAGGAGCTACTACAAGTCAGACCGACGAGTGATGCACCTTGGGCAGATCGACAAGCAGGAAGGTCCCTGTCTCTTCTTAGTTCTCAGAGCACTTTTTGACAGAAAATGTTTAAGTGCAAAGTTTTGGATTATGACTTGTTGGACACCTTTAGCACCACTTCAAAGCAGCCAAACCAGGGGGCCACCAATTTGGGGGGTCAGAACTCACCTCAGGCTGGGTATAGGTACACTTTGCAAATTGTTGGATCTTTTTGTAGCCCTCTATCTCTGAACACAAGGCCAGCAAACTAACCCTTGAAGTCACTCCGATGGTCCTGGGTTGAAGCAGAGAAACAGGTGTCAAGGAGCAGGGCAGTCCTCTGAGGCACAAGGCAGGCTTCAGGCAGCAGATCAGTTCCCTTGGAGCAACAGAGTAGTCCTCTGAGAATAATTGGCAAGTCCAGAAGTGAAGTGAAGAGTGCTTCCTAGGGTCCTATTTTTATATGTGATGCTAGCTTTGAAGTAGAAGGAACTTTTAGAGTTTTCACTCCGCAGATGGTCCTGAAATTTTCTGCCTCCCTGTCTAGGCTCCACTGGGTCTGGGGTCACAAAAGGCTAGTTTGAAGTTCTTTGTGTGTGTGCTGACGCAGCTCATTTGAAATGTGTCATTAGGTGGGGCAGGGGCGGTGCAAGAAAAGTGGTGCATCAGGACTGATACACCACTTTATTGTAGATCTGGCCCTGTGTTCAAAGGTTTTGGCCTTGAGATTAAGTTGAGTTATTGGAGGGGTGGTATCACCATGGCAACATGAGTAATTTTCAGGACACAGGACTATTGATCATATCCAGCGGGCTATTACACTCTTCAATGTGGCAGCCTATGCAGAGAAAGCGTATGATAGGCCCTCCTGGGATACCTTATGGGCGGTTATGAGGTGGTCCAGGATCAGAAAGTCCTTTATAAGTGAGATAAGGGAAGTTTATTATAAACCAACTGCTTTGATACAGATAATGAGGGGGCTTTCTAGACCAATTCAGATCCTCAGAGGTACTAGACAGGGGTGCCCATGTTGTCCTCTCATCTTTGCCCCTTATATCGACCCTCTTTTGAGGAGATTGGATTCTAACCATCTGATAGCACCAGTGCGATTTTAGGGATGGCTTACCAGACAATGTGGCAATTATTACATCTGATCCTGATAAGGCCTTCAAAGAGTTTGAACGGGAGGCTGCTATATTTGGAACTTCTCATGATATTTTTTTGAATTGAGGGTAAACCCACGTTTCAGTTAATAAAAATATATCATTTAATGAAGTAGGGGTGGTAGAGAAGGCTACATATCTGGAGTTTGTAATTACGGCACATTTAGATCAGCTGGTAGAGGCCAATCTGCCCCAGTCATTCAGAAGGTTAAAACTGAGTTTTGCAGGATAGATAATTCGCACTTGTATATTGTCGGCCACAGCAACAGTATTAAAATGCAGTTACTCCCTGAAGTACTGTATTATTTGAATTTGAATATTGCTGATTCAAGGCCCTGCAGGAATCAGCTAATAGATTTATTTGGGCATTTGCTAAACCTCGAAGATCCCTGAAATATCTAATGCTTTAGAGAGAAAGAGGGTGATGGGGAGTCCTGAATTTTAAACTTTATTATTGGTCATCAGCACTTCAATATGTGTGTTCCATTGGGGATCAGGCCGAACGGAGAGATTGGTTTGTTTTGTACCATCCATTTATGAGATTTTGATTGGACAAGAGGCTTGGGCTGGTTTTTAATTAAAATTGAGCCAAGCTATTATACAAAAGTATGAGTAAGGACTCTTAATACTGCTTACAAGAGTGGGTCAGCATTCCTTTGGAAGTTACGGATGGGCGGCTGAATTATTATACCCCCTTTACAAAGGAACTTCACACTCCCAGAAATGTTTAGAAAAGGTTGTGTGTCAGCTTGGGAAAGATTGGGATTAAAGCGGCTGAGAAATGTTTATTCAGGGGATAGTATGATCTCTTTTGAGGAGTTGCGGGAAAGTTTGAAGTTCAACAAAATATTTACAAATCTGGGATTTTTTCTATTAGAAGGGGGAGTCTGAGGGTTTCTCTAAAGTAGAAGTGATGGACTGGAGTGGACGGTGGAATGTTCGACTAGTCAAATCTATAATGTTTTGAATTCTCTGTTTACTGATGATCTGGAGAGGCAGCAAGAGAAATGGCAGACAATGCAGGACACCTTTGATCCCTTTTTCCTTGAGCCGTTGGAACTTTCTCCAACAGTACTATGCTCTGCTGGCCTGCAAGCGAAGCAGTATTAAACTATTTTTAATCTATTCTAAACCATAGCAAAAATTCCCAAATGGGAGGGCACTGCTGGCATGAGGTGCCAGCGGTGTCGGCATTTTGAGGCAGCTCTGATTCCTATCTTTTGCTTGAGCCATTTAAAAGGGAAATAACAACATCTGTAGAGATGTACCCTAAAATCAGTGTTGAACCTGGCCCTTTTTGTTGGGTTCTCCCCAAACGTTTGGCTTCTTCCTCCTATTTTTTCTGACCATTTTTTGTTGGCTATAGGACTAGGGGCACTTTACCCCTGTTAACCAGTGCTAAAGTGCATATGCTTTCCATCTAAATTGTATTGGTGATTGGTTTATCCATGATTGCCATATTTGATATACTAGTAAGTCCCTAGTATAGTGCACTACGTGTGCCCATGGCATGTAAATGTTATTAGTGAGCCTGCAGCATTCATTGTGACCCACATGAGTAGCCCTGCAAACATGTCTCAGGCCTGCCATTGCAGTGTCTGTGTGTGCAGTTGTAAACTGCCATTCCGACCTGGCAAGTGCACCCACTCGCCTGGCCCAAAGCTTCCTTTTTACAACATACAAGTCGCCCCCAAAGTATGCTCAAGGCAGCCCTATGGCAGTGTACAGCGTATTTGAAAGGTAGGACATATACTTATGTGTTTTGTGTACATCTCCTGATGGTGAAATACACTATTGCAAGAACTATCTTTCCCATAGGATAACTTGGAGATTGCCTTGAAATATCTTTTAAGTGTAATTTCCAACTGGGAGCAGGTAGAGTTTTGGAGTTTGGGGTCTCTGAACTCACAATTCAGAAATACATCTTTTGGTGAAGTTGGTTTTTAAATTGTAAGTCTGAAAATACCACTTTAAGAAAATGGGTATTTTCTTACTTAACCATTCTGTGCCTCTGCCTGTCTGTCAACTATATGTTTGGGTCAGGATGACAGGTGGGCTCTTTGTGTATTCATTCTTGACAGTCACACAAAGGGCGCTGAGGTGTGCTTTGCATATCCGGATGGCCCGTCACCTGGCTAATGGGTCTTCCTGGCCAGAGTGGCGGGAGGAGCTGACAAACCTGAGTAGGGCTGTGCCTATCCTTACACAAAGCAGTCTCCAAGCACCTGGAGTGTGTCTGGGGCCAGGGAAGGGAACTGCAGGGCTTTGTGCACTACAAAGACTTCTGTTTGAAGTTTGCCTACTTCAAAGACAGAAATGGGTATGAGTAGGGGTACACTAACACCCCATAATGAGAATACTTCTGGACTGAGGATATTCTGCCAGGAAGATGAGCTAGATGCTGTAGGTGGAACTGTCACTCTACCTGTTGGTTTGCTGTGCTGGCCTGCTGCTTGCTGCTTCTGTCCTGGGAGTGAAAGGACTGAACTTTACTTTCTACATCCTGCTCCAGAAGTTCTCCAAGGACTTGTACTGACCTTGCCTCCTGTTAAGAAGACTTCATCTGCCAGAACCTGAGCTTTCTTGCTGAGAGTCCTGACTTGGCACGTAATGCCAAATCCAGTCCCTTTGCCCTAGGGAGTGTGTTCAGATACAACCAAGAAGAAACCAAGCACACGAACTCCAGAGCGACTTTGAACTGGTATCTGACTCTGCACTGCTGCCTGCACCAGAGCCATGGTCCCCTCTGAGAATAATGACCACAGCCGATGGTGGAGGCCTGGCACTGCTGCAGCGCTTCCAGAGTCCCGACACAGCGTGAGTCTGGAGTGCCATGTCTCCGATGTCCGTGACACCTCAGACTCCAACTCCGCCGCAGCACCTATGGCCCTGTGGTGTGAAAGGGACCCCGCAAAGTCAATGCCTTGCATCTTAACCTTCTGGATTCATCAACCATGCCTTGTTGTAAGGAACTGGCGCCTTGCTACTGACAGTGCATCACCTCCCCTGAAACCATAAGGAACCAACACCTCACATCCCCTGCCTAGCAGTAGGGAACCAATGCTTCACCTCCCTGGTAGCAGAGAGGAACCAACACCACCTCAGCTCCCCGACTCTGTGCAATGGCTATGTTTCGGCATTGTTTTCTAACGTACTGTACCTGAGGTCTTTGCCACTCCATTACCAGCCCGCACTCCCTCATGAGTGGCGTCGAACTGTTGGGAACAACTCCATCAAGACGTTGTAACAGCTTCAGTTGGAGCTATTGTGTTTTCAAACACTATGCTAAGATTTAATCTCTGAACATTCATATCTTGTATGTTGGATTTTTGTTGTTTTGGTCTTGTTTTACTCAGATGAATATTGCCTATTTTTCTAAACTGGTGTGGAGTACTTTTGTGGTGGTTTACTGTGTTACTGTGTATGGGTACAAAAACTTTACAAGTTGCCTCTGAGATAAGCCAGACTGCTCCTACCATGCTACCAAGGGAGCGAGCAGGGGTTATTTGAGCTGTGTGACTCCCTTTTTCTGACTAAGCAAACCACTGCCAACTAGAGACCCCATTTCTAATAATAAAGATAAGACTAACCCCTCAGTTAGTTCTTTTAGTGGTACATAATGATGTTGTTCCAAGGCCTTATCAATTGTTTGCATTTATTGTGATGGCATTGATGTGTTTATGTATGGCTTCGGCGTGGTTAGATCCGAATTATCCATCTGTTCAGCAATGATCAGTGAGACTACTTGCGATATCTAGCCTGGAAAGGGCATAAAAAGCACACAATGGCAAGAAGCCTAGGGAAAAGGGGACTTGAATCTGGGCGCCACTGTGGGAATGGATTGACTCTTTCTAGGGTACTTTGAGAGTATACGATCAATTATCTTGCTGGATTCAGGCATTCTTGATAGGAGAAGAAACAACTGTTCCATGATAGTATTTTGGGGGATTATTGGGCTAAGCATAATAGTTACTGTTCTTTCTCGATTTTGATATATTTGTGTATGAATTGCAAGTTATGTTCTTGACACGATAATGGAATATGTTCTTTTGATAAGTTTTCCTCGTGCAATACGGATAAAATGTGCAATAAAAATAAATAAAAAATATAATAGTGAAGTTTATGCTTGTAAGAGTTCTACTTATGCAAATGTCTAACCTTATAAAAAACTAATAAACGTGAAAATAACGGGTTCAAATGTATAATTTTCACATTTTCATTTATTGAATTTAAAAAATAAATTAAGCATTTTAACTTTCAAAACCTAGAAAATTATTTTGTTACCCTTTGATTTGTTAAGCTTTTTTAATGTCTTGATGATATTCTTTGTATCTTTTAACTTAGGTTTTAATGTTTCTATTTTTTCTAACTTGAGAAATACCTTACGTTTAGCCTTCAATACCTTTTTTCTTTTTTTCTGTTAGAACCTTTTCAAAATACTTTTCAATAGCTTCAAATTTAAGGTTAATTGTGATTGCATTTTTTCTAAAGTAAAACTGGAAATCACTGTCGTCCTTCTGTAGAGGGAATGGTGAAGGTCAAAGCATAGCTTCAGAAGCAGAACAAAACCAATGGCAGATGTAGACACATTTTAAAATAATTTGTCAACTGCCTTTTCTTGCTGCAGAGATTTAAAAACGTCAAGCTTGCAGGCACTGTGGACTTCATGTAATACAAACTGGTGTCTCGCTCACAATGAGCCAGTCGCTCTGTGCCCCCTAACAACACGCTGGTAGCGATGTATTTACAATACAGTGCACCATGGCACTCGTTAGCACAGCTGCGTCAGAATTTCTGACGCAGTTGTAGCGCTTTACTGGGCTACCATAATTTTTTGGTACGCTAGTCCAGCAAAGCGTGGGGAGGCCCATAGAACAAAGCAGTGTCGCTTTAACATCTGCCCTCAGTAGGCATTAAAAAATGACGCTAGAATGACACAGTGAAATCTTAAAGATTTCAGCGCGCCATTCCTAAGGGCCTTCTTGCGGGGAATGTCTCCCTTGCATACATTATACCTGGCACAGGTATAATGAGGCGCAAGGGTTTACAAACTGGTTCAATTGTACCATTGTGCCAGTTTCTAAATGAGCCCCTATGTGCTACACCATGCCAAGAAACAGTTTTGCAGTTTTGACTAGCATATCTCAATATTCAATCTGCACACTTAACATGAAGGTTCACTGGCAGAACGAGGAGTTACACCAGTATTAAAAAAAGAATTAAAAAAAACATTTAGAAGGTCTATTGGGTTGTTTTAAATTTAGTGTGGCAAGGGTCCTAAGGGGGGGGGGGGAGGTTAGAGTTTATTTTTAACGTGTTTCTTAATTTTTGTTATAGTTTAACTTATTTTATTATTAGCTGTGATGTATTCTTTTCCGTTCACAGTCCTGCATGTTAATATCTGAGATTCATCACTGTTCCTCTTGTTTTTAATCCCTCTTCTATACTTCCATTCATTCATCCCTGTTCTTTATACTTTTATGCTTTGATGCTTTTGAGGTGCTTGGAAGAGATAAATGGCATTTTCTGAATTTCTTCACGGTTTCCAATTCACCATTTTTCAATTTCCCCATCCATGGTTTTCTTTGGATTTCTTTCTGCAAATCTTTCCTTTACCCTTCCTCACATTTAGTTTTCATTTGTTTATGTTTTTAAGGTTACTTGATTTCCCTCTGAGTTTCCGTTGTTTAATGTATTTCTGAATCTGTATGACCATGGTTTTTATTGTTTGTTATGCGAATTGCCACATCTCAGGGTAAAGTAGCCTATCACTGAAATAAACAAATAAGTACAAACATAACCGAATTAATAAACGGCCACACTGGTAAAAGGAAGTGGTTTAAATTAATGTCTCCTAAAATCTCGACTTTATCATTCTTGAGCTGCAAATAAAGTCAATTTTGCAAATAGTGTGTTTTTGTACAACAGTCATTACATGTATTCCCGTTCTGCAGGAAAACAAATCAAACGATAAAATACTCTTAACAAAAAATAATTTACAAAGGAAGATAAAAGCTGTGTGGCGAGAAGTATACCTTTTGGTACGTCCTTATCCCATTAAAAGTAATTTGGAGCGTTTAAACCCCGCATAAAATACTAAGGCCCATATTTATACTTTTTTAGCGCCGTATGTGCGCTGCTTTTTGACGCAAAAACGGCGCAAACTTACAAAATACAATTGGGACATATTTATACTTTTTGACGCAAAACTGCGCTAACGCAGTTTTGCGCCAAAAAAATTTGCGCCGGCTAACACCATTCTGAAGCGCCATGCGGGCGCCGTATGTATTCAATGACGTTAGCCGGCGTTAGCCGCCGGCGCTGTCTGGTGTGCGTTGAAAAAAACCACGTACACCAGGCAGCGCCGGCGTTGGGGGAAAATGGCGTATCGGCGTCCACAAATGGTGCAAGTCAGGCTGAGGCAAAAAAATCGCCACACCCCGATTTGCGCAATTTTTTTACGACGCCCATCCCCCATTGAAATGACTCCTGTCTTAGCAAAGACAGGAGTCATGTCCCCTTGCCCAATGGCCATGCCCAGGGGACTTCTGTCCCCTGGGCATGGTCATTGGGCATAGTGGCATGTAGGGGGTCACAAATCAGGCCCCCCTATGCCACAAAAAAAAAAAAAAAAATACTTACCTGGACTTACCTTAATGTCCCTGGGGTGGGTCCCTCCATCCTTGGGTGTCCTCCTGGGGTGGGCAAGGGTGGCAGGGGGTGTCCCTGGGGGCAGGGGAGGGCACCTCTGGGCTCATTCTGAGCCCACAGGTCCCTTAACGCCTGCCCTGACCCAGGCGCTAAAATCCGGCGCTAATGCGGGTTTTTTAGACCCGCCCACTCCCGGGCGTCATTTTTGCCCGGGAGTATAAATACAACGCATATGCATCGGAGTCATTTTTTAAGACGGGAACGCCTGCCTTGCATATCATTAACCAAGGAAGGTGTTCACGCAAAAAAATGACGCTAACTCCATGAACTTTGTCGCTAGACGCGTCTAACGCCAAAGTATAAATATGGAGTTAGTTTTGCGTCGAATTTGCGTCGAAAAAAACCACGCAAATTCGGCGCAAACGGAGTATAAATATGCCCCAATTGTATTTTACAAGTTTGCGCAGCTTTTGCGTCAAAAAATGACGCAAACGCAGCGCTAAAAAAGTATAAATATGGGTAATAGTTTTAAAACTTAAATGCACAGGATGTAAAACATCATAGTTCTTCTAGTTTTCAATATTTTCAACACGATTTCGATGTTTGCAAAAGCAAGCCCTGTAACCTTGCACAATTCTATATATTGCACATTTACAGGAGCAAGTACAACCCTTGAAAGGTGGTCCTTAATATGTTATAGTTTTAAAAATTCAAAAAGTAACTTATATAATTGCAACAAATTAATAGGAGCAGCAGTGTAAAATAACGTCACTTGCCACCTAAAAAACAAAACATCATCAATCCTAAGAATTCATTTTGCTTCATTCCCTGTATGCCCTGGGCCCTCGTGCAAACAAGAAAAATGGCCCTTTGACCGCGGTTGGGATAGTAAAATACAGCATTGTCAGGGTTCAATGGGCCCCGGGGCTACAGCATCTGCTGCACCAGTGACAGTCACGCTCTTGCCTACTGATATATCTCCATTGTCACTACAGTGAAATTCAAATAACTCTCAGTTTTTTTTACAATAACATCTACGTCAAACGCAAATTCACCCCCGCTGGAGAATCCTGCAGGTCCCTTCAGTCAGAGATCACCTCCTCCTAAAAAGAGAACTTTTAGAAAAAAACTCAAACCAAGAAAAGATGTGTCAGACTCCAAGGGCCTGATTTATGAAAAGTTAACACCGTATTTATGTCATTTTTTGATGCAAAGTGGCGCAAACTTACAAAATATATTTATTTATATTTTATGAGTTTGCGCCACTTTGTGCCAAAAAATGATGTATATTCGGTGCTAACATTTCATAAATCAGTTCCCAAGTCTGCTGATCACTCTCTTAAGAAAGATCCAAAGGGTCACTTCTTCTGAACACTCCTTATAAACAGTAATGCTTCTTGGGTTCCCCTATGTCCCAGGCCCACTCAGGCCCAGATTTACACTTGCTTTGCACTGAATTAGCGTAATTGTTTTAATGCTAATTCAGCTCAAACTTAACTCTATATTTATATTTTGACACTAGACCCATCTAGCGTCAAAATATGGGTGTTAACATCATTTTTTGGATGCATGAAACCACCTTGCGTCAATGAGATGCAAGGTAGGCGTTCGGTCCAAAAAATTACTCTAAGCCCCTAGCACCATATTTATCCACCCAGGCAAAAATTACTCATGGGTGGGAGGCAGACCCCAAAAATTATGTTAACTCGGATTTGGGTTTAATTTTAACACCTGAGTCAGACCAGGCATGAAAATGAGGCCTACTTAAGGAACACACACAGAAGCAACATTACCAGCCCACAGGACAACATGGAAGTGCTACTGCTCCAGCTTGCAAGATGACACAGAGGACAGCAACAACAACTGCCACCACCACCACCACCACAACGGGGCCCACAAAGGCAACTCAGAAGGCAGGACAGGATATTTCAAAACATGACAATCCTCCTTGGCCTCAGGGAGGAAGACATAATAAGGACATACAAACTCAACCGGTAAGTCATACTACACTGCTGCACCACATTGAGCCACAGATCACAGCCAGCCTCCAGACCCCCCATAATATACCACCTGTGACAAAGCTGCTAGCTGTCCTGCATCTGCTGGCAAATGGCTAATTTCAAACAGTGGGTGCCCTGGTTGCCTGTGTCTCACAGCCGTCATTCTTGGTGTTCCTGCCAAAGGTTTGAGACGCAATTATCTCTCTGACCCCCCCCACATATCAGCTTCCCCAACATGAGGCAAATGCAGCAGGAGATAAAATAGTGGTTCTACCAATTTGATGGCTTCCTGCATGTGTTTGGTGCAATTGACTGCACCCATGTCCGACTTGATCCACCTGAAGCAATGTGGCATTTGTACCGGAATCGCAAACCCGTGCATTCCATAAAT
Organism: Pleurodeles waltl; assembly: GCF_031143425.1. Classification (NCBI taxonomy): domain Eukaryota; kingdom Metazoa; phylum Chordata; class Amphibia; order Caudata; family Salamandridae; genus Pleurodeles; species Pleurodeles waltl. Next base: position 1,082,811,011 of record NC_090444.1, on the reverse strand, counting down.
GTGCAGGCCATAGTGGACCACCAGGGACTATTCACAAACATTTTGGCCAAGAATCCTGAGAGTGTCTATGACGCTTACATATTCAGGCACAACAGGATCAACCTACACTTCCAGGATGGACAATATGGAAATGGCCTGCTTATGGGTAAGTCAACAAATTTAGCAATTTACACACAACACATCAACCCCATAGGACACACAAGACACACACCACTCCAAAAACACATGGACAGAGTAATATAGATGTGCAGGTAACAACAGATAAGCACCATGCCGCAGTACAGCACAATCATTGCAGACCACAAACACATACACCCACATGTACTTAACACACTCACAACTTGACAGGCACACCATGTGAAGGACAGGTGCAGATATGTACCCTTTGCAAACAGAAGATGTACACAAACTACTACAAGTGCCTACAGGTTGCATACTATGTATAATTCACACACACAGTACACCAGACAAAGAATAGCACAGCAATGTCAATGGCATACACCATGCTCATGTAACGTAAGTCACACATAGGCACAGATCACTCAAATCATGCCATGCAAGTCTCTGCCAGAACAAACATCAAATGCCACACAACTGGTGCCAATACCAACTACATCTCATCAACACATACCTGACTTACCTGTAGTGTGCACATACATCTGCCTGATGCATTTGGTCACATACATAGGAACACAACATCAATAGCCATCACATACTATGTGCCAGATTTGTGAGAAGCGGCATCCCACCTACTGTAATGCCACCTCTCATGCACTACTTACTGACCCATAACACCATCATGTCTTTACCATAAAGAATAAAAGGCACACCTTGGGGAAGAGTCACTGTTAGGCAGTGCAGATCATGGATGCCATAGTGGGACCCTGTAGGAGTAATTAGGACATCACTGACCTTACATACACTGTGCTAAGGGACACATGCTGATTCATGTTTTGGAAGATAGGAGAGACACTGTTATTGATGTTGATCATTCTGAAACAGTGGGATACACACCCTTGGACACCTGAAGTTTGGCACAAATATCAGCTGCCGCACTGAATCACTAAGGGGTCTTTGTAAGAGCCCCCAGTGGCATTGTCATGGTCTGCACTGTATGTACAAGTTTGCGGATGACGACTCTTTTGTGACTTGAAGCCACATTGGAAAACAGCCACCATCCCTTGCAGCACTTAGCGTGGAAGGGGCTTGCAATGTGTCTAGCTGCACCACAGAATATATAGCATTATGATGCTGACACAGATGTAGGTGTCACCTAAAAATCAGAGGCAGTGCCAATATCAAACACCACACCAGGGGTGCCATTTGCAGGTTGGAATATGGAAATAGACTGTGATTTGACATCATATGAATGTGCCACATATGCATGCTGCATACTGCTGCACACACAGAAAGAGCCAATTTTCCATCAAAAATGTATATGAATAGGAAGGTGTCCCTCCATGCATAGATACATCCACCTCCACAGGGCAACTAGCCAAACACCCTGGGGCAAGGTTGGTAGTCTTGGTGCATAGCTGCATATTAGGCGCCGGTGCAGGGGACAACAAAGGGTTGCCTAGTAACATGTCACCCATGGTGCATTCCTGCATAGTCAAAATGTTGCAGCACAGTGTTGCCAATGTTGGAGCTGTGTTGTGCAATGTCACTTACTCTTAAAAATGGGATTAAGTGTTGCACTTCATCTGTAATGACACGTCAAAATTACTTGGATGTCCAGGCTCTTTAGGGCTACCACTCTGTCACCACATCTGACCCCATTGTGTTGTGAGGATATGTTATGTTCCCTCTAATGATAGCACACTGATACAAATGTGCACTGCACAACACATGGTACACACATACCGAGCATCAGTTAGGATTCCAAAATATATGTCCCAGGTCCTTGAGCCAATACCCAAGATTGTCATGTTCAACAACACAGTACTAATAAAACTTTGCACAAGGCCAGGACCTCCATACCACAAACAAGTATGAGTCACAACCAAATCAAAAAACCAACTGCCATGCTTCATGACAAACCTGTTGCAAGCCTAAACAACAACTTACACCTTTTATCTTTTTCAGGGGATCCAGGTTATGGCATACAGCCTTGTATGATGACCCCATTTGTAAACCGAAGCACAGCAACAGAGTGTGTATACAATGAGGGACACCGTAAGACACACAATATTGTGGAAAGGAAATTTGGCATACTGAAAACAAGATTCAGGTGCCTTGACCTCACAGGAGGCAGCCTTCTATATGCCCCACACATTGTGTGCAAAATCATCCTGGCATGTGCTATCCTGGACAACATATGTGTACAGATGAATGTTCCGATGTATGACCAGGTAGATGACCTTCCTGAGGAGGAGGCAGAGGATGTTTGGTGACGATATGGAGGGGGAACAGCACAACACAGCTGCTAGGGTACACTGGAGACAACACAAAGTTGACAAATTGTACTCTTAAGAACCACCTGCATTCAACTTGTCAGTTCTGTAAATAAACACTTCACTGATACAACTAATACTGGTTAGGTCCCTTCAATCTCCACTCCACATAGCATAGGAATGTGAGACAAAGTTCAGAGATCTGGTTACAAATAGGAATCTGACAAGTACACTAACAGCCTTATCACTGAAATGTGACAACTGAAGGACACAATCTATGGACCACTACATAATTTGTAAATCCAGTTTGCCAACTTGTTAGTCAATCGGTCATTAGATACAACTACATCATGTCCAAATGGGTTTATGCAAGGGGCCCACACATGAGGTAGTGGATGTCAAAAAATAGAAATTAAGTCATGTGGCACTGAACACTGTCACAACTCAGCGTGAGAGTTGCAATGGCTGCATGGAACATGTGTGACAAAGGGGGAAAATCATTAGTAACTATGGTCATCATAATTTTCCCAGCTATAACAACCAATGGTAGAAGTTGGGCCTGCGCAGAATATCCATGGTAATCTGCCCTGCCATGGCGCACAATCCTGACACAGGGTACACATGACCTCACACATTGCACGGACACGTCTATGGAATGCACATCAGCATGAATGAGACCAAATGCAGCTAGGGCTGCAGGTCCACCACACCGAACCAACAACTATTGGTAATTGCAACAAGTTTAATCAAACGTTTGTGATCAATCATATTAAGGGTAGAATGTAGGAAGAGTGTGTCATACATACTATGTACCAAAGATGTACATGTCAGACAAATATGCAGGCTTCACACACATCTCCATAAACTTAAAATCTACATACAGAGACAGTTGTTGGGTAATATTTCCTAGGTAGCAATGGTTCAACCTTCATCAACAATGCCTGACCTGTGTATGTAGCTTTAAATATGAAGCTATGTATGAGAACATCACTCATTACAGATAAAAACACAATACACAATCACAAATCAAAACTATTACATTGTACTGAATGCCGAACATATGTGGATACACTGTTGTCACACATGCATATATATGCACGACATGCAATTATTCTCACATTGTTCCATACCCTTGTCACATTGTTGCATGGACTAACACATGTGGCCATACCCAAAATGTCACACTGCAGCACAGCCTATGTCATATGAATGTTGATTCAGGATGCAGCTAAGGACAATGCAAAAAAACAAGCAATCAGGAACTGAGTAAAACAATATGATGCAAATGCCTCGAAAACATCCCCAAATGCAAAGTAAATGACACATGGGCCCTTAGCGTGAATTCCACCTTTGCAATCCTCTCAATGCTCCCTACAGTGAAATCGACGCATAACCGTCATGCTTCTATATAAACAATGCATGTGTGTTATGCATCTAAAAAAACCTACTCAAATGTCAAATGTGCCAAATAAATGCACGCATAACTGAAAAACGTGATGCACGGGGACAGGAAGTGATAGAATAGGAAATCCTGTCTACAAGCATGGTACAGTGAGTCTAGTTTCACTTTCCCTTTACAGTCTGTGCCTTTATGACTGTGTGGTTTTGTTTTGGAGCTGGAGTTTGTGTCTTGGTTGTGAATGGAAGTGTGTGGTGTGCCTCCTGTTGTGTCCTGTCATACTGTATATTGTGTGCATTTTGTCCCAGTTGTTGTGATTTTTTTGTGTTTTTTGGCTATATTTGTATTTGTAATGTGTGCTGTCTATCCGGGGTAGTTAGGTGTTTGGGATAGTTGGGATTTGTTAGTGGGTTAAGTTTCCATTTACTTTTATTTTGTCTTGGTATTTGGGGTCAACTTTGTCCATTGACAACATGTCGGGTAGGAGGAGACTGACGAAGATGTCAGAGGATGAGCTAGGTGGATTTGTGTGGCTATTATGCCACTACCTACCTATGATGCTAGAATTGGGTGGTCAGGTCATCCAGGGATACCAGACCGAGCCCAGGTGGCTGCGGTGGGGCAAGGTGCTCCACCACCTGAAGAGAGTATACAGGAGCGGCAGGAATGAGCACCAGCTCAAGCATCGCTAGGCAGATCTGGTGGCCAGGGAGCAGGATCTGCACGATCACCTTGGTGTTGAGATCGGCGGACCTGTGGTGAGTCTCCCATTGGCATACTATGTACTGTTCACTGCTCTTGAATGACAGTAGCAGATGAGTTAGAGTGCTGCATGCAATGTTGTCGACAGGTTGTATGCAACCAGAATGAAGTGTCTCTGTGCCAATCTAGGCCTGGAGTTCACATGTCCAACCATGATACCACTGCAGGTCAGATGTCTGGTGAGTCCAGCACACTATCACATGGGCACACATTTCAGAGGCCATGGCGACACCTGTGCCTCAATGTAGTATGATGTATGAAACGCCAAGGCACCGCCAGCCTACCATATTTTCCTTGGATGTGCCAATAAAGTTGGCAATGCATGTATAGCGCATCTTTGTCATCATTTAACAAACATGACCCCTGCTCCTGCCACTATGTTAGCAAAGGGACCTTACCCGCCTTAGGGGGCAATGTGCATGGGGTATTTGATACCATTAGACAACGTTGCCACGTGGATTAATCAATGCATGATCATCGCAGACTTAAACCTGAGCAGCATGTCTATCACAAAGTGCCTCTGGGTGCTTGCAGGACAAACTTGAGTACCTGAGTCATATCTTGCAAAGCACCAGGGTAGTGTCATGTGTTTTTTACCCTACTTCTCATGTTGTTCTCTCTTCTATAGATGGGCCACAGATGGTTGTTGCAGGGTGTAGCACTACATGAGTCTGCCCAGTGTTAGTGTTCAGATGTGTGGCTCTTACTCCCCTGAGTGTCTGTGTCATTGTGTGATCAAGTGGTGTGTCTGTTGCACTGTTTTCCACCGGCATAACTAGCTCACTCTTCTCAACTAGTTCACTCTAAAATTTGTTGTCCACAGAGCAGCTTAGGCTGAACTAGGAGACATGCAAAGCTCCTACTATACCACTTATATCATGTAGCACTATATCATAAGAAACACAATACTCAGAGTTACTAAAAATAAAGGTTCTTTATTTTAGTGACAATGTGCCAAAAATATCTCAGAGGATATTCTCCCTTAGGAGGTAAGTAAAATACACAAAATATACACACAAACCAAAATCAGGTAAGTAAACAGTTAGAAAAGTAGTGCAAACACTGTAGAACACAATAGGATGCAATTTGATACAATAGGCCTAGGGGCAACACAAACCATATACTCCAAAAGTGGAATGCGAACCACAAATGGACCCCAGGCCTAGTGTAGTGTGTAGAGGGTCGCTGAGAGTGTAAGAAAACACCAAAGGGTGTCCAAGATACCCCACCCCAAGACCCTAAAAGTAGGAGTAAAGTTACCCTACTACCACAGAAAAACACTAAAGTCATGATAGGGGATTCTGCAAAGGCAACAACTGACTGCAAAGCACTGAAGATGGATTCCTGGACCTGAGTACCTGCAAAGGAAGGGGACCAAGTCCAAGAGTCACGCAAGTGTCTAGGGGGGCCGGAGCCCACTAAACCCCAGATGAAGGTGCAAAAGGGCTGCATCCGGGTGGAAGAAGCTGAAGATTCTGCAACAACAGAAGATGCCAGGAACTTCTCCTTTACACAGAAGATGTCCCACAGCGTGCTGGAGGATGCAGAATTGTTTCCATGCAGAAAGACTGCAAACAAGCCTTGCTAGCTAAAAGAGTCACAGTTGAAGAAAATGGGTGCAGCCCGGGCCCAGGAAGGACAGGGAGTCGCCCCTTGGAGGAGGAGACAGAGGGGGCGCTCAGCAACACAGAGAGCCCACGCAGAAGCAGGCAGCACCTGCAGAAGCAGTTGAACAGGTGTTCATGAAATCTGAGCATGGCGGTCATCTCAACACTACAAAAGAGGATCCCACGAAGCCAGTGGTCAACTCAGTGAGTTGAGCAATGCAGGACAAAGTGCTGGGGACCTGAGCTATGCTGTGCACAAAGGATTCCTTGCAAAAGTTTAGAGAAACCCTAGCAGCTGCAGTTCACGCAGTACACAGGATTGCTGAATGGCGTGGGGATGCAAGGACTTACCTCCACCAAATTTTTACAAATGGACCACTAGTCTGTTGGGGTCACTTGAATCCAGCTCCTGTGTTCCAGGGGCCATGCTCGTCACAATGAGAGGGGACCCAGAGGACCAGTGAAGCAGATGTTTGGTGCCTGCGGTAGCAGGGGGAAGATTCCGTCGACCCACGGGAGATTTCTTCTTGGCTTCCAGTGCAGGGAGAAGGCAGACAGCCCTCAGAGCATGCACCACCAGGAAACAGTCGAGAAAGCCGGCAGGATTAGGCACTACAATGTTGCTGGTAGTCTTCTTGCTAATTTGTTGCGGTTTTGCAGGCGTCCTGGAGCAGTCAGCGGTTGATCCTTGGCAGAAGTCAAACAGGGAGATGCAGAGGAACTCTGGTGAGCTCTTGCATTCGTTATCGGCAGAGAAACCCACAGGAAAGCCCCTAAATAGCCCTCAGAGGAGGATTGGCTACCTAACCAGGTAAGCATCTATCAGGAGGGGTCTCTGACGTCACCTGCTGGCACTGGTCACTCAGAGGCCTCCATTGTGCCCTCACACCTCTGCATTCAAGATGGTAAAGGTCTGGGACACACTGGAGGAGCTCTGGGCACCACCCCTAGGGTGGTGATGAACAGGGAAGTGGTCACTCTCCTTTCTTTTGTCCAGTTTCACGCCAGAGCCAGGGGCTGGGGGATCCCTGAACCGGTGTAGACTGGCTTATGCATGAGGGCACCATCTGTGCCCTTCTAGGCATTTCAAGAGCTGGGGGAGGCTACTCCTCCCCAGCCCTTAACACCTATTTGAAAAGGGAGAGGGTGTAAGACCCTCTCTCAGAGGGAATCCTTTGTTCTGCCTTTCAGGGACTGGGCTGCCCAGACCCCAGGAGGGCATAAGCCTGTCTGTGGGTTGGCAGCAGCGGTAGCTGCAGTGAAAACCCCAGAGAGCTAGTTTGGCAGTACCCGGGGTCCATGCTGGAGCCCCGGCGATGCATGGGATTGTCACCCCAATAACAGATTTGCAATGGGGGGACAATTCCATGATCTTAGACATGTTACATGGCCATATTCGGAGTTATCATTGTGAAGCTACATATAGGTGTTGACCTATATGTAGTGCACGTGTGTAATGGTGTCCCCACACTCACAAAGTCTGGGGAAATTGCCCTGAACAATGTGGGGGCACATTGGCTAGTGCCAGGGTGCCCTCACACTTAGTAACTTTGCACCTAACCTTCACTAAGTGAGGGTTAGACATATAGGTGACTTATAAGTTACTTAAGTGCAGTGTAAAATGGCTGTGAAATAACGTGGACGTTATTTCACTCAGGCTGCAATGGCAGTCCTGTGTAATATTGGTCTGAGCTCCCTATGGGTGGCAAAAGAAATGCTGCAGCCCATAAGGATCTCCTAGAACCCCAATACCCTGGGCACCAAGGTATCATATACTAGGGAATTATAAGGGTGTTCCAGTGTGCAAATCAGAATTGGTGAAAATGGTCACTAGCCTGCAGTGACAATTTTAAAATAGAGAGAGCATAAGCACTGAGGTTCTGGTTAGCAGAGCCTTAGTAAAACAGTTAGGCACCACACAGGGAACACATATAGGCCACAAACTATGAGCACTGGCGTCCTGGCTAGCAGGATCCCAGTGACACATGTCAAACACACTGACAAATAGGGTTTTCACTATGAGCACGGGGGTCCTGGCTAGCAGGACCCCAGTGAGACAGTAAAAACACCCTGACATATACTCACAAACAGCCCAAAATTGGGGGTAACAAGGCTAGAAAGAGGCTACCTTCCTACACAGATGATGAGGAAGTTTGGGCCTGATGTATGTAAAGTTTGGACTGCCTTTGCATTATTCTTTATATTGCAAAAGTGATGCACACTTCCATATGTTTGGTTCATTTTTGCGTTTTGCGTCGCTTTAGTGTCAATAATATGATGCTAAGGCAGCGTTGTCATTCCATTTATCAGGGTCTTTGTCTTTTCTGGAATGTGAGTTGGAGAGCATGTGTGTTAGAAATGGGGTCTTTGGTTGGCCGTCAGGTTACCCCCTGTCCAACAAGGACCCTCACTCTAGTCAGAGTAAAGAAGAATCACCCTCAGCTAACCCTTGCTCAACCCCTTGGTAGCTTGGCATGAGCAGGCAGGCTTAACTTCATAGTCTAGGTGTAAAGTATTTGTACCAGCACACACAGTAACTCAGTGAAAACACTGCAAAATGAGACGACAGAGGTTTAGAAAAATAGGTAATATTTATCTAAACAAAACAAGACCAAAACAACAAATATCCACCATACACAAGTCAAGTTATGAATTAAAAAGCAAAGAGTCCTATATCCTTAGAAAACAGTGCTAACGCTAACCTGGGTTGCGTCAAAATAACACCGCATGGGCGAGTGTGCGTCGGCAAAGGCCAGCGATGCGTCAATTTCTCACTCGCAAGCGAGACCGTGCATCATTCCTCCTCCGGTCAGGTCAACTTGCTCAGTTTTTCCTCTCTGCAGGAGAGCGATGCGTCGATTCAGACAGGCACCTTGGGTCCGGGCAGGCTTTGTGTTGTCTTTCCGCACCCAGTGAGGTTTGCATTGAAAATCCTGCCACGCGGTATCAGCAAAACCACACTATGTGGGTTGCAACGTTCTCAGCTTCCGTCAGCGGGTGTTGCTTGTCGTTTCTCCAGCCGCATGCATCGATCATCCAGCCGCGATGCAGGAGGAGTGTAGATTTCAGCCGCGAAGCCAGCAGTGCTTTGTTTCTCAGCTGCGTCTCAGAAGGTGCGTATAAATTTTCCCCATACAGCGCTCTGTGTGTGGATTTTCAGTCTTGGTCTGCCAGCTTCACCCTTCAAGGCCCCAGTAATTGGATAGGGCACAACTTGGCAGGGCAGGGGTCTCAGCAGATAGTCCAGGTGCCGGCAGGGGAAGTCTTTGATGACCCTGAGACTTCAACAACAGGAGGCAAGCGCAGGACAAGCCCTTGGAGATTTCTTCACAAGCAGGAATGCACAACAAAGTCCAGCCTTTGTCCCGTTGCACAGGCAGAAGCAGCAACTGCAGGATAGCCCCACAAAGCACAGTCACAGGCCTGGCAGCACTTCTCCTCAGCTCTTCTCCATGCAGAGGTTCCTCTTGAGTTCCAGAAGTGATCCAATTTTCAGGGGTTTGGGTGCCCTTCTTCTACCCAGTTCTCTAGAAAGGAAGGTCTCTCTTGTTTGTGAAATCCTGCCTTGCCGAGGCCAGGTCCCAGAGACACACCAGGGGGTTGGAGACTGCATTGTGTGAGGGCATGCACAGCCCTTTCTGGTGTAAGTGACCACTCCTCTCTTCCCTCCTAGCACAGATGGCTCTTCAGGATATGCAGGCTACACCCCAGCTCCCTTTGTATTACTGTGCAGAGAGAGATGCAAACAGCCCCACTGTCAAACTAACCCAGACAGGGAAATCACAAACAGGCAGAGTCACAGAATGGTTTAAGAAAGAAAATGTCCACTTTCTAAATTACATATTCTAAAAGTGGCATTTTCAAACACACAATCTCAAAACCAACTTTACTAAAAGATGTATTTTTAAACTGTGAGTTCAGAGACCCCAAACTCCACATATCATTCTGCTCCCAAAGGGATCATTTAATCATTTTTAAATGCAGCCCTCATGTTATCCTATGGGTGAAGTGTTGTTAAGTGCGGAGGAACAAAAATTGCCAATTGGTAAGTGAGAGACAATAACAGTCCATAGCAGACAGTTCAACAATGTGTCAGTGAAGAGTGCACTAATCCAACTGTGGTAACACTGGCATGATCTCAAGCACAGGACAAAGGAAAACACTCTGCATGTGGCATGGGCTGGTGCTACCGGGAACTCTTACGAGTGGATATTATCTGTTCCACATCTTCATCCTCCGATTTGTATGGTGTCTCCTCTTCCCTTGATGGTGGTGGTGGGGAGGTAGTGGGTTCCACACACACTTCAGTGGTTAGAGATTTGGACTTCCAAATCCCAGCAGCTGCTATTTGTGGAACAACATATGGCATCACTGTAGCAAAGAAGAGCTGCTGAAGAAGACAGCAGCAACATCCCGGTGGTAGAGAGCAATGTCTGCCCTGAGGGAGGCCACTTCCCGGTGCATGGAGTTCATCTTGTTCTCAATAATGCTGCTGCCAGTTTGGGAGGGCAGTTGTTGTTGCCTCTCCGTCATGGCAGCAGCTATGTCCCTCAGACACTGCTGGACTCCATGCAGTGGGGAGTGTGTGCCTCGTTTGGCTGCAGTATGTTTATTGGCCATAACGAGGCACATGCGCATACCCTCTAGGCTTGCTGCTACAGTCTCCATCCCCACCGCACCACCTTGGCCAGCTCCCGCTGGACTCCTACCACTGTCCTCTAAAAGCCGGTCCCTGGGTCCTCGGAGTCCTCGGAGTCCTCGTCTGTGTTTGTGCTGGCAGGTTGCACTATTGGGGTATTGGGTGGGGCAACTGAGATGGTTGCTGCATTATTTGTCCTCCTTGCGACTGGAGGTGGTGTCTGGAGGGTTACCAGAACTTCTTGGAGGGTCTCTTAGCTGATGGTTATCGGCTGGTCATCGAGGTCATTGGGGTACTCTGGGACAGGGAGATCAGCAGGGGAGCCATCATCCTCTGCAATGAGATGGTGTAAAATCAATGTTTCTGTGTTGTGGCAGTTGACATGTCAAGTCCCTGACTTGCTATTGGAGGCCTATTTTCATCCTACTTCCCAAACATCGGTCCTGATGTATACTTTTTGATGCAAACCTGCGTTAGCCCAGGTTTGCATCAAAAGGTTTACCACCGGCTAGCGCCATTCCTGGACGGCAGCCAGGCATCTTATTGAAGGAATTATGCTAGCTGGCGGAAAGGCCCGGTTAGCGTAAAAATAAATGACACTAACCGGGTGGTGAAGGCGTAAGGGAAACAGGAGGTTGTGCATCGAAGAATGACGCTAGTCTGGTTAGAGTCAGAAAAAATTACACTAACTTGACTAGCGTCATTTTTTGATGGTCAACCCCCATGGACATGAGTCCTATCTTCGTAAAGACAGGAGTCATGCCCTCCTGCTCAATGGCCATGCTCAGGGGACTTATGTCCCCTGGGCTTGGCAATTGGGCACAGTGCCATGTAGAGGGGCCCAAGTTAAGCCCCCCATGACACTTTGAGAAAAAAAATAAAAACTTATCTGGACTTACCTTGAATGGGTCCCCCCATCCTTGAGTGTCCTCCAGGTGTGGTTGAGGGTGGCTGGGGGAGTCCCTGGGGCAGGGTAGGGCACCTGTGGACTGCTTCCATGGTCTCTGACAATGGAAATGAGCCCACAGGTCCCCTAACGCCTGCCCTGACCCAGGCGTGAAATAATGGGGCTAAACAGACTTAGGCCCGCTTCCATGTATGATTTTTGCATAGGAGGATAAATAAGGCACAAAGGCCTTAGAGTCATTTTTTGTCCAGGAACGCCTACCTTGCATCTCATTGATGCAAGGTAGGTTTTCACGATTAAACAAATGACTTTAACTCCAATATTTTGATGCTAGACAGGTCTTGCGTCAAAATATAAAGAAGGAGATAACTTTGCAATTATGCAAATCAGGCGCAAACAGAGTATAAATATGCCCCATTGTTCCTGTACATCATGGCTGCAGTCTATCAGCCCTTTGCCCCACCTGAGTGTCACATGAGGGGAAGCTCAGGTGGCGCACTTGGCTGCCTCATATCTACTAGGTGTGATACATATCCTTTTTGTGGCTTGACCCCATCTTGTTTTTGTCAACCCTCCCTATGCATCCATTTGCATCTTAGGGCCTTACAACGGGTGTTGCAGTGGTCAAGCCAGAGCAAAACACATGGCATTATGCCTCTGCCCCAGTCTTACATGTTTCACGTACACCCGTGCATTACTGAAACCTTGGGCCACCCTACAGATGGCATTACCAAGACACTACGCTGTTGTTTTCTTTGATAGCTCCTCATGTTAATGTATGTGTGCTACATTGTACAGCACAGATGAACCTAGCAGATTTCATTTCATCTTCTGTCTGTGGTGGAATGTGCTCCTTCCTACACAACTATCATCTCCCCCTCAATGCAGCCATCCTTGCACTATGTTGCTAGAGATGCAGCATAGTGGCAGTGCAGCTAAATTGACACAGGCACAGGGGTGGACCCAGGGATGGCCAACATGGGTATTACTTTTTGCTGTGTACATCGTTTTCTTTATGACAGTGCCTGATGGTAAAGGAGTTTATGGACACAGCCAGTTAACTGGAGTTGAACTTATGGCAGGGCCTCGAGCTAGTTTCATGGTGATTCTGCAGGTAGTCATACTGGTCCCTCATTACAAGTGTGGCAGTCCTATGACCACCTGACTGCCATTGTCTATATGACCACCCCAACAGCGCAGGTGGAATTGGCACATGTTGTCCATGGGGAATGCCTTATGGGCCAATAGCCTGGCACTGGCATGTTTCCAGCAGCTTCCAGACTGCCAATGCCACCTGTCTTGTGACACTTGATCAGTATTACGATCAACACTACCCTCCATGTATGTTCCCGCTTTTCCATCAGCCTTTGCATGGCGGTGAAACCCCCATGCAAAAGTTGGTGGTGATGTGGTGTGGTGTGCACCTGGGAGCCCCTGCAAAGCACATGCACCTGGAATGGGCATTGCAGGGGGTCCCATGTCCTGCACCTTTGCCCTTTCCACTACCTGATTTGCAGGGCTAAGAGCAGCGTATCCGGTCACACCGAATGCACCCTAAGACTGGCACTGACTCTATTTGATCCATCAACAGCGTCTTGCTAAGTGCCCCACATAGCTACTATGAGCAGACAGAAAGGGTACACTGCACTGGCAGTCTCACCAACACCAGACTTGCCCTTGCACCATCCCCCAGCCGTCAATGTAGAATTATACACCATTATGTTGACAGTCATACACCATGTGCAGTATGCGTGTGATTATTTTCCCATTCCTATGAGTCTCACATGGTTGTGTCAGAGTAGTTGTGGGCTCAGCCTGTGTTTGCTATCTGTAGAACATATTTTCTGTAGTGGCACATTTCTGATCAGCATCAATATGTGTGATTCCACACTGTACCAGTTTAGTTTCTCTGGGTAGTGGCTTGTTTCCAGTGATAGAGGACCACCCTGCTCTGATTATGTTTCCCTGCACCCAGGGGACATCCTCAATGCATGACGGAGTGGAGGCTGCCTTATGTGGATGTGTTGTTAATGTGCGGGGTGGTGGTGATACCAGCACATGTCTAGGTACTGTTGGGACGGTTGCTGTAAGAGGCAGCACAAATGTGTTTGGGCAATGAGGCAAGGCAGTTGCAAGGTGTTACTGCAAAGGACACCACAATGACGTAACCCCAGGAATGGTACTGACTGACTTCCTCGGCTCTGATATTGTAGCTGTGTTGGTAGCGTTAATTTGACTATATGCAAGGGATGTTGTGATGACACAACCAATAGCACACAAAAGGATGATGGACAGAGTATTGAAACTTTGCAAACACTCACCCTCAGTCACAGATCTGGGTTTAATCCATCATTCTTTTGCTCACAATGCCACCCCAGTTTAGACTCAGCCAAATGCAAATCAGTCTTTACCCCTGCTCTCCATGGGAACTGTCCAGCCCGAACTGCCAGACCAGCTCTTCCCTGGAACAGAAACAAGCACCCTGGGACCAGTTTCAGGATCTCACCCTTCATCAGCCACGCTAGCTTAAATCTAGTGGCACAGTGAGCAAGGGAACCACGTCTGGCCATACCAGTCCCACTTAGGGCAATTTTAGCAACACAAAAGGATGATGGAAGGAGTGTTGAAACTTTTTAAACACTCACCTCATCCACAAATCTGGGTTCAATCTATCATTCTTTTGCTCACCATGGCTCCCCAGTTTAGACCCAGCCATATGCAAATCAGTCTTGACCCTGCTCCCCATGGGAACAGTCCAGCCCAAACTTCCAGACCAGATCTTCCCTGAACCAGAAACAAGCATCCTGGGACCGCTTTCAGAATATCGCCCTTCATCAGCCAGGCTACCTTGAATCTAGTGGCATAGTGAGCAAGGGACCCACATCTGGGCTTACTCTAACTACTCAGGTAAATTTTAGCAACACACAAGAATGATGGACTGAGTGTTGAAACTTTTCAAACACTCATCCCCAGTCACATATCTGGGTTTAATCCATCAATCTTTTGCTCACTATGCTACCCCAGTTTATACTAAGCTCCCCATAGGAACAGTCCAGCCCAAACTGCCAGACCAGATCATCGCAGGACCAAAAACAAGCCTCCTAGGGCCAGTTTCAGACTACTACCCTTCATCAGCCAGGCTAGCTTGAATCTAATGGCACAGTGAGCAAGGGACCCACGTCTGGGCATACCCTTCCCACTTAGGGCAACTTTAGCAACACAAAAGGATGATGGACGGAGTGTTGAAACTTTACAAACACTCATCCCATTCACAAATCTGGGTTTAATCCATCATTCTTTTGTTCAACATGCCGCCCCAGTTTAGACCAAGCCATTTGCAAATCAGTCTTGACATTGCTCCCCATGGGAACAGTCCAGCCCGAGCTGCCAGAGCAGATCTTCCCAGGACCAGGAACAAGCATCCTAGGACAGGTTTCAGAAGCACAGTCCTCAGACATGCCATCTATCACATGTGATGCTTATGTACATGTAGGTATGTAGCCCTGGTGATTGACATATGTCTAGGTTGTGTATGTGTTGTGGTGCATGGCACTACCAAGGCATAGGTACATGTGTAGCTTACGTCAGCATGGTGAAACTTGCTTCATGTGCAATGTGTCCCTCTGTGCTCCTTTGACATGCATTTTGTGTGTCCTATGTGCCTCTTGTAGGAGGCTGGCCTGGTTTGTAGTTGGTATCTAAGGTACTTACACCTTATACCAGGTCCAGTTGTCCCTTATTAGTGAATTGTAGGCAGTGTTCTAGCAGTGTAGGCTGTCTAGAGGTAGCTGTAGCAGAGCAGCTTAGGCTGAATTAGGAAAAATGCAAAGCACCTGCAATACCACTATAGTTACACAGTACTTGTACACAATAAAAGAAAATACTCATTGTTACCAAAAATAAAAGTACTATATTTTAGTGACACAAGGCCAAAAATATCTAAGAGACAATACTCATTCTGGAGGTAAGTATTACACTAGTAACTAAAATCAGGTAAGTAAACAGTCATAGAATAGTGCAAACAGTAGAACATACAATAGATTGAAATGGGCCTAGGGGCATCACAAACCATATACTAAAATAGTGGAATACGAATATCAAATTCCCCCCTAGGCAAGTGTAGTATGTAGAGGGGCACTGGGAGTATAAAACACCACAGGTAAGTAAAGTACCCCACCCCAGAGTCCAGTAAAGCAGGAGTAAAGTACATGTTTCCTCAGGACACACTACAAGTCGTGATAAAGGATGTTGCAAGAAACAAGCAAGACTGCAAGCAACAAACAATGGATTCCTGGACCTGAAGACCTGTGGAGAGAGGAGACCAAGTCCAGAAGTCGAAGAAGAGTCCAGAAAGGACAGGTGCCCCTGCTAACCTAGAAGAAGGTGCAAACGTGGGTTCTCCGGTCAGGAGAAAAGTACAGAACAGCACCAAAGATGATGGCTGTGGGATCCTGCATGGTGCAGGAGGTGTCCCATGTCGAGTTGTTGGAAGCAGGCAGTTTTCGTCACTGGATTCCGCCAACAAGCCTTGGTTCAAGCAAGTACGCGCTTTGTGTCAAAAAGGAGCTGCCTGGACCCAGGAGGGACCTGGGGACTCAGCTAGGACTAAGGAGACAGATGGGACTCTCAGCACTTCAGAGAGTCCTCAGAAGACCAGGGAGCACCTCCGGTAGTCCCAGAACAAGAGGACACAGAAGATGCAAAGAGCATTCATCGCAGCACTGTACTGGAAGGTCCCACGCCGCCGGAGAATAGCTCAAGGAGCTGTGTGCAGCAGGATGGAGTGCTGGGGATCTGGGTTACGCTCTGCATAAAGTATTCTTGGAAGAAGTGCACAGAAGCCCAAGGAGCTGCAAAAGATGTGGTGCACAGGGCTACTGTCGCAGCACAGGGAGACAAGCTCTTACCTCCACCAAATTTGGACAGCTGGACCTTTGGACAGTCTGGATCACTTCAATCCACCACCTGTGTTCCAGGGAGCACTATTGTTGTCAGGACAGGAGTCCCAGAGTACCTGTTGTCATGGTAGAATGGTGACTGCAGAAGCAGGGAAGTGACTCTGTCTCTTCACAGGAGATTCCTTTGGTTCTTCTGGTACAGGGTGAAGACAAGCAGTCCTCAGAGCATGCACACCTTGGAAACTTGCAAATGCTGGCTGGAGCTGAAGTGTCAGATCACGGGAGTCATCCTTTGTTGTAGTTACAGAGGTTCCTGGAGCAGTTTGCGTTTGCGGTAGTCAGAAGCTGAAGCAGAGGATGCAGAAGAGTCCTGGAGGAATCTTGCAAACTGAATCTGAGGAAACACGCAGAGGAGAGACCCTAAATAGCCCTAAGAGGGGGATTGGCTACCTAATCTGGTAGGCACCTTTCAGGAGGGGTCTCTGATGTCACCTGCTGTCACTGGCTACTCAGAGGTCTCCAGAGGGTCCACACACCTTGAAATCCAAGCTGGCTAACGCCAGGGACACTCTGGAAGAGCTCTGGGCACCGCCCTTGGAGTGGTGATGGACAGGGAAGTAGTCACTCCCCTTTCCTTTGTCCAGTTTTGTGCCAGAGCAGGGACTGGGGGCTCCTGAACCGGTGTAGACTGGATTATGCAAGGGGGGGCACTGTCTGTGCACTTCAAAACTTTTCCAGAATATATGGGAGTCTACCCCTCCCAAGTCTGTAACATCTATTTCCAAAGGGAGAGGGTGTAACACCTTACTCCCAAAGAAAATGATTTGTTCTGCCTTCCTGAGATTGAGCTGCTTAGTCCCCAGAAGGGCAGATACCTGTCTGTGAGCTGGCAGCAACTGGGGCTGCAGTGGAAACCTCAGAAAGTTGGTTTGACAGTACTGGGGGTCCATGGTGGAGCCCTCAGGGTGCATGGGCTTGACCCCCTCAATACCAGGTTTGGATTGGGGGTACAATTCCATGATCTTAGACACTTCACAGGCCATATTTGGAGTTACCATTGTGATGCTACATATATGTATTGACATATATGTAGTGCACGCTTATAATGGTGTCCCCTCACTCACGAAGTCGAGAGAATTGGCCCTGGACAATGTGGGGGCACCTTTGCTAGTGCAAGGGTGCCCTCACACACAGTAACTTTTCAACTAGCCTTCAGTAAATAAAGGTTAGACATATAGGTGACTTATAAGTTACTTAGTGCAGTGTAAAATGGCTGTGAAATAGTGTGTGCACTATCTCACTCAGGCTGCATTGACAGTCCTGAAGAAAGGTTTATATGAGCTCCTTACGGGTGGCAAAATAAATTCTGTAGCCCATAAGGACCCCTTGAACCCCAATGCCCTGGGTACCTACGTACCATATACTAAGGACTAATAAGGGAGGTCCAGTGTGCCAATCAGAATCGGAATCTGGAGTCACTAAACTAGAGTGACAAATTTGGTAAGAAGAGAGAGCATAAGCACTGGAGTTCTGGTTAGCAGAACTTCAGTGACACAGTTAAGCATACTGACAACACACATCGGCCACAACCTATGAGCACTGGGGTCCTGGCTAGCAGGATCCCAGTGAGACAGGAAAAACACACTGACAAATAGGGTGTTAACTATGGGCACTGGGGTCCTGGCTAGCAGGATCCCAGTGAGACAGTAAAAACACACTGACAAACACTCACAAACAGGCCAAAAATGGGGTGAACCATGCTAGAAAGAGGCTATTTTCTCACAGAACCTCCCCTCCCAAAAGAAGCACAATAAGGCTAACCTTGGCCAGTTGATACTTTATTGTCTAAGTGAAGATAAGTGGAGAGTAGATCGGTAATAGAGTGGTTACTCCCTTTATCATCCACTGTATGGTTACTTCCCTGTGGGGTTGTAAACCACCCTGTTTGGATATTTTTACCTAGAGAACAGTGCAAGTGTGAATTCTCAGAGTCTATATTTGTAAGTTTTAAAGTTGGGCAGTGGGATTGTTCCACTGAGCCTATGTCAAGACAGGGTTGCTGTCCTAAGGAAAAGAATGCCAGACAGGGATGCTGTCTCAGTAAAGCCATAGCTGGGCAAAATGTTTCTCCATATCGCTGAAAGAGAGAACAGGGTTGCTGTTTCTTTTGGGTTGGAGTAGGGCAGGGCTGCTCCACACTAGAACAGGGCTGCTATCCTAAGTGTTCAGAGGTAGTGTAGGGCTGCTGCACTAAAGTTGCTCTGGGAGGGCTGGAGGGCTGCTCCAAATTTACTAAAACAGTGCAATTTTGCACATCTGGTTTAGTGGTTCCACTGAGAGGTACTTTTACCTCTGGGAGTTCAGCTGAGGCTCCCTTGGTACAGGTGCCACCCCAGGAGAAGTTTCTCCCACCACAGAAATGGTATCCTTAGTGGTAGGGTGGGGAAGGGATACTTTGCTGCCCTTTTTACCTGTTGATGGAGAGGGATCCTGAGATTTCAGGCCTTTTTCTCTCCTTTGCTTTTTCATTTCACCTGAAGTGAGAGGAAACAATTCTTCAGGGATACCCAGGATGGATGCATGGGTCCTAAACTCTACCTCAGCCCAACCTGAGGCCTCTAGGTCATTACCCTAGAGACGGTCTACAGGTAAGCTAGGTGATACCACAACCTGCTTTCGGCCCTAGCTGGGCACTACAGCTAAGGGGAGAGACTGAGTGGAGTTGTTGACATCAGTAACCTGGTACTTCTGTCCAAGGAGGAATTGAGCAGGTGACACCAAGTTTTCAATCACCAAAGTGACAGTGGCACCTGTGTCCCTGTAGGACTGGGCCTCAACACCATTTATTACAATTGACTGCATTTACTTGTCCATGTTAAGGGGACAAGCATCCAAGGTGGCAAGGCCATTGCCACGAGGTGTGACCGAAACTGTCTTAGGAGTTTCTACCCCAGTTAGTATAATGGTCCAAAAGTGAACCCAACTACACCCTTTGTTTGACTATTGCCAATAGTCCCACCACATTTACCACTATTGCTAGGGGCACTAGAGCTCGATGTATTAGCAGTGGTAGGCCCAGGGGCTTTACCTGGGCAGGATTTATCCCCTGACCTATGGCCTTTACCTCTGCACACATAGAACCAGGGTTTTTTATTGGGTGTAGACTGAGAAGAAGAGGAAGATGATTTATCCCCACTGTTGGACCTGGCCCTTTTACAGGGTCATTCCCCAGACTTTTTGCTTATTTCTCTGATCTTTGTTGGCTGACGTTTTGACTCTGAGCACTTTTTCACTGCTAACCAGTGCTAAAGTGCATGTGCTCTCCCTTACAAAATTGGTATGATTGGCATATACCTAATTGGCATATTTAATTTACCTATGAGTCACTTGTAAAGAGGTATCTCTATACCCAGGGCCTGTAAATCAAATGCTACTAGTGAGCCTGCAGCGCTGCTTGCACCACCTACTGAAGTAGCCTGTCAGACCTATCTCTGGCCTGCTAGCGCAGGGCCTGTGTGTGCAGTTTCCTGCCACAGGGACCTGGCATCTAAATTTACTTGCCAGACCCCAGAAATCCTCTTTTACTACATGTAAGTCACCCCTAAGGTACGCCCTAGCTAGCCCTTTGGTCAGGGTGCCATGTATGTAGAAGGCAGGACATGTGCCATGATTGTGTGGCCTGTCCTAGTAGTGACAAACAGCCTAACTTGGAGTCTCACTGCCGTGAGTGCTGCCTTCTCATAGGATTGTATTGGAAATGCCCGGCCTTATGTGTAAGGGGTATTGTCTGATTTATGAGGTTTAGCGTAGGCATGTATGGTATGGCTGTGATAGTGGAGAGAAATGCTGCTTACTGGTGTAGGTGTATTTTTCATTACTATCACAGAAATACCACTTCTAGAAAGTGCGCATTTATCTGTACTTATGACTTTGGTGTTTTGCAGCTTGCCTCCAATCCACGTCTGGGCAGACTGACAGTTGGGGCTTTCTGCATACTTTTCAGACAGCCTGAACTCAGGGAGGGTGGAGGTGTCACGGAGGAGCATCTAAATATTGTATAGCCTTCCTGGCTGAGAGAAGGGGGAGGTGGGGTACACCTGTATTTGTAAAGGTTGTGCCCTGGCCTCACACAATAGGGTTGTTTACCCCCCACTGATGTTTGGAGCCTGTGCTGGAGGAGAGAAAGGGCACTCCCAGAACCAGTTGTAACTGGTTGGAACCCCCTCTCCTCCCCATTGTAAAACACACTGTAAACCTAATATAAGTACAGGGGAATTTCCCCCACAATTTAGACATCAGTGGACATCACTTTGGACTCCAGGAACCTTACTTTGAACTTGACGCAGGACGCTGTTAAAAGGACTCACCAGGACCACCTTGGACTGCTGCTGCTGTACTTGCACCCCCTTGTTGTGTTGACCTGCTGCTGGGTTCTCTAGCCCTGCACCCCCCTTCTTCAACTGTTGTCTCCAGAGGCAGGGTGCTGTGGCCCCTGATCTCTGAAAACGCCCTTCAGCATGCCTCGGCTGTGTTGCACCTTGGAAGTGCTCTCTGGTGCCCATAAAAGCACTTTTCTAAAAGTGCGCTTTACTGCCAGAAGAAAATCACCACCGCAGCCCGGGCTGCAGATTTGACCTTAGTGCTTTCAAAAACGCTCTTTGAGGCCCCCAAGATCAGGACCCTGCAGCCCGGGCGTTGAATTATCATTAAGCGCGAGGCTCGCACTGTTTTCAGTGCCCCTGGGGCACAAGGAGAAGTCCAGAGGAGCAAGTGTGCACCTATCGGCGCCCCCGGGGCATGGTACACTTTCCGGAGTGCCCCCGTGGCACCAGCTGCCTCCAATTCCCGCAGAGTCACTTCGGCGGTCCAGGAACAGCTAAGGACACTCGTGCACCACGTCGGGTGCGGGCGAGTGCCTTCTTGGGCCCCAGGAGGGGTCTGAGCTTCCAGGGAGCCGCATCTCAGGACTCGGGAAAGGCGCGGGGAGTGCCCCCCTTCCCCGGTCTCTGCACAAGGAGAAGCACACTCCTTTTTCACTTTCAAACAGGCATTGGTTCCTTCAACTGGAGGAAGGGGAGACCGCAAAAGAGGCCCCCGTCTTCTCACCCCTACTGGTTTGTTGGGCCTTGCCTGGCCCCCACCTCAAGGACAGGGTATGCGGAGGCTGAGGCAGGCCCCCAGCAAAATCGCAGGCCCCCAGAAGGGTCCATTCACTATGAGGAGAGAGTGCCAATAGCCCCTCTCCCCCAGGAGCACCACGTGGCCCCTGTTGAGCGCACAGGAGTGCCAGGGGCCGCCCTATGTTCCCCCTTCTAGGCACAGGGAGTGCCTATTCTACAGGAAACCAGGTACCTTTAGGGATATAGTAGCTCAGTGAGCCAAGTATGGACCTAGGGGAATTTATATGTTTTTACCTGCTTTTCCTGCATTTACATTAATGTGCTAATGTTCCTCTTATGGGCATGATTTTCTGATATGTATTTATGTGACTTGTGAGATGTGTGCTAATGTTCCTTCTATGGGTACTTAGGAGGTATTAATTGCAATTGCATAGAATTCTTATTGTAATTCCTGACTACTGCTTATGTTGCAGAATCCTGAGTACTTACGTGTTCTAATGTGACAACTGCGTATTCTTGGAGAGTATTAGTAACTTGTGTAATGTTCTGACAACTGTTAAGGTAGCAGGGTATTACTTACATGTAATGTTGGTCTAATTCTGTTTAGCGCAATACAGTTTATTTTTACATAGCTCAGTGTTGTGTTTACTTTGTGGTATACATTTGGCGTCGCGTGTGTTGTGTGCGTTGTGCAAACGCTTTACACATTGCCTCTGGGTTAGGCCTGACTGTTCGTGCCAAGCTACCAAGGGGGTGAGCATGGGTTATCTTGGACGTGTAACTCCCTTGCCCTGACTGGAGTGGGTAGGTTCTGCCTGGTTTAGGTGCATACCCTAGCCAACCAGAAACCCCATTTCTAACACCTACCCTCAGAAGAGTGTTATGTACTTGAAGAAGGATCTTTGTGCCTACTTTTATCCCCATGCTTATCCTGAGATTTTTCACCATCTTTCTTATTTTCTTTGTCACCCCCTGCATGAGCTTTTCTGTTTACCTTTGTTTTGACCCATTTGTCTGTCTTCTTTCCCAATTCTTGGGGAGAGGTCAGACCTGAGTCTACAAGCTACTGGTGTAACAAGTCAGACACAAAACTATTCAATATATGCTCTCCCAAAATCAGATTATACAGGCCCTGGTAATCAGACACTTTACTGCCATGAAACCAACTCTCTAATGCTTTCACAGAACAGTCCACAAAGTCAACCCAATCTTGTGAAGATTATTTCTTGTTTTCCCTATACTTGATTCTATATTGCTCTGTGGTTAGGCCAAAACCATCAATGAGTGCATTCTTTAAAATGTTGTAGTTGTCTACATCCTCCTCCCTAACAGTGAGGAGTCTGTCCCTCCCTTTATCAGAGAAGGACAACAAAGGTTTATGAGCCCACTGCTTTTGAGGGGCCCTTTTAACTTTACAGGCCCTCTCAAGTGCAGCAAACCACTTTTGAATATCATCCCCCACCAAGTATGGGGGAACAATTTTGTGTAAGTTTCTGTAGCTAATGTGGTCCTCCCTGACCTCATGAGTCCTGAAACTTTCAATGCTGCTGCCACCATGGGGAACTAACAAAAACCCCTGCCTTTCGCTTTCTACAGCTAAGGCTTCCCTATCTACAGCCAGCCGTTGCTGTTTCAGCCTCAGTCTAGCCTCCTCCAATCTCAGCTTTCTGAGTTCCTTATATAGGGAGGTATCCTCAGGGTGGGAGATGTGAGACCCTTCGGAGACTGAGGTGATGTGAGACTGGGCAGACGTAGATCTCTCCCTAACTGGTGTAACCCTAGTGCCCTGGCATCTAGGTGTGAAGGGTACCCTACTTGTGTGAGACCCCTTCCCACTACCAGTTACACTATGTGGTTTGTTAAGGGAAAGATCTGTGGAAGGACCCTTCCCTGGATCTTCAGGACCCCCCATCTCAATCTACCTGGGTGGAATCTCCCTCTACCTCCCTTTCTGATTGTACCTGACCATTAGGATGCTCCTGGTCATCGTGCAAGATGAGATTCAAGAGACAATCTTTGTTAGGGTTCTTCCCAATCCCTAAGCTTCTTTAGAAGCAGATATCCCTCAGACATTTGAAATTCAGACTTTCATAAGTGGTTTTAACAACCCTGGGGGTAGCCTTTACAACAGACATAGTGAAAGGAAGGGTTAGAGAAAAGAGTAAAACGTTTGTAAACTAACCTAACTTTTTAGAGGAAAAGAAAAAAAACTTTTCAGAACTTTTGAAAACTTTTAGAAAGTTTGAAAGAACTTTTTGAAAGTGAAAAAATTTGGACAGCTGGACCTTTGGACAGTCTGGGTCACTTCGGTCCACCACCTGTGTTCCAGGGAGCATGCTTGTCATCAGGAGAGGAGTCCCAGAGTACTGGTTGTCATCACAGAAGGGTGCTTGCAGAAGCAGGAAAATGACTCGGTCATTCCACATGAGATTCCATTGGTTCTTCTTGTGCAGGGTGAAGACAGGCAGTCCTCAGAGCATGCACACCTTGCAAACTGTTGCAAAAGCTGGCTGGAGCTAAAGTTGCTAGTCACAGGAGTTGTCCCGGATACTTTGTTGCTGTTACAGTGGTTCCCGGAGCAGTCTGCAGTTGATCCGACAGTCAGAAGCTGAAGCACAGGATGCAGAGGAATCTTGCAAACCGAATCTGAGGAAGCACCCAGAGGAGAGACCCTAAATAGCCCTGAGAGGGGGATTGGCTACCTACCCAGTTATGCACCTATCAGGAGAGGTTCCTGATGCCACCTGCTGTCACTGGGCACTCAGAGGTCTCCAGAGGGTCCCCACACCTTGGAATCCAAAATGGCTAATGCCAGGGACACTCTGGAGGAGCTCTGGTCACCACCCCTGAGGTGGCGATGGACAGGGGAGTGGTCACTCCCCTTTTCTTTGTCCAGTATCGCGCCAGAGCAGGGACTGGGGGTCCTTGAACTGGTGTAGACTGAAATATGCAAGGAGGGCACTGTTTGTGCACTTCAAAGCATTTCCAGAGGCTCTGGGAGGCTACCCCTCCGAAGCCTGTAACACCTATTTCCAAAGGGAGAGGGTGTAACACGCTCTTTCAAAAGGAAATGCATTGTTCTGCCTTCCTGGGATTGAGCTGCTCAGTCCCCAGAAGGCAAGAAACCTGTTTGTGAGGAGGCAGCAGCTTGGGCTGCAGTGGAAACCTCAGAAAGCTGGTTTGGAAGTACTGGGGGTTCATGGTGGAGCCCCCAGGGTGCATGGGATTGCCCCCAATACCAAATTTGGGTTGGGGGGCAATTTCATGATCTTAGACACCTCACATGGCCATATTCAGAGTTACCATTGTGAAGCTACATATACAGTATGTGGTGCACGCTTATAATGGTGTCCCCGCACTCACAAAGTCCGGGAAATTGGCCCTGGATAATGTGGGGGCACCTTTGCTAGTGCATGGGTGCCCTCACACACAGTAACTTTGCTACTAGCCTTCAGAAAATGAAGGTTAGACATATAGGTGAATTGTAAGCTACTTACTGCAATGTAAAATGGCCATGAAATAGTGTGTGCACTAATTCACTCAGGCTGCAGTGGCAGTCCTGAAGAAAGGTTTGTATGAGCTCCTTATGGGTGGCAAAAGAAATGATGTAGCCCATAAGGATCTTGTAGAACCCCAATGCCCTGGATACCTAGGTACTATATACTAGGGACTTATAAGGGGGTCCAGTTTGCAAATCAGAATTGGAATATGGAGTCACTAAACTACTGTATAGTGACAAATTTATTAAGTAGAGAGAGCATAAGCACTGGAGTTCTGGTTAGCAGAACTTCAGTGACACAGTGAAGCATACTTACAACACACATAGGCCACAAACTATGAGCCCTGGGTCCTGGCTAGCATGATCCCAGTGAGACAGGCAAAACTCGCTGACAAATAGGGTTTATCTATGAGCACTGGGATCCTGGCTAGCAGGATCCCAGTGAGACAGTAAAAACACACTGACGAACACTCCCAAACAGGCCAAAAATGGGGGTAACCATGCCAGAACGAGGCTACTTTCTCACACCACTCCCTTCTTGCACTTGACAATTTAGCATTAATTTCCCCCGTGCAACTTACCCTGCATTTGTGGTGTTTCCTGGTAGTCTGAGCTGTCCTGTGATTCCAGTGACCGGTTCCTCCGGGATGACAGCTGCAACCATCTCCTCCATCTCATCCAGGTACTCTTGTGGTGCTGGACTACCACCTGGAGTTTGAAGTTCTGCCTTCCTTTTCCTTGCCATTTTTTCCTTTGCTTGCAATCATGCCAGTGTTTCTTTTCACTCAGTTACAGTTCTACTCACCTCTGCCACACTGTTAATCTTGTCTATTGTCTGCTGCCAGATTGCCTCTCTCCTACCAATTGGCAATCTTGAGGTGATGAAGAGTTGATGTTGGTGCTCCGTCACCTCCCTCACCATTATTTCATGCTCCCCTGCACTGAAGTAACACTTTCTCTTTTTCTTCTCCCTCCCCTGGGTTTTATGTGTGTCCTTCTGGCTTGTTCCTGGTTGATTGGAGTCACCCTGGGGTCTCTCCTGTCTTTCTGGCTCCATTTTGCCTATCCTTTGCACTGTTTTCTCCATTAGCGCCTGTATTTGATGCTAATGCAGGTAAAAATGGTGCATTTCCATTTTGCAACATGTTTACCTGTCGTAAAACATGTTAGAGTAATTTTTCCAGCGTTAACGTCATTTTGCCTTACGGCAAGGCACAATGGTTACCGTCAAAGATTTAAACTCTAACCTGGTTTTAGTGCCACCCAGCATCATAGTATATATATGATGTCCAGGTAGTGTTAAAAAATGGCTCACGCCAGCGCTAAACTTTTTGACGCAAAACTGCGTTTGCACAGTTTTGCGTCAAAAAGTATAAATCTGGCCCTGAATGTTTGACTGTAAAGGTCTCTGCCAGTCCTCTTATGAGGTCCACAATCTACATAATACAGTTGCTTAAGAAAGTAAATACATGTCAACCATACTCTGACATCCCAGTGCATTTGGTGACCAGAACCACTTTCACCAGCTGAGAAGGTGATAACTTGGTCAATATGAGTCGCTGTCGTGGTATCATTGGTCCTGTCGAGCAAAGGTGGTCCTTTACTAGCTTGTGCAGAGTTGCCATGTATGCATATTTCATAGAGCATATCCATCATTCTAGATAGTTTTAAAAATCCTTCAATTGTGAAAGAAAAAAAGATACAATATGGGTGAGTTTGGAATTCTGAGATCCAACTTTCCATGCAAAGCACTGGAACGCACACTTGAATTTCAGTGAGAGCATTGTGTAACGTAATGGACACTTTTACAGAATCAAAAAGACATATGCAAACATTTTGAAGAAAACAGTCATGAGAAAATAGCAACATGAAAATGTTAATTGTTTTCAGATTAATACTTCAGGCGCTACTATTGCCAGATAACACAGCATACATAAGCATTCAAGGTGTGCCAAACGTTTTGGCCCAAAACAACAAAAGAAAGTGAGCAGTTGCTATAACATGAAACACATCTTTCGGTTTGAAAACATTACAATATATTTTTTGTAAACGTGGAGAACTGGTGGGGTGAAGTGAGGCAGGGAAGGCAAAAGGAACAATCCTCCGAGCACTCTCTATTAAACATACCTTGGACGCGCTCGTTGCTGGCTGTTGGTGTGCAGGTGAGGGCAGGAGCCCTTTAAAAACTACATAGTGCTTCCGCCTCACGGGACGCGCTCGTTGCTGGTGTGAATGTGAGGGCAGGAGCCCTTTAAAAACTACATCGTGCTCCCGCCTCGCGGGTCGCACTCGTTGCTGGCTTCTGGTGTGCAGGTGAGGGCATGAGCCCTTTAAAAACGACATCGCGCTCCTGCCTCGCGGGATACTCGCGGGCGACGCCCGGGCAAAGCCCGGGCCAAGGGCGAGCCCGTCCTTCGCCCGTCATCGCCAGGAAGAGACTGGGCTGGCCCCCCTTTCAATTTTGCCACTGGGGGCTCGGTGGATTAGACTGATTCATGAAGAGCTGCTGAAGCACGGGAGGAAAAGAGGAGCTTTCGTTATTTCGGGTATTCAAGACATTTTATCTAGACCCTCTTGTGCCTTGTTGACTCATATATGCATTAGGCGACGGTGAGGATTATAGTGTTATAACTTTAGGGCCTTTGCGGTAGGAAGCTGTGACCGGATATTTTCCTCAAGCCAGGAGTCGCATAAAATTTAGTTTTACTCTTGCCTAGTACTGGGCACTGGAACTTGCAAATAAATATATGGTGTTTTTCCTTTGCTAAAGGACCAGTCTGTCCTGATGGGGAAACGTAAAGGAGACTGTGGGAGGAGGGATCGCACTCAGGAGCCCCCCCCCCAGGTTGATAACTAGCTACCTTAGAGTCATCCCTTGAGAAAATAGGGAAGGGTGGGGGGAATAAAGGATTCCTCTAGCAAAATCTCCACTAGGCAAGATAAGGATAGGAAATCCTTGTGTAATAACAGATAAGGACTCTCGAATTGATTTAATGACTCCTATGACTCCAGAGAGTCCGCCCTAAAAAAAAAGTAGGCAAGTGATTCCCCCCCACACTGTAGCACCCACCTCAGATTCAGTCCGGTCTCCCATAAATAGTTACGATCTCAAAAAGGACTCAGCAGGAATAGGGAAGAAAAAGGGGAAACGTTTACCTAACCCATTGAAAAAAACTACAGGTAAATAGACAAAAGACAAAAAAATCTTGGACCCCTCTAATAACTGTCTTTCCCAGATTGAGGATCAACTCAGGGACATAAAAAAGTTATGTTCTTTGGTTCTGGAGAAAGTGGCCGTCCTTGAGGAGAAGGTTGAATTTATATCAACGACAACGAATTCCACACTACCGAGGGCTGAACCTCAGAACAATCATACTGCCCTTGCACGCTCACCCGTCCCAGCCACCTATCAACATCAAAATTATAGGCCGATTCCTGCCCAGAACTTAGCCCCAAAGCCCCTGAATCTAGAGGCAACACAACATTCCATAAATTTACAGCCTCAGCGGGGCATGAATAAGTGGGAGGGTTCAGTGGGCCAGGTGACTATAAGAACCCAAACAGCCTGTCCAAGGATCCTGCTGGCATGTGCTCCCTATATTTGAATCATGGAAAATCTTCCTATATTAGGAAACACTCACCATGAGTCTCATGCATCATTGTTAAATAAAGTGCCGCACTGGGTAGGAAAGCACTTGGGAGGGAGGGTAGACTTCCAAAGGGACATTTTAACCGTAAGAAGTGTCCCCTGGGTTGGTCCGTCCCCTAAAGTTTCACAAGGGGACTGCATTATCAAAAACTTCAGGAGTCCCTGGATAGTCAATGCTCTGTATCACCAATTTTTAACTATAAGGCTACCTGCAGGGTCAATAAGAGTACAACGATTACTTATGTTTATTCCCCCAACACCTAATCTATGTCACTTTGACTCAACTCACTCTGGGAAACAGAATTTTGGCAATCCTGTTGTTTCCAATTCCCCTGATATTTCCCTGACACTGTCTAGTAGATTTGAGCCCTTGGCTTCACTGGAGCAGCTAGATTGACCACCAGCAACTGGGCCCCCTTTGCAAGGCCCCTCAGAGACAAATACACTGCACCAGTCTTTCTTGCAGCCCAAGGGAGCTTTCGACACACATGACATACATGGTATGACAGCCTCAGGGATCATTTCTTGGAATGTGGCAGGCTTAAAATCAAAAATAGGAAATCCCGATTGGCTAGAATTAGTGACGGAAAATCTTTTTATTTGCTGCCAGGAGACCTGGCTTGTAGAGCCCCCGCATATTTAATGGCTACACCACACATAGCGTCCCTGCAACTAAGACCTCTGCAGGTAGGGCCAAGGGAGGCCTGGTCACTTTTGTATCAGTAAAGGCTAGGGGGGTGGATGCACGTGTTGTGGGCACATCCCCTTTTTTTGGCTTTATATTTGAAATTAGCAGAGCCATTTGATATATTACTGATTAATTATTATAATAACACCTTTGATAACTCAGACGCTAGTGTGGTTGGTAGCTTAGAGATGATAATATATAAGGCAACAAACATTAGTAAAAAGGACCTAAGAATAATTTGGGTTGGTTACTTTAATGCTCATTTGTGTGAGCCAGAGTATTTGGATTGTTGTGGACTTTTGGATGAAAATGACAGTCCCATTCAGCATTTCAAACATTCTCTATATGGGAATGCTCTTAACTCTCTGATAACAGCTAATTCTCTACTCTTCCCTATACCAGTTTTTAGAGGGGTACCAACGTTTATAAGAGGAGACGCTCACACTACTATTGACTTTATTATCTACTCTAGACAATTATCCTCTCTTGTTGGGTTGTTCAGGGTGACTCCAACCTGTATTAGCGATCATAACCCTTTATCTTTTTAAATAAGTTTGGACTTGAAGAGTGATTCGAGAAGAGAGAAGCAACACCCCGACATGAAGTTTTCAGCCCAAATAGATAGCAATAGCTTTTTTAAAGATCTAATGTTGAATAAATGGTCAGATGTCACTATAACCTTGGGTGAAGATAGGTCTCCCCATGAAATTGTCTGTGCATTTTCCTCTTTGACAAAGTATATGGCTGAAAAATTACAGTCCTCTGGCATTAATAAAGCACTTGGCCCGAGAGGGTTTCACCATGCATGTACTATATCCTTAAATAACTTAAAGAAAATAACTAACGCATCTCCTGAAGATCGACAAGCAGTTGAAGTTGCTAGGAAAAATTATAAGGAAGTACTTGCCAAGAGGAAAGCTGAATTAAGTGAGTCTGCCTGGGAGGAATTGATGGAAGCAAGCAAAACCAAAGATACAATTGCTTTCTGGCGTGTGGTCAACTCTTCACTGTTGAATGACAAGAATGAGATGTCTATGGATACTGTTATTCCTCCCAAACTTGGGTGGACTATTTTACAAAAACTTTTGCAACAGAGACTAATGTTCAACTAGAAAACATGAATTGTTTGAAGATAAGAGGAAACAATCGGTTTAGTTTGTCTTTTAGCAATGCCATAAGTGTGGATGATGTAAAACAAGCTATTCAAGATTGCCCCTCTGAGAAAGCTCCTGGCCCAGATAAAATCCCTGCTGATTTATATCAAGTGTTTCCAGATTTCTGGGGGCCATTGCTCACCAATGTCTTGAGATCTGTTGTGACAGGCCCACTAGTAGATTCTTGGAGAGAGGCGATTATCGTCCCGATTTTTAAGAAGGGGGACGGGGCAGATCCTTAATGCTATCGACCAATTTCTTTACTGGATAGCTCGGTTAAAATTTTAGGCCGAGTGATCCTAAATAAGTTGGAAAACTGGGCGATTAAATCTCATTCTCTTTCAGAAGTCCATTTTGTCTTTCGGCCCGGTGTGGGCACAGTAGACCAAACTCTCAATTTCACCCTTAAAGTACAAAAATATACCAAAGTTAAAAGGGGGTGAATACATCTAGCATTTATGGATCTGTCCTGCGCTTTTGACACAGTTAACAGAGAGAAATTGTGGATGGTCATGTTGAATATGGGTGTGGACAAAGACATAGGGGGTCATTACAACCCTGGCGGACGGCGGAGAAGCGTCTGTAAAATTTTTGCAATTATAACCATGGCGGTTACCGCCATGGTCATCCCCCACTTTCCGTTCCGCCCGCTGGGCTGGAGACCTGGGTCTCCAGCCCGGCGGTCGTCACTATACCGCCGGCGGTATTTTGGCCCGGCTGACCGCCATGGATTTCATGCGGTTTTGAACCGCCATGAAAACCATGGCGGTAAGCACTATCAGTGCCAGGGAATTCCTTCCCTGGCACTGAGAGGGGTCTCCCCCACCCCCCACCGACTCCTTCCCCTACTCCCCCCACCACCCCTGCCATCCCCCAAAGGTGGCAGGACCCCCCTCCCCACCCCTACCCCCAACATCACAACACACATACACACCCGACACGCACGCAGGCACAACCAACACACATACACGCACACACAAAGACATAGATGCCACAGCCACTCACACAGTCATACACGCACACCCACATTCAATCATACATGCACACATCCATACAGACATACCTACAGACATACACACACTCATTTCCAAACACACAACACCCCCGCAAGCATACACGCACTCACACACCCCCTCTACATACACACACGCACACCCCCATGCACCCACACAACACACAACACCCCCCCCACCCCCCTCCCCTAATGGACGATCACCTTACCTGGTCCGTTGATCCTCCGGGAGGGGACGAGATCCATGGGGGCTGATCCGCCGACACCACACCGTCAACAGAACACCGCCACGCCGAATCACAGGACGTGATTCGGTGGGGGGTGTTCTGTTGACGTGGCGGTGGAGGTGGAGCAACCTCCACTTCCCCGCCGACCGCCAGTATGGCTGCTGGCGGCTCTCCATCCTAAAAAGGACGGAGAACTGCCAGCAGTCATAATACGCCGAGCGGAAAACCGCCAACACTGGCGGTCTTCAGCCCGGCGGTCCCTCAACGGTCTTTCAAAAGACCGCCAAGGTCAAAATGACCACCTTAATCATTTTACTCAGTAGACTCCACGCCTGCACAGTGGCTCGGGGTCGCTATTCCAGGGAAGGTGGTTTAACAGAGAAGTTTTCCTCATTAAAGGGGGTTAGACAGGTCTGTGTGCTGACCCCTTTTCTTTTTCTTTTATATATAAATGGGTTAGAGAAATTTCTCTGTGAATTGGGGAAGGACTCTCCAGTTATTAACAATTCCCCAATTCCTGTATTATTGTATACGGACGACGCTGTACTAATTTCAAGGACAGCAAATGGCCTCCAGATTTTATTGAATGCTTTTAAGACATTTATGGGAAAACCTTGGACTCAAAATTAATAGATCTAAGTCATTTGAAATGAAGACTGGGCCCAAGCTAGCAAAAACAAAACAAATTGCTTTAGATGGGCATGAGATACTTAAGGTCCCACACTTTACATATTTGGGGGTCCCCATTGATGTAGATTTTAATTGGAAATTTTTAGTAAATATACGTTCAATACAATTTCAAAAAGCCATAGAAGCAGTTGTTAGGTTCGCGAAAAGACTGCAACACAAACCTGTAAAAGAAATGATGACTGTTTTTTCCAGCACATGTCTTTCTATTGCGACATTTGGAGCCGGGGTTTGGGGATATGCAGAATGTTCGAGCCTCCAGATTGTAGAAAGTGCGTTTTTAAGAAGGCTACTAGCAGTCCCCCAATCAACATCAGTAATGTTCTGTCATGAAGAAGTAGGTTTGAGATGCATATCTAGTTACATAAAGCTTCAACCGGTACTATTATGGTTAAACATTTGGACTAAGCCAGAAGCCTCTTTATGTAGAAAGGTGATACAGGACTGTCTCCTTTTATCATGATCTTTGGATAGACCTTGGTTTAGATATGTCCACTCCTCCCTACTATCTTTAGGACTAGGAGAATTTTTCCCCAAACCAGATATTTTAACAAAACGGGATATTAAAATGGTAAAAGATATATATTGGCAGAAAAGCCATGACATGGAGTCAACCCCAGGCACAAATAGAACACTGGCGAGGAATCAGATACAGCAATTGCATCCAAAGCTATATCTGACTACCATTAGTCTTGAGTGACAAAGGGTCCTACTTACGAGGTTTCGCTTAAATACATTCACTATTTGGTAGCATTTCCAGTACGTGGAACTTGGTTCAAGATCTTCCTCCATGTTGCTGTGATGGAAAGACACCCCAGAGTACATTGAAATTTATGCTCTTTTGCACTCTCTATGTTGTCCCGAGAAAAAGGTTTTTACGCCCGTTATTTTTATCTAAAATAATTAGAACTAATCAGCTTGCTTATTTATACATACATAACCTGGGAAATGTGGATATAATTCAGGCGTGTTACATTTTATATATGCTGCTTATGGAATTCGAAATATGTATCAATAACTCTTTTAGTAATTTTATGATTAAGAAACCTGTATGTTTTATTTATTGGATGTCTTTTATGGTCTTCTTTGTACCAAATAAAGTAAACTGATGATGATGATGATGAACATACTTTCTAAAGTTGATACCCCATAAACATATCATTGTAAATAAAATCAGTGTTTTAGGTCTTACTGGACACAGCTTTGGTTATAGTCACGACCTATTGATTCCAATACTGTACATATACTTAGAATGTGCTTTCAGTAACCATGTTCGCACTCCAACACAATTAATTTTTATCTTTTAATTTACCTTTCTAAAATGACTGTCAGCTATGTTGGAACATTAAATAAAAATGCCAAAATGG
Source organism: Pleurodeles waltl (assembly GCF_031143425.1). NCBI lineage: Eukaryota > Metazoa > Chordata > Amphibia > Caudata > Salamandridae > Pleurodeles > Pleurodeles waltl. The sequence continues at coordinate 1,082,777,003 of NC_090444.1, read as the reverse complement.
CTACCAAGAACTGACAGTGCATGCATATGTACATGCATCATGATGCTTATGTGTGCATCATTGACCATCTTGGAACAGCTTCACACGTTCCTGATTCACAAAACATGCATGTACAAAGGATGCACTTTGAAATTACTCTTTTTTTCATAGAAAACCCTTACCAAGATGTCCTCCCACGTGTCCCCTTGCCGGCGCATGGATTGTGACGCAGACGTGCACATACATTCTGCTTCATTGATGAACTTTTGGCATTAACTAATAGCAAACATAAAGATGAACAAAGCTAAAACTTTGGCCTATTAGGGCTAAACCCACTATCTTTTCCATTACATATCACTACTGTAATTAACATGGGGAACAGATTTAGGACACACTTTGAAAGTGCATTGGCTAAGTTAAGGAGCCTCAAAACAGCGCTATGCAGTAATCGGTAATTAATTATGCATAACATGCCCAAAGCAGGCCTAGAATATGATTTAATCTAATTGAACATATAGTGCAAACTCAATCAAAATGTTGCAAAGTAAGTCACATTTTCGCCTGGATTGCACATATTGCAGGAAACTGTGGCCTCATTATTGAACCCATTTTACTGTCAGTTTTGGCATGGCGTTCCACTCCATCCTACCATCAGCTAAAATCTTCTGATATTGCAAAGTGTCAAATTCTACAAGTGGGCAATAATATGGCTTAAACTGAAATAAGCACACTGGTAATACTCTGCTCAATAACATTTTGCATGTGATATTTCTGCTAGCTCCACCTCTAATTAGTATAATTCAGTTGATAACAAGGGAGCTAGCACATTATGCAGAAAAGTAATTCTCCTGTTTCCATCATGTGATGGCTATGGGCATGACACTGGAAACTGTAATATGAAGGTAATTACAACACATTGCCAACTCATAAGTATACTGTTTCAAATGCTCTCTGTAATGACCTTGGTATTGTTTTAGTAACTTCAATTTATTTGGGGGGGGTGGTGAAGGCAGCCTGGCTGGCAGGGTGGCTGACTGGCTGGCAGGGTGGCCGACTGGCTGTGTTAGAGCTGAGCTTCCAGCCCTCCACAGCAATCCCCAGTCATCCTCCTGCTCTGGGTGCCCTCAACCACCAGACTGCCTTGGCACCTTTGCACATTAGTAGCAGGGGTGCGTTATGACCTTCGTTTTTGCACCCTGCTGCTTGGGATCTGCCTTCTGCGACTGCATCCATCTGCAAGCTGGTCGAGACCTGGAGGTGTTTGATCAAGAGAGTGGTGGCTTGCTCTGGTTCCTGCGACATGGACAGCCTGTGCCCGCCTCCCACTTGAGGGAGGTGTGTCTCCCCCCTGGACCTGGAGCCCTTTTCCCCAATCATAGGCGAGCTGCAGTGACTGATGAGGGTGTGGCGGTCTGGCCTCCCCGGGAGTGAATGGATGATAGTGATAGTGTCAACATCAGGACAGTGCGCACTCTATGGGTGACAAAAATGCAAAAGCCCAGTCTTTATGCAAGAGCATAATTCATGCATTGTGTTTATATGCATTTTGTTAACCTTTTGCATTGCAGAGTTTTACCTTGAAACCACTATTAATGATGTTTGCAAATAATGTTCATTTGTAAGGTATTGCTGCAGGCTTACAGAGTGTATCAGGGTGTGGTCCCTTTCTAGGACCTTCTAGAAGCTTTCGCTGCAGCATGACTGGGTGTGGTTTGTGGGCTGGGCCAGACTCTATTTAAGGGAGTCAGCCCAGCTCCATGTGCTCACTGTTCAGAGGTCCCGGTGCAGAGCAGCAGCAACTTCCTGAGCTCCTTTTCCGGAGGCCTACTTTGACCTTCCAGGCCTTGCCCTTCATTGTATTGGTGATCCTTGAACAGGGCGGTAAGACGGAGGTCGGTCTGGGCCCCGACCCCATTTTCAAAGGCATTCGAGTTTTTGGGCCGAGCTTTCATGTTGAAAGATTTTCCTTGTGTGTGTGAATGTGCTCGTGGTTTCTGGCATTTACATGTTGTTATTCGAATCGGCAAGACGCGCAATTGATTCTTGGCATTTGACTTTTGAGATTCGGGTCGGCAACAGTGTGCGTGACCATTTCTTGACATTTGCATGTTGGCTTTTGAATCAGCAAGACGCGAGATTCATTCCCTGCATTTAACTCTTGATACTCATTGTGCGCTACCATTTCTTGGCATTTGCATGGTGGCATTCAAATCGGCAAGATGCGCAATTCATTCCTGGCATTAAACTCTTGTTATTGAGTGTGCGCTACCATTTCTTGGCATTTGCATGCTGGCATTCGAATCGGCAAGACGTGCGATTCGTTACTGGCATTAAACTCTTGTTATTCAGTGTGCGCTACCATTTCTTGGCATTTGCATAGTGGCATTCGAATTAGCAAGACGCGCGATTCATTCCCTGCATTTTACTTTTGATACTCATTGTGCGCTACCATTTCTTGGCATTTGCTCGGTGGTATTTGAATCGGAAAGACGCGCAATTCATTCCCTGCATTTAACTCTTGATACTCAGAGTGCGCGATCATTTCATGGCATATGCATATACTTGCTGGAACCGGCAGTGTGCGCAATTCATTTCCCGTATTTAAACCATGATGTTCAGATCGCTTACAGAGTGCGCGATCATTTCATGGCATTTGCATATTCTTGTTGGGATTGGCAGTGTGCACGATTCATTCCCACATTTAATCCTTGATGTTCAGATCGCTTACAGAGTGCGTGATCATTTCATGGCATTTGCATATTCTTGTTGAGATCGTCAGTGTGCGCAATTCTTTTCCCGCATTTAAATCTAGGTGTTCAGATCGCTTACAGTGTGCACGATCATTTCATGGCATTTGCATGTACTTGTTGGAATCGGCAGTGTGCGCGATTCATTTCCTGCATTTAAGCCTTGATCTTCAATTTGCTTACAGTGGGCGCGATCATTTCATGGCAATTAAACCTTTGATGTGTAGTGTTTCCTGAAGTGCACACGATTATCCAGGGCCTTTGAATTTTCTGCAAAGGAGTTAAATTCAAGATGTTACATTCTATGTGCATGTTAAATCCTTAGTACAATTCCTATTGTTTTTCCAGGAATGTTCAGATTACCTTTTGTCCTCATGTAAAGAGGCAATGTTTGTTCTGAAACATAATTCTAGAAGGTTCTTATATTTCCTGACTGTATGTGATATTTCATGAAAAGCTCATATGAAACATTGGATTAACCCATTCTTGATTTATTCCAGGTACCTAGATTTCTTGAGGCCTAGTTAGAGTCTAGTTCTAGGCCATTCATGTTTCTTCAGTCTAAGTGTTATTTCATGTTCCGAATATCATTGAACCCTAGATTCAACAGAGTGTTATTTCATGTTCCGAGTATCATTGAACTCTAAATTCAACAAAGTTTTATTTCATGTTCCGAATATCACTGAACCCTAGATTCAACAGAGTGTTATTTCATGTTCCGAGTATCATTGAATTCTAGATTCAACAGAGTGTTATTTCATGCTCCGAATATCATTGAACCCTAGATTCAACAGAGTGTTATTTCATGTTCCGAATATCATTGAACTCTAGATTCAACAGAGTGTTATTTCATGTTCCGAATATCATTGAACTTGATGAAGCAGAAAAAGAAGGGCTAACAAACGCTTATATATCATGTAACAAAATCGTATAAGACAATGTGATTTTAGAAAAGAAAAATAATGTATGTAGAAAATGTGCCTACGGAGTAGTTTGCCATTATTATAAACAAGCTTAATTAATCATGAAGAATCAAAAATGTAGTAATCCGTCATAATTGCAAATGTATTTTAAGATATTCTTGTTGAAAACTGTTATATGCTTAGCTTAAATTTAGCAGAGGCTTTGGCCTAGTTGCCTGGTCTCAAATTTGACTGCGTGGTTTTCACCTGTATTAACAAAAACGCATTTTAACTTTAAAGGCTGTATTTTTCCAGTAAAAATGACTAATACACTTATCTCAAGGTTTCGTGCTAGGTTAGTTTCATCCCCTTTGAAGCAAGGTCAGTTTCTGCAGGTGCAGACAATAAAGACACTGATACAGAAATAATTGGAAAACTTTGTTGCTACTTGTGTTCCAGAACTCCAAGGACACCGTATGCATAAATGAGTGCTAGGAGAAAGACACTATTCATTGGTCTAAGAGAAACCACACTATGGACCCTCCAATGGAAGACTCTGAAAAATTTGGAACGTTTCTTACTTAAACCTGTCGGACAAAGAAAAGTCAGCCATTTTCTTTGATGCCATTTTGAAGCAAGATTCAAGAAGCCATTTTGATGACCCTTTGATGCTTTTTATCTATCCTAGAGAGAGAGAGACTTTAAGAAACTTTAACTTTAACTTTACCCCGTCCCGCCCATACGATAACTTTTGTTTCCCCATTTTCCTTGCTGCTGCAAGGAAAACTTGCCTTAAACTTTGCCCCTTTGAATTCTGCCCCATGCTGATTGAACCTGTACCTGAAGGACGAAGACTTTTCCTTGAATGCTGATTGTATTTGGTAATTATAAAAGGATAATTGTATTATGCATTGTATTTCCCTTTTTAGGTACCAACTGCTTGTTTTGACAGAGTCCAAGCTAGAAGTTTTCTAAATTTATGTTGACTAAATTCGTTCTGCATGAAGCCCCACATGCCAATGCTAATCAGAGGTTAGTTGAGGTATTCATTTGATGCACCATGCTGAATTGAAATCTTGTTATGCTGACCGATGTATGCAATTATTCAAATTCAGTTACTCATATTAATGATTTTCATTGCTATAACCGAGTGCATTATAATCCAAATCTTGCGTTGATTGCGTTTCTTCCGTCGCTATGGACAGCTAGTAATGTTCGTATACGTATATCATTTGATTTTGAGACTTACTTATATTGTATTGGCTTTGTTAATATAGGGAAATAAACTCATTAACTTTTAATAAACAGGTGTGGTTATTCATGACGAAAAGGTCATGGTGTGTCTAATTACTGATTTTCTGTTTAACTAATTTGTTGTTTGATTTATTAATTGTGCATTGGTCCTTGATTATAAATGGTTATTAATTATTGATTTGAGGGATCCGACTATTCTTGGATGAGGAGAACCCAACTCAGTTAAAAGGTTCACCGACCTCCGGCGTGTCCAAGTATAATTAATTTATAAAGACTGGACACGCTATCAAACTCTAGATTCAACAGTGTTATTTCATGTTACGAGTATCATTGAACTCTAGATTCAACAAAGTGTTATTTCATGTTCCAAATATAATTGAACCCTAGATTCAACAGAGTGTTATTTCATGTTCTGAGTATCATTGAACCCGAGATTCAACAGAGAGTTTTTATGAACCTCAATGTGATTATATCTTGATATTGTGTTGTTTAACCTTTTGCTTCTTACAGGTCTCCTTCCCAGCTGTTCCCTTCCTAATCCCCTTTTCCCCACTTGGACTCTCTCAGGCTCTGATACTCTATCAGAGTTTTGGAGCTGTCTAGTGGTGGACATGTTGGGAGCGTACGCAGGCCTCGAGGATCTGGTCTCCCTGACAGAATAGTGAGCCCACAAATTTATTATCCTCCTGATTTGCGTGTGTTCTCAGCATGGCACATTGGACGAACTAGTCAAAGTGATCATGCAGCTCCAATCAGAAGTAGTGTCATCAAAGGATATAGCAGCCAGCTTAGCTGAGAGAGTGAGTCAGTTGCAGGAAAGAGTGGGAAAGATGGAGCAAGGTTCTTTGGGTGCGGGTTGGCTTGGTCCTCCTCCTCAAGGTACAAGAGGTAATCCTCCAACTAACATTTCTCTCAACGTTCCGTCAGCCATTCCCCTGGCTCCTCCAGAACGGTTCTCAGGTGATCCTTTGAAAGCGCAATCCTTTTTGATGTAAGTAGAATTGCACTTTACCTGTCGACCAAGTGTTTTCCCTGATGCCCAATCCAGGGTGGCCTTCTTGCTATCTTATCTGACTGGAGACGCGGCCACCTGGGCAATTCCTCTTGTGCGTAAAGACAGTTCTTTGCTCTGTAACTGGAAACATTTTGGCCCATATCTATACTTTTTGATGCAAAACTGCACCGGAGCAGTTTTGCGTCAAAAATATTACCGCCGGCTAACGCCATTTTGGTGCGCCGTGCGGGCGTCATATTTATACTTTGACGCACGCCGGCGCAAACAACAGGTGGGAGTCATTATTTTTGACGCACACCGCGGCTTCAAGTCGTAAAGGAAAACAATTTTAACGCAGCAGAAATGACTGTGGGTCGATTTACGACACCGCAAACCGGATATGCGCCGTTTTGTTTGACGCAATAGCGTCAAAAAACACAGCGAACACAGCTATTTTACCAGAGGAGAGCCAAAATGGATCCCAGATGCCACTACAGACCCCAGGAAGATGACAGCAGACCAGGAACCAGCCAGGAGGACCCACACAAGAACCAGGACACTTTTAAGAAGAATAGAAAGTGTTGCTTCAGTGCAGAGGAGCAGGAAATCCTGGTTAAAGAGGTGACGGAACACCAGCACCAACTGTTTGTCACATCAAAGTTGCCAATCAGTAGGAGAGAGGCTATATAGCAACAAACTGTCGACAAGATTAACAGTGTGGCTGAAGTACGCAGAACAGTCATCGAGTGCAAGAAACGCTGGCATGACTGCAAACGCAGGACCAAGGAAAAGATGGCCAGGAACAGGAAGGCAGCACTGCAGACTGGAGGGGGGAGTCCAGCACACCAGGAGGCCCTGGACCACATGGAGGAGATTGTCGCAGCCGTCATCCCTGAGGAGATCGTCACAGGGATTCAAGGACAGGACAGCGCAGACTACCAGGAGACAATGCACATGCAGGGTAAGTCGCATGGGGAATTGAAATGCACTAATGTCAACTGCAACTGGGGGGGGAAATACCTACTACACATTGCATGTAAGTCATCATATACATGGAGTGGCATGGGTAAAGGGACACAGCAGGGGGGCATGGCCCGTTCTGAGAAGACCTGGGGCACACCAGTACACAACACCAACAACAGTCCCATGGGGGCATGCTGTCATGCCAACGATGGAGCAAAGGGAAAGCCACGACAGGAGGGAAGGCCACTACGTCAAACTGACATTCTGGCACTCGTCAGCCAACATACCTCATACATTAACTAGGGCCCTATTAGCAATCCTCTAGCCAAACCGACAACTGCAATGTAACTGCTAAAACAGTTGTCACTACCACCTCTGATCTGTGTGCAGCTCAAGTAGCCAATGGCAGTAACCTCCCCATGGAACATACATACCTAAATTAGGGGGTGAGGATGACATCTGCAACAATCTCCTGAAACAAGACAAAGGCCCCAGTACAATCAAATGTCAATGCCCATAGTTGTCACAAACATCAGCCAAAGTAAACAACAATAGGAGCGACACAGCACTAAGGACACACCCATGCTGCATATGTCAGGGTCCATCCTGTGCCTGGGTAGCAAGGCAACATCACAAATGTCATACTGCTCAGACAACAGCATTGAGGAGGGGACACATGTAACTGGTCACTGAAATACACCTGCACAGTCAGAGGACGAAATAGGACACTGATACGATTATTAGGGCAATCCAATGTAACACACATTACCCAACATCAGCAGGACCCACTAACAATGTCAACATCCATATCAGATCATAACATTGCCATGCATAGGATATGCAACATGTCAATTACAGTTAAGTCGATGTGAACGATCAGGGATTGGGGCAGATCCTGATAGTTAAGTGTGCTGCCAGGGCCATCAGAACACCCACAGCCAGTGAAAGGTCTCACCATGAGAATGGATATACACGGAGAGTCGAGTAGGAAAAGAAGGTGGCAATTCTCTATTTGGCATAAAGCAACACCTAGAGGCGATGAGGCTGGCAAGTCTGATAACTCAATAACATACATGTGACACACAGGTGGGCCATAGGCCTGAAACAATGCCCATCTGAAGGACTGCAGATATTAATACAAAACAAGATCACAAAGTGAATTCATCAAAAGGCAGGCACGTCACGTCAAAATTGTCACAACACAGACACACCAATTGTACCCTGTTTCATTGCAGAGGAAGATGGATCTCCTGCCGATATGCCTGTCCCAGATTTCCCTGATGACATGGATGATGAGCCAATAAACATTCCCCAGGAGATTATCCAAAAGGTCCTTGAAACCCTCCAGACCCCACCTTCAGTCACAAGGAGGAGCACAGAACAATCAGCCATCGCAGAGGATCCACCCACCACCCCAATTGTAAGACCTGTCAGCTCCAATACAGCTGAGGACTCAGACGACACTGGCACCAGCTTTGAGAGAACTGTAGTTGGAGTACAGAGGGAGCTGGCCAAGGAGGTGCGGGTGGGGAAGCAAAATATGGCAGCCAGCCTTGAGGGGGTGTGTTCGTGCATGATGTCATCTGCAGATCAGGCAGCAGCTATGCAAGCCCTAATATCTATCTTGCAGGAACTGCAGAAAACCCAGAAGAAAATCAGCACAGCTATAATACTGTTGACCCAACACCTACAACAGCAATCCTGTCAACGAGTGCACAAATGCAACATTGAACCCCTCAGGGCCGACCTGGCTGCCTACCATTGTGATGTGGCTGCTATTCTCAAGAACCAGCAGGCCCTCCTTGCAGCAGTACTGCCCTTAAGACCTTCACAGGGGGCAGTGACCGGGATGTCTGACTCCACGTCTTCCAACACTGAGGTGTGTGTTGCCCCTTCACAACCAACAACAACAAGGACAAAGCAGGCAACACACACATCAGAAGAAGAAGACATGGAACAGATCACATTCACAAGGAAAATTACCCGGAAGCACTAGTCCCTGCCACATGGCCAACTATTACCAAAGTCCTGCGTTTTGATACATGACAGTCTTACAACAACTGTACTCAAGCACTGTTCTGCTAACCACTATATAACTTGTCACCCAGCCCAGTTATTGTCTCTCTCCTACTCATTGGCTAAGTCTGTCCCTCTGCACTGTCTGAAACTGCAACCCCAGCATGACAAAAGCATTTTGGTAAACCCTTGTGTTGGATCACAATGAAGATATCACTATAATGGACTCACAATCATGGACAATGTACATATAGCACTACAGCACTGTTCAATAAATAGCACTTACACGACAAATCTGTCTCTGGGTAATGTGACATATCAACTGTGCAGTAGATAATTGAAATGTCCCTACTGTCAAATAACGTGGCTTGTCAATAAAACTGTCCAGATATTATGTATTTAGAGAAATCTGCACAGTGACCATGATTGCATCATACTCTGCCCATTCTGAGGGACTAATCTGATGAAGTGAGAAACCATACACCACCATGCTGTGTTGGACAGAAGAATGCTTCCTCAGGGGATAACTAAGTCATCAAATAGTGCCCGCTAAATGTTGTCAACGTGCAAAAATAACACAATAAACATGCCACACTAATCTAAGTAAACACTGAGTTAACATACAAATAGGTAACCATGCCAAACTGTGTCACAAATGATGTATGAGAGTCATGAAGACAAGAATACAAGATTGCCAATGAGAACTCATCTTATAAGGGTGTGCATGGTCATCACACTGCAGTCAGACCTAAAACTGTTTCCCCAATATCAAGTCTGGAAGCACTGTTAGTGACTTTGAAAACACAATTATCAACAGAAACACATTGTCATCCATATTAACTGTGATTGGTGGTTGCAACAAAGGGTAGACACTTTGCAAGGTAGCTCTGGGTTAGCTGCCAATCGTACAGCTCAGTTGGGATTTGTTTGTAGCATTGGACACAGATGTTATAGTACAAAAGAGATGCACACGGAATCCAAACCCACAATCAAGTACCATTCAACACATACTATTAAGGGGTAACCAAATATTTATTAAAAGCTAACCATAGATGAGGAAACTGAGGGAAAAATCTTACCTACCCTAATCTACCCTGACTACTCATTACCCACAACTGTCCCTAACTAACCTAAGCTACACTTACTTATCATATGTAACGAAACGTTCTAAACATCTACCCCCTACCCCCCTTATGAGATGGGACACATTGAGGACAACACATACTAACCTAAACACATACTATACTATCCTAAACAAATATATATTTTTTTGGTAAACATCTTTTTTAATGTTTTTTTTTTTTTTTTTTTTATAGACAAGAACCCCAACATAGCCTATACTAACCTAACACTAAGCCCCCTAAGCCCACTAAGTATAAGAACAAGGAAAGAGGAGGGAGGGGAGGGTATCATGTCCATCTATTCAACTGTTTAGAGGTTGGCCCTCTGGAGGGTCCTCTTGATATCTTTGACCCGCCGTTTAATGTGCTGCACGTCCCGGCTCAGGTGGCTCACCTTGCGCAGCACTTTGTCCATCTTGTTTTCAAGTCTATTGAAGGCTGCAGGGTCAACAGCTGGAGCAGTGGCAGTCTGGGTACCGGTGGAGGAGGTCTGTGTGGGCTGTCCTGCACCGGTGGCAATGCTGGGGCCAGGAAGTCCAGCAGATGTAGATTCAACAGAGGCAGCTGTGGGTGGGGCCACCTGGCTCAGATTGGTGGTTGTTTCTGTGGTGGCTGTGGTGGGCACAGTAGGCCCACCCTGTGGGAAGGCTCGCCATGCCCCGGAGGCACTTTCAATGCGATATCGCCGGGCCATCCTCCGGAACCCCGACTCCACCAGCAGGATGTGCTGGTATCGCATGGCCCGACGCTGAAATTCATGGACCTGGTCTGGAGTCATGTTAGCTGCTGTGAAGACAAATGCAGATATGCCACATTAGTAACTGCATTGTGTGAAACAGCACAGCAAGTTAATCTGACATTACATCTACTGTACTTCTAACAGCTCATATCACGATACAGAGCATAGAATGTCCCTGAGGAAGTACATGGCAGGCCAGACAACAAAGGTCACATCACACAAAGCACATTCATAACCCACAAGATGGGTAACATCTGGCCTTGACTTGCAATCTGACTTCTGACAGTTAACATCTAAGAATCATGCTGCATATCCTCCACCAAGAGCTGGGCTACAAATGTCAGTGTACGGAAAGCAAAACTAAAGCCACATGGTCTGCAAGTTGTAACTGGACTTTCCAGTATGGTACCAAGTGCCAAACCTGAGTGTGTATACTAGTATGCAACCAAACCGTCACTTCTTCACAGGTATGTGTAACATACTGGTAGCATCAATACTAGGTACCCCATTCACAAACCCATGGCTGTGTTTGAGGGGGGGCGGTGGATACACAACTATAATTTGCCAACAACATGTACACCGAGGAGTGTATAGGCTAATCCACACATGTTTGTCTCTACAGACACACCACAGGTATGGTCTATCTACATTTTGTAGAGTTGAGTCAGCAAACCCTAGAGCACTCATAGGGTCAGACATGTCAGGAAAATCAGAACTTAGTACACAACATATACTTCAAGTGAGGCCTGACTTACATCAGACACAGAGTTGCTAGAACAACCATGATCATGAATTGCATGCACACCTAGGCCATTACACTCAGGTTCCACAGACTTGATGCACTACATGTGGAAGTACATGATGCTGGGTGGTTCTACCTACTGTTTCAAAGTTACGTAGGTAAATAGTGAAGCAGATGTCTATTGGGAAGCTATTAGCTCCACCAATCTTAGAGAATGTGGGTCTGACAGGCTGACTAAATAGGGGCTGACTTCCATTGCGACTCTTGGTGATACAAGTGTCAGACACATGACTATCCCCTGTACTCACAGTGGGGCCTACAGGGATGTCCTACAATCCCTACATGATACCATTGGATACGCATTGGCTAACTCAAAACATGGGAAAACTGCATTTCCACTCATGGAACAAGTGAAAAACTTGCCCGCAGCATCACACCTTGCTATGCGTCCAACTCACACGAGTCCATAACCAGCAAACACAACACATAACAGACATATCAACACTTACTGTAGTGGTCGGGGTCCTCAAATGTTGCCACCTCTCCCACAGTGTAGGGCGCCAGTCCACCTGTAAGGTATGGAAGGAAGAAATGTGCTCAAAACCTGTGCACAGTGCAACATTTTCAGTATCATTTACAATGTGTAGGCTGAATAAGTAAATGGCAGCCATTCAGACATGATGGTACTGCATCTGATATTTCACGGCCAACTTGTACATAGCATGGGTCTCCTGTGACAGTTACACACATATCGGCACACATACATTGGCCCTAACTATCATGTGGTTGCAAACTTGCCCCATAATTGGTGAGCACTAAAAAATATGTTGTGTAATCGTCTCATCATGTGCATCCAAGAGAAACATCCAATGCCTGGTTACTTTAGGACTGCATTACCAGTCCAACATGCCTTGTGGCCATGACACATTTAGTGCACATAACCCCAATGTACAGAGGGAGGGGCAGGGACTCCTGTAAGCCATCCTGTTGTTACAGTATAGTCAATTGATGTGGCCCAGCTATGGTGATTTACACCAACCATAGAGATGTAAAGCCATGTGCATACACTTGGACTGCCATCCATATTTGGATTGTGGCTCAACCGATTCCAACAAACATCTTACGATGTTAGCTGAGGGCACCTTACACCTTTACACGATGTATTCAAATCATGAACTGACATTTATCCAAAAAGATTAAGAAACACAATAATCCCACACATTCATAGTACTTCTGTAAACGCTTTCCTTCCACACTCACCAGACTCACATGAGGCCAATGTTTGAGCCACTTTGCTATTATAAATTGTCGAGAAGGCAGCACTCATTTTCAGCATCATGTAGTGATTCTAAAGTCAGTCTAGCAATTGCGTCAACATAGTTGGCCTAAATGTTGGTACATCTGTACTTCTCTGTCAATAATACCCTATATAGACATGATTGGCTCCTATTTTGTTAACTGTGCTGACAGAAAAGCCGCACCAATTTCCTGCATGGTAAAGTTACCTGTAAGTTTGCTGAGCACTTGCTACCTGACAGCTAGCAATTGTGATCCTTGCCATAGTGCATCAATGATCCCCTTATATGTCCCCAAAATTACACACAGTCATCAAGTTAGCTGGCAGACATTGCACTAATCCACTGATGTCACTACAGAGCATTTATTTGTGCACAATAACAATAGTCGTACTCACCAACAGTGCCACCAATCATGATTCCCAGGTGGTCCAAGAGATCCTGCTCCCTGGTGATGAGGTCAGCCCACCGGTGCTTCAGCTGGTGCTCACTCCTCTGGCTGGCATACACACGTTGCAGATGATGCAGCACCTTTACCCACCGGATTCTGCGTGCCTCTGTCGGGTACCCCTGTATGACCCTGCCCCCTGCCTGGATCATGAGTGGCAAGAAATGTGTCACCAGCCAGATGAAGCCCCCCAACTCCTCTTCCCCCATCCTGCCAAGACGTGGCCTACAAGACACACTTATAATTGAAGAGAAGGAATAGGGGTAAAAGAAATAGAAAGGGGAAATGGGTGAAAGTAGGGGTAAAAAGACAGAAAAAAAGTAAACCTAAACACTAAAAGAGCCCAACTATCCCCAAATTAACACTACCCACAAACAAGAAATACACAAGATAAATGGACAAATGTAGACAAAACACAGTACTACAGTATACACAAACAAATTTTATTTCACAAAAGGACTTTACAGATAGCACACAGGACAAATACAGCACAAAATCTCTGGACAACACTCTCTACACAGCCACACAGTCTAGAAGGATCATAGACTGCAAAGTGAAAGTAAAAGTGAAAGTACACCCACTGTACATGATCTGTAAACAGGATATCCTGTTACATCACTTCCTGAATAAAATGTCCTGCCTTTTTCGCATTATGCGTCATTTTTTGTTGCACAAAACTGTATTTGCGTAATTTCTTTTGACGCACAGACGTGAATATTAACCCGCATCCACATAATGATACACAGACTGTACAAATATCTGGATGCGGGCTATATTTCACTCCTGTGCGTCAAAATAAATTGCGCAAATACAGTTTTGGTAAACAAAAAATGACGCACACTGCTAGGGACTTCAAAATTACAGTGCCTTAACTGGTTTGGGGCATTTTTACTTGTTTTTTGGTTATTTTACATTTGGAACACATCAGAGATTGGCTAATTGAAGACAGTATGGTGTTGATGGTGTATGTTCACATGTGTGACATCATACTGCAGCGGAACATCATCCACTACACCCTTCACAGTATGTTTACAGTTGGCTGACGTCATAGATGGTCATAAGTGTGGCCTACAAATATGTGTGGCACAAATTGTGCATGTTTGCCATAAGGAGAGGATAGCAATGTGACGCACATATGTACAATACCTAATTGCCTTTGGCTTAAAGTGTGTGCTTTGACAACTAATTTGTTGGTTGACCAGGTGTGTGTGTACATCCATGAAGCATTATTGCACATTTGGTTGTATGAATGTGACGTCCATGTGTCCAACCCTAAGATGCAAGTAAAAATTGGAATGAGCAAGGGCATGTGTTAGTCATACATGTAACAACACCCGCAAAGTATTCTTCCAATTTTTAGGGTCACGTAGACACCACATCTGACATAGCATGCACCAGATGGATGGCAGACACATGTTCAGGAGTTAGGAAAGGGGCTGACATGTACATGGAATGTCATATGTGCAATGCATGTCATATGTGTGGCACTTGTGCTGTCTATGTTCTGCTTCTAGGGAACTCTAGTCACAGATATTCCTTGCAAATATTGGATGCAGTTGGACTAACTGCTGTCAAGGGTCTTGTCAGACATTCCTGTTAGTGATGCAAAAGCACATTGACTGCCTCATGTATGAGGCTTGTTTTCCCCTTATTGAGTGATGGTGTCATAGTTGTGTGCCATATGCTGCGTTGGACCTTGCTTTCAACATGTATGTGTGAAATAGTTGTGGTCCTCTGCTATAGGCCTTCAAAGGAGATATGTACATGATATATGTCATTAAGAATGTGTGTGTATGTGACCATTGTGTGTTAGGCATTACATAAGCTCAGGGATATTCTGTGTCCTACTCAGTATCTCAGCAATGCTCCATGAGGCAACACTCTTATTCTGATAAGTAGAGATGAAGGTGTGTAAAAAGGAATAGCCAGACCATGATATGGTGATTATAATAGGTGTTTATTTACATTAGTTAACTAAAGTGGTGAAGGTGATCATATTCAGAAGAAATTATTTACAATCTGTTGCCGTCTGCGTATACCAGCAGCTGTGTTCTGTAGTTCCCCCTCCTGTTGCAGGCCAGCATCCTCCTCTTCCTCCTCTTCAGGCATGTGTGGCTCTGGTTCCAGGAGGGGAATGTTTCTTCTGATACAAATGTTGTGCAATATTGCACATGTGAGGATGATCCCACAGACCATCTCGGGGGAATATAGGAGGCTACCACCAGTGATGTCGAGGCAACGGAACCTTGACTTGAGGATGCCGAAGGTCCGCTCGACAATGCTGCGTGTCCTCCTATGGGCCTCGTTGTATGCACGCTCTGCAGCTGTACTCGGGTTGCCAAATGGTGTCATAATCCATGGCTGGATGCCATACCCCTGATCAGCTGCAAGAGAAAATGAATGGGATCATGTTGATGTAGATGGCACTATTGAAAAGACCTTTAATGGCAGTAGTTGTCTTGTGTTGTCTGTGACTCTTTTGTGAACTAATGTGACATCCTATGCTTGTAGGCTTTACCATCTGCATTGTGTTGTTTCCTTGGCTGAACAAGTGTTGTCTGCTAACCGTTTGTCAGCAGTATGTTTTGGGATTTTCAGTACAGTGTGCCCTCCCTAGCATTGTGACTTGTGATACAGGTGTCCGTGTGTCTTCACTGGGGGTGAGATGATAGTTCCATGCACAGTTAAAATTGAAAGTGTTGTTAACACGTTCATATCAAAGTACCCTGGACATCCCATACCTTTAGACTTAGGCAATGTATTAATGTAAAGGTCATTGGGACACTTACAATTTGCAAGGTGATATTTCGGCAACCACACTCATTGACGTCTTCACATTAGGCTGTACAGTAAATTCCGATGTGTGACAGGTTCAATGGTGACTTAAGAAACATGGCTAGCGATGTCACGACCTCAGTGTGTTCCTGTCGACATGTTGCTGTTGTGGTGTATGTGTTGTGTGTCCTAGAGGGTTGCTGTGCAGTGTATAAATAAGTAGGTTTTTGTACTTACCAACAAGTAGTCCATTGCCATACCGTCCATTCTAGAAGTGTTCATTGATGGTGCAGTTACGGAAGATGTATGAGTCATGTACACTCCCAGGATATTTAGCCACGATGTTGGTGATCAATCCTTGGTGATCGACTATGGCCTGCACATTGATGGAATGTGTGTGCTTCCTGTTGCGGTAGAGGTGTTCAGTTGCAGCAAGTGGCACAAGGCGTACATGTGTGCAATCGATTGCACCAAGGATGTGTGTGAAGCCACTGATTGCGTAGAACCCCTGTTTAGTTTCCCGCTGCTTCTGCAGTGTGTTAGGGAAGCAGATGTGGCGAGGTGTCATTCGAATGATGGCGTCCAGTACTTTGGACAAAAAGGCGGAGAATGATGGTTGTGATATTCCGCCAACCATGGCACCAGTTGTTTGAAAAGAGACACTTGCCAGCATGTGAAGTACGGCAAGCAACTTTGTTTCTGGTGGGATGGTACGGGGTGTCACCAAAGTGGGGGCCAACTGCTGTTCAATGTTTCGCAGCAGCTGCCGAATGGCCTGCCAGTTCAACCGGTACCTCTGGATGATGTCGTGTTCCCTGAGGCCCTGAAGGGTTGTTCTTGGGCGAAATATCCTCTCCTGCCTTCTGCGCTGCCTTTGGGGTCCCTGCTGGTGTTGTTGTAGCTGCTGTTGTTGCTGCTGGGCTCTGCGTCTGCGTGCATGCTGGATTAGAATCACCTCCATGGCTCCCTGTTGCTGCTCTGCTGCTCTGCTGTTTGTTCTGTATGTTCTGATTAAATACAGGTGTGTTTGCCCCATTTTAACGCCTGCCCTGACCCAGGCGTTAATTTTTTACACAAATCGGGCTGTGCATCATTTTCTGGCTCTGCCTCCCGGCCGTGCGTCATTTTTGCCCGAAAGCATAAATACGACACACGGCCCTTTAAGCCATTTTTTGGACTGGAACGCCTACCTTGCATATAATTACCCCAAGGCGGGTTGCCGCATCCAACAAATGACGCACACAGCAGAGCAGGCTCGGGCGTCAAAGTTTAAATACGGGGCAAGGTTTGTGCTGATTGTGCGTCAAAAATTTTGACGCACACTCGGCGCAGACGGAGTATACATATGCCCCTTTGTTTGTGAGTTTGAACAAGTGTTTGATCGAAGAACAGTGACATTGTCGGCAGATTGTGAACTATTAGACTTGCGACAAGGTAACCAAGATCTAGTTTCCTACTTAGCTAATTTTAATCGGCTGGTAGCTGAAACATCCTGGCCTGAAGAAAAGCAAGCAGCCTTGTTCTCATGGTCTCAAGGATGAGTTCAAAGACATTCTTGCTCAGATAGACCCGCAGCCTACAGATTGTCAAGATCTAATAAACCTTGTTTTGAGACTGGATCATCGTCTCGCACGAACGAAGGGGAACACGCAAAAAAACTTAGAAATATTCCTGGCGTGTTCATGATCATAGAAATCACAAGTTCAGAGACAGAACAATGAGGAACCAATGGAAATTGGAACTATCAGGCGGTCCTTAACGAATGCAGAGAAAGACCTACGCTGGAAAAAGAGACAATGCTTGTATTGTGGCCAGGAAGGTTATTTTGTTAAAGAGTGTCCAGTAAAACCAAAGAGCAAATTGGCTGTTGGCAAAAAGGTTGTGACAAAAATAAATATTGAACAGGAAAAACTAAAATCCCCAGAGTGCAAGGAAGGGTTAGTCTTGGGAGTTACCACAGACCCTTCTCAGGAAGAGACACAACCGTTAAGAAAATCACGGTATTTGAAATTGGATCTAGAAACTCAAGTAAAAGAACACACCTACCTAAGAGAAACTTTAGTGATCTCAGGTGCTACTGAGAATTTCATAGACTCTCAATTGGTGGAAGCATGGGGGATCCTGTGTGAGAAAAAGAAAACACCGGGTTTAGTGGAGACCGCAGATGGCAAGCTCCTAACTGGAGGTCCAGTGACTCTACAGACCCTGCCCTTGTCAATAATTTGTGATGGACAAACTTATGACACTAAACACGTTGAGTTGGTAACCTTTGATGTTATTCACACTCCTCAGTATGGAATCGTCCTCGGAATGCCTTGGTTGAGTTACCATAATCCTCAGGTAGACTGGGAGGAGAGAAAGATAATATTCAAGTCATCTCTTTGTAAGACAAGATGTCTTAAAATTTTGAATGTTCTAAATCTGAGTGAATCTCCGTTAGCTATAGTCGCTACAAAGGAAATTACATTGCCTTCACAAAACGTATCATGTACTGGTTAGGAGGGGGCAAGGAAGAACGGAGAGCCCTTCTTGTGGTCCCCGGAAGCCGATAAGGCCTTTTCGGTTTCAAAGGAAGTATTTTTCAGTACTCCTATCCTGACTGGTTCAGAGGCTGAAAGTCTCATTGTCACAGGACGCTGTCTCCAGACATCCAGTGGTATGGATCCTCAACAAGCCCACATAGCCAAGGATGCTGAAAAAGAAGACTTCTCCACCGTCTCAGTCTTGACTCATCCCGATCTTGACCGTCCAGTCACAGTAGAAGCAGGTTCTTCAGATAGAACAAGTGGTGGCGTGTTATGGCAACACAATAAAGACAGACAAAAGCATGCAGAGCATCACGACAAGAAACACTGTGAAGAACCTCAATATAAAACAGGTCATAGAATGTGGCTTTCTACACAACATATTGACATAAAGAAAAGACACGTGTTTAGTCCCAAGTTCACAGGTCCTTACACCATCTTTCAACAAGGCAACCCAATAACCTATAAACTGCAGCTCTCTTGGAAAAATTACTGTCCTGAGAGTAACTCATGGGTCTCCGCTTCTGACATTCATGCTCCACGATTAGTGAGGCGTTTTCATCGCCCAAATCCAGACAACACAGGCCGTAGAGCGCGCTTGGGAGAGGGGTTTACTGTCAACATCAGGACAGTGCGTGCTCTACGGATGACAAAAATGCAAAAACCCAGTCTTTGTGAAAGAGAATAATTAATGCACTGTGTTTATATGCAGTTTGTTAACCTTTTGCATTGCAGAGGTTTACTTTGAAACCACTATTAATGATGTTTGAGGATAATGTTCATTTGCATGGTATTGCTGCAGGCTTACAGAGTGTATCAGGATGTGGTCCCTTTCTAGGACCTTCTAGAAGCTTTCCCTTGCAGCATGACTTGGTGTGGTTTGTGGGCTGGGCCAGACTCTATATAAGGGAGTCAGCCCAGTTCCACGTGCTCACTATTCAGAGGTCCCGGTGCAGAGAAGCAGCAACTTCCTGAGCTCCTGTTCCGGAGGCCTACTTTGACCTTCCAGGCCTTGCCCTTCATTGTATTGGTGATCCATGAACAGGGCGGTAAGACGAACAGAAGAAGAATTGACCCAGTATTGGCAGACATAACCTGCGAAGTACTGGACAGTGGCCCCTGGCATACCTCTATTTCCCCCTTCTTAACATGCTGTCTGGATATCTACAGAAAATCTTCTACGTAGCACCAGGCAAGGCAATTTCCTGTGACTTTGCAGTGAAAACACTGATTACTTGTCTGCCCAACTCAACTGCAGTGGCCGCCTTAGTACATAAGGTCAGAAGGCTGTCATGGGTAAAGACAGTGTACCTCAGAACAACCAGCAAATATAGATCGATCAATTCACTGCAGGTGGGGGCCAATAAGTGAAGGGCCTAGGGGGCTGCCAGAGCTGCAGGGCCAAATGGAACTCAGATCCTTCTGGGCATTGAAGTCTCAATCATCACAGTGCAAGCGAAGATTGAAGCCATTGCCCTAGATGTCAATGTAGTATGAGCTGAAGTCCACAAAGTGGTGTAACGGCTAGTTGTGATGGAACAACAGGTGCCCAAACTGCAGGAGGACATTACTGCACTGAAGGACATGGTGGCGGCTCTTGAGGCTTAGTTGCAGAGGCTGGAGTTGTGAGCCGAAGATGAGGAGGGTCAGTACTGCAGGTGTAATCCAAAATTAGTGGGGTTTCCTTAAAAGTCCTAAGAAACTACAACAGAACTGCTCCTGGAGGGATGGATAAGGATGCAGATCCTGAAGGTTGGCCTGTCACAGTTTATTGTGGTGAAACAGTCCCACAAGTAGCACGCCCATCTGTCTCCACTGGGATGAGCACCTAGAACCATTATTGCAAAACTAAATTACAGAAATCGTGACTCTATCCTATAAGAGGTGCAATGGAAGGGTGACCCTACATATGAGAGCCAGGTTATCCAGATATTCCCGGACTACACATGGTGTCCAACAACAGCAACAAACCTCAGTGGAGTCAAGCATATGTTGAGGGCGATGGGCCTCCAGTATATGCTAGTTTACGCAGCCAAACATAAAGTATTGCAAGAGGGCTGCTTGTACTTCGTCATGTGACCAGATGAAGTCTGGGACTGGTTGGATGTCAGTGGTGATGGTGCAGGTTGAGAGAGGGTACTGGGGGAGCCGGGGAGACCATCAGACTGGCTTGGTAGAGAGGAAGAGAAGCAGACAATGGCAGTGCTCTACATCCAGCGCTAGGATGGTGGTGTGCCAAGATGGCACTCCAGATTTAGAACAGCAATGCCAGGAACAGGAAAAAGCCAAAGCTCTGGTTGAGTCAGTCACTTCTGCTCTTCCGCCAGCGAGTAGTTTGGACTTGGTGGATGATAATGCAGATTCCTGAGATGGAGAGCTCTTTGCTTTAAGTGTCCTAGCCAGTGTGATGCTCCTACCTGTTGAGGGTCTGCTGCGGGGCCTTGGTTAGTGAGCTATCCTTTTCTAGTGCTGGAGACCCAGCAGACATAGTATTTATTTAATATATATATATATATATATATATATAACTGCAGCATATTTTTCACCACTGTGGATAACTGTTTGGACCCTACACTTTCTTGGGCCATATCTCCTCTGTGGGGGGTGCCTGGGATGGGATCATCAGGCTACTTGGATGCTGATTAGAGTTCCTTCCTCTATCCCCCCTTTTTTCTCATTTCTTGGTTGTAACTGTGTTGTGAGTGAGTAGGTGTTGTAGGAATGACATAGAGGTAGGTTTGTGACTCAGGCTGTTCACTTTTTGCCATGGGTTACACCTCACCCTTGGGATATATAAATTATATGATTGAGTAGACGGAAATAGGCTTGTTGCACTAGCACACAGCCACAAGTTTTTCGTAGTTCACATAAGGATGGACAACTTCATTACAGATGGGTTTACCCAGGGAGGGCAGTGGTTCTGTATTTGTTCTGTGGAGTTTCCTTTAATGCAGTATGCAGTGGTTCCCACTTTTATGGTTGGTGTGGTGGGGGACAGAGGAGTGATGGGAGTTCTGGGAGGGGTTGGGGATATAGGAGGTCATTGGGGCTGTGTTCTTTGATTACTCCTGATGAGTAGTCCCACTTGCTTCCTTACATGAAATGTGATGAGCCTGAATTTGTTTGTGAAGGGATCTAGAATACATACATAACTGAAGCAAATGAGGGCCAACATAGCAATGCTACAAGAGATACACCTGATGGAAGGGGAGCCACAAAGACTGAAGAAATAGTCGAGGGGACAGTTGTACTCCGTGAAATACTTGACAAAAGCCAGCGGGTCTCCATTTGGGTCGTACCAGGCTTCCCATTTCACAGAGTAATCACACAGCAGACATACAGGGATGATACATTCTACTGTATGGCCTGTTAGGTGGTGCAGAGATATGCCTTCTTCATATTTATACACTTAACACTGATGACTGTGACTTTTTTGCGACACTAGAAGCCAAACCTTTACTGTATGGACATGCCCACAATTTGGGTGGGCGATTTCAATTGTATTCTCAACTGACACATGGACAGACACCCAGACTAGGAATCAAACCCAACATGACATTGAAATTGCAAGAGACTATGAACAGACTGCACTGTGTGTATATTTGGCAGGAGCTCCACCCTAGCAGAATTTTCTTGTTATACCCCCACACACCATGCTCATATCCAGGTGGGCCGGTTTCTGTTGACCACTGATGGTGCACTGAATATTCAGGGTGTGAGTTATCAAGTATGTTTTCTTTTTTAACATGCTCACCTGACAGAGTGTGGACTAGGGATGCACAGACATGTGTTCCCCTGTGAGGAGAGTAGATATGCAACTTACAGTCCAGGCCTACTTTGGCACTAACTGGAACACTGTGGGGACCTGTGAAACTGAGTGAGGTACCTTTGAGGTAGCCGTGAGGAGGGAGAGCCTCACTTTGGTCTATAGTACTAAGATGAAGTTGGAACAGGGGCTGTGGAGGAGCCACCAACCTCAACTCCCAAGACTGACCATGGGGGTGAAAAATATAACAGAAAAGCACAGGCAGCTTGCCGGCATCAGCAACCGACTGGACTGTCATATACGGTGCAGTTACCATCAGAGGTTACACAGAGATGGGGACCCGTCTGGCGTTTGTTAGCCTGGATCCTTGAATGTGAACATCCCTCTAACGATCCTCTCTTTGACCAGAGCAACGGGGTAATGGAGATGGGTTAGGCAGTGATCAATTTGACTTTGGTTGACCATTTGGCAGGAGTATACGCAGCCCCATTGGGTGCTGAGGTACATGACATAGAAGCATTTCTTAACAGGATTACGGTTTTTAGAGTATAGGCAGACCAAAGGTAAAGCAAGGGAAAGAAGATACAATTGGCCGAATTGTAGGAGGCCTCACGGGACATGGCCATTGGAAAATGTCCTTGATCGGATGGCCTCCCAGAATAGTTTTTCCAGGCATTCACCACAGATCTACTCCCTAAGCTCTTGGAAATCCTCCAGGAGGTGAAATTGAATTGTGTCCTACATGAGTACATGTGGAAAGCTTAATAATCATGCTTTTGAAACCCGCTAAGTATCAGATAGGCCAGGGTAATACTGCCCTTTATCTATGCTTAATGTAGATGTCAAACGTCTCACCAAAGTCCTTGAAATACATCTGGGCCGAGAAATCACCCACTTGGTCCACGCTGACCAGTATGGTTTTATGCAGGGGAGGGGGCACACACACAAACCCATGATGGCTCTTTCATATTGTGCATGCCACTTGTAATGTGGAGGAAGAGGCAGGATTAGTTGCTCTAGACATAGAAAAAGCTTTTGATACCTTCTTCTGGACATATCTATGGGAGGTGCTTTGGAGGAAGGGATAGCCCAAGGTATTTGCCCTGGGTGCACCTCTTATACACGGAGCCCAAACAAGGGTCTACATGGGACAAGTGGTATTGTATTGAGAGAGTAACAAGATAGGGATGCCCGTTGTCCCCGCTCTTCTTCGCACTCTACATGAAAACATTGGCGATCCATTTGAGGGACAAACTCCAAGACTAGGGATTCTGAGCGGGGGGCACGACTCATGTGGTGTCCATGTACACAGATGATTCTCTCCTGTCAGTGTCTGATCTCGAAAGATTGGTGCCAAGCCTTTTGCAACTTATGGCCGATTTGGGAGATTATTGGGCCTTCATATCTACAGGCATAAAACAGTGCTTCTTCCTATGACTCTTGGGCTGTCGCAGGTCTCCTGGAGGTGGGGCTTCCTTAGGAAATGGTCCAGTTCCACTACCTTGGGATTCAGATAGTGCATGACCAATATTTGCAATACAAGTTAAATATGGTTAAAGCTGTGGAGGGTCACACTGCCTCTGCAGCTTTCTGGAAAACCTTGCCACTGTATGTCATGAGCTGAGTAGCACTTAGAAAAATTGTGTTGTTGCCCAGTTGTCTGTAACCCATACAGAATTCCTTTAGGATTCTGCACAATTCACTATTTAGACAGCCCAATGGGCTGTTAGTGTCCTTAGTCTGGGCAGGCAAGTGTAGCAGAATCTGCCTGGAAGTTCTAAAGCTGGAGCTGGCTGAGGGCGGACTAGGACTTCCAGACCTCCAGTTGTACTATCTGGCTGGACTGCTTCACTTTGCAGCTTTGTGGTGTGATGATGGCCCTAATTCAGAGATGAAACTATTAGAAGGTCTAGTGACACAGACAAACCTCTAAAACTCATTATGGGGGTTTGCAGAGTGCAGACTGACACTCCCTTTATAGCAACCCAGGTTGGGTAGACATGGAAATGGTTGGTCACATACGCACACCCTATGCTCGCCTTTTTCCCATTTGGTGGCTCAGGCCTTCCTGTGTATTTGCACCTCCATGGATGTCATACAGTGGGTTAATGGTGACTGCCAGAGGGTGGGAGATCTATATCTGAATAATTCTTTTGTGACACTCAGAGAGGTAGGGGACCTGTATGGTATCATTCCTGGCCAGTTTCTGCAGTACGCATGTTTATCTCATACAGCCACTGAGACATGGACAGGTTTCCCCCAAGGAACCAAGAGAGTCCTGGATACTGACACTACTGTTGTATCCAGTATCTCATAAGGGCCCCATCTCTTGATTGTATGCTGCCCTGAAAGGAGATAGGCAGGCAGATGTAACATCTGCCCGTATTAAAAAGGACGAGGACCTTGATGCCCCAGTCACAGATGGTCAGTAGAACTATGCTAGAGTGCAGGTACAAGACACTGCTAGCAACGCTAGGCTTAAACTAACACAATTCCGTTATCTCCACAGAGCTTACCTACCACTGCAGAGGCTTCATAGGGTTTATTCAATGCGGCCGGCCAGCTGTACCTGCTGCGATGACACCCTGACTCCATCCATGTAAAATGGAGTTGTCATCAGCTCCGGACCTACAGGACTCCAATATTACATTCCGTGAATATTAATGACGGGAGTCAGGGCTGATCTGTTTATATAACATTGTCTACTGCTCCATTTTTTGCTCACTAAGTAGGGTAGGAAAATGTATTAAAAGTTCTCCCAAATGGGCTTCGGGCTGGCCGGACACAATGGGCCTGATTACAACTTTGGAGGAGGTGTTAATCCGTCCCAAATGTGACGGATATACCACCAGCCGTATTACGAGTTCCATAGGATATAATGGACTCGTAATACGGCTGGTGGTAAATCCGTCACTTTACCGTCACTTTTGGGACGGATTAACACCTCCTCCAAAGTTGTAATCAGGCCCAATATCACTATCCACTGGCCCTGAGCGGCAGTAGCTGAGGAGCATAGACTCAAGAAGGTTCACATAGACGAACATGTGGAAAGAGACTTGGGGATGTGGAGTGAGGTTTTGTATCCCTTGGGGATGGGGCAGAGGGGGGGGACAAATCAACCCCTGGGGTCACCTGTACCTACACAGCTGTTCCCCTGTGAGCTGTTGGTGGACCCTGAGTAGCTCTATTGTTGTTAAGTGACTTCCCCTCCCCAGCAGAGTACTGTTCAGGTATGTGATGAGGGCCACAGATGGTATAGTTGAGAGTACAGACGATGGGTGTAAGCATCCCCAACTTCCACCCCCCCCCTTTTTTTTAGGATTTTTAGATGTTATCTGCCATCTAGCTGATTGGTGCAAGACTGTGTTTTACTGCTTTGTTGTTCATGTTTTGAATTTCGAACTGGAGTTTTTTCTATTATGTGCAAACTTCAATTTCTTGGATTCATGGTTATCACAAGTTTCCATTGTTCATTGAAAGTGAGATTTCATTCACAAGTAGCTCCGGGATGTAAAAAAGGCTGCTGTGTTCACAACCACTTAGATTCTTAGGACTTTGACCAACCATTTGAAGATTTTCTATTTGTTGCAATATGCGAATACGTGAACGTGTCACTGAATGTATGTATTCAGCCAGCCATGCAGTTCGGATTGTTGCACAGAAAGAAACATCTAGCATCTGGATCTTTTTGGATGCCTTTTTGGACATAGAACTTGTGTCCACATAAAAAGCCATGTGGTGATCTTCTGATACTAAGTGGTATTAGGTGCAGCTAATATCATTGTCACATTTTTATTGCTTACAAACCACTTGTAATCTTGTACTTTGTGGACTGTAATATGAATAACAGGCTGCATAATCCCTATTGATTAAGTAGAAACAGTTCAATCTTTTCAGGAAACCCTATAAAGTATCCAAGAAACCACTTTGGTAGACTAAGCATAACAGTACAAAGCCTTGCCAGCAAACCACTTTTCCCAAAATAAAATTATTGGCTAACATTCAATCACTAGTGCAATACCAGACTAACAACATCTGCGCATAACACCTAGAATATTTATTCTCATAACAAAATGACATTGACCTCAACTGATCAGGGGTTGTCTAAAACCACACTTCTTTCATGGCAACTTTGATCTCCCAAATCTACATCTTCCTCCTCTGTTCATTGAATTTCATCATGGCTCTGAGTTGGGTGACCAACTATCATCCACAGCTGACACTCAATTCAGGAGATAATATCTGTTCTCTGAGCCAATAGAGTTGTCTAATTGTTCTTGAAGTTTGTTCAGTTTGAGACAGACTAAGAGCCTGATTTAGAGTTCAGCAGACGGTGTTACTCTGTCCCAACAGTGACGGATATCCTTTCCGCTGAAATATAAATCCTATAGGATATAATGGGATATAATGGGATTTATATTTTGGCGGATGGGATATTCGCCAACGTTGTGATGGAGCAACCAGCCTGCCAGACTCTAAATCAGGCCCTAAGCTCTAAGTGACCATGTGTGACTTTTTCATTCTCAGCCTCAGTTGAAAACAAATGACTCTGCACTGAGTAGTCATAAACCTTTGAGAAATTTGTAAAATTACATGTGATATAATGGCAAGGTCAAACAGAAGTGAACATTTATCCAAACCCTTTCAGAGGGCCACAGGGCAAGCAGGAGCTACTGGACCCAGTTGTGGGGGTTGAGGCCTTTTACTCCTGATGTCCCAGATCCTGACCTAGTGTGAATTCTGAGCAACTGGGCCAAGTAGTTTTTTAGCACTTGGCTCTCAGAGTGAATGCGGTCTGAGCAGTCCAAGGTTCCCTTTGGGGAAGGTAGATACAGGGGGTGAACATAGGCTCACAACTTAAAGTACACACAGGAGCAACAATTAACAATTGCCCGGCCAAATATTCACTTTTATGAAAAAAGGAAAACATTTTATTTTACGACTAGCAATACAAAGGTAAATACAGCATTCACACACACCTACACAATCTCCCTAAGGTTAGTGCTGTAGTGTTTCGAAGGCAGTTCCCTGGGGCTCACTCCCACCTAGCTTGCCACATACTTTAGACAACATTCAGGATAATGCCTATCAGTTTCCCAAGTCCTAAGAGTTCACTCCAACTCTGTTAAAAACAAAAGTGTTCCAGTGCCAAAGTGCTTTGTAGCAAGCACGTTCCCCCAAAGCCAACTGGCCCAAAATCAGTCCTAACTGCACCTGCAGGATCGCAGCGACTGGAGTTCCTGAACACACTCCTTGTGCAAGTGCTGGAGTGGCAGCAACTGTTACATGTGAGTTCGCTGCACAGGAGCCAACCGGGCTGCATTGAGCGGCCATAGAGTTCCTCAAATGTGGTAGTGTCATTGCAGTGACTGGAGATTTTTTGTGGCTCCTCTGTGCAGGGTAAATCTCTCTTCTGTCCCACAGTGTAGGGGTGGTGCAAAGATCCTGGTGTGAATCATTCATCTAGGTGCAGGTACACAGGGGTGCCCACGGTGACTTTCCTCCTTTCGTAATGACTCCAACCTGGTCACACATCTTGACGGTCCTAATGACCCCCATCTCTTCCATATGAGGTCACTGTAGCCTCACTGCACAGGGCTTCTGCCTGATTGGCACAATGAGGTCCTCAGTGGCAGCCACTCCTAGCATACAGGGAAATGGCTCATCACCACAGAAGGGCTACTTCCCTCACAGCATGGCAATCTTCTCACAGCAGCCCCTCCTGGCATAGAGGTTCGCTGGCTGCTCACTCTGCACTGGCTCCTGACTCATCAGGTGGAGCGATGCATATGGCTCACTTCATGGCAGCACTCCTCTGGCCTTCGAGGGTTGCACACTTCATCTTGCACATGAGTAATAACCCAATCAGTGCAGCAGCTATCTCCTCTCACCTCGCAAAAGGAGTCCACTTGACATGGCTCCACACTGGATCTTGCTCCCGGCAACACTCTCCCCTTCTTCATAGGACACACTGATCTTGGCAATCAGGCACGCAATGGTGCTCCAGCCTCCATGGCAGGTAGTCTTGGATTCCCTGGGCGATATCCCCTCACCCAGCAAGAAGATTAGCAGGCTTTGGCCCCCAGTCCTTGTCATAGGAAGAAGTCTTGCAGAGCTTCCTCTCCTCACACAGCCTGTCTGGCTGCTTGGCAGTTGATCATTTTTGGGATCTGAAACTCCCCATCTTAAAGTTCATTTCCAAACACCAAATGTAACTTAGAGTCTGACACTTTGAAGATTATTTTTAGGGTCTGCTGCCTTTTGTTGTGCCCCCTCCTCTGCCCTCTCTTTCTCTTGAAAGCAGTGTCTCACAGAGACGTGACTCCAAACCTGATAGCCCTACATCACATTTCATGGGAGTTACTATAGTTAGAACATGGATGTCATGCACAGTGATATGCATGTACAAAGGTTAGCCAAGGGGCTCGGCCCTTCCCTTTATGATTCCATTATCAGACCCATCTCCATCCTGATGTGTCCCCTGGCCCCTTCCTTGTGAACTCTCTCTGAATTGAAGAGCACCCACGAAGTGTATGGGGGGAACCTGGCTCTCCCTTCACCAAAGGGTCCGACCCAACCTACAGGGATGCAGCAGTCCACAAATATGTTTGAGGGATTCCTCAACCTTCTTTCCATGTTTCACCATGCAGGCCTAGGTCTCCCAAATTGGAACCAGAGTCTGCCACGTATTCTATCATTCACAGGCACACATACATTAAACAGTTGCATTTAAAATACACACATTTCACAACACTGTATCCTTCATGTACTGTGCCATTCACAGGAACACATACATTCACTATGTACATTTAGCATGTATGCACTGCACAGTGCTATTCCTTTCATGTATTAAACCACTCACAGGCACACATACATCCAGTACATGCATGCACTGCACAACACTACATCCGTCATGTACTGTACCACTTACAGGCACACATACATCCAGCACATGCATTTTAACTTGCACACTACACAGAACTACATCCTTCATGTACTATACACTTATAGGAACACAAACACAGAAAACCTGCATTATAGCATGTATGTACTGCGGAGTGCTGCATTATCCCTGTGTTGCACCCTTCCAAGGCGCTCATACACCCAGTGCAGACACACCACTCATACCCTGCCTAGCACTCCATATGAACCAGGGGTACGTCAAGGGGTGAGTTAAGCACACAGCATCGGAACTGTGGATGAGTTAACCTGTAGGCATCACTTTGGTGAAACAGGTTAAAGAGGGCCTGCTCACTCCTACTGATAACTACACGGTATGCTACCAACACTGCACTCATTCTGCTTAACTCCGTGTGAAGGCACCAGCCATCCACCACTGTGAGGGCATTGTTTTGTGCTCCCTTCCCCATCCAACAAGACCCCAGTCCATAAGACAGGCCTATGTCATAGTGCTTATGCATGATCCGTGTTTGTCTATGACAAAGAGAAATCTGAATTAGGGATACAGATGTCAGTACAGTTCAGGCACTCATGGAAAGGATGCATATTCATTCCATCTGGAGGACTTTTCGCTCCCAACAACATTCTTCTTCTAGCATGGTTGATTTGCCAATCAATGCTATTAAAGGTAGTTTCAATTTTCTGGTGGCCTTTTGTCATACCAGTAGTCAGTTCATAGTTATAACATTGGAAGTGGTGAGTAAGACACTGAATTACTGGTTGACTGGGGTGTGATGCCTGGCCAAACAGCAACCACAATCCTGTCATGGTAGGGCAAAAGCAAACCCTAAATTAACCTGTGCTCAACCCTCTGGTAGCTTTGCACAGAGCAATCAGGCTTAACTGAGAGGTAATGTGTAAAGTATTTGTGTAACACTTCAAACAATATGTGAAAAACACCACTCAACAAGAATCCCACACAAAGTTAGAAAAAAGGCTTTTTTTAAATAAATAAAACATGGCCAAGATGACAACTCAGCTAGTAGAATCAGAGATTTGCAATTTTAAGAATTTCAGTGAAAATAGTGCCAACAAACACAAAGTGCCAACTGTGGAAATCTGGTCACGCTGGGTCAGGACAAAGTTAAAAGTTCAGACAGACTGCAATGGAGTGGGGGGGCAGATACACGGACCCATTAAAGCCCATTGAACAGAATACCTTATATCCTGGTTTGAAGAGCATTGTGAGGATCTGCATAGAGCTTGTGTCGCACAGCGGAAGCAAAGCATTGGTTCTGAGTTGCAGCAAGGCTGTGGTGCGAGAATGCGTTGAGCAGTCAGGATGATGTGTTGGTTCCAAGGAGCTGTGAGGCTACGATGCAGAGTCGGCATTGTCATCGAGGCTTCCATTGATAAGAGATGTGAGGGCTCACCCCAAGGTTGCTTGAATGCAGCAGTTTTGATGAGGCTGCAGAGACAATGCAGGTCTTTGTGATGAGTCCAACCCACATAGCAGCAGCGATGCAGCAATTCCGCTCGGGTTGAGCCACGCAGCAGAGGATGTGCATCAGTTACACTGGATCCACAAAGGCTGGAAGAGCACCGTAGGTCCACTTCCAATGGCCCAGGGCTAGGTTAGCACAACACTGAGAGCAGAGTCCAGGTGTGGAGCCTGAGGTTGTTGGAGCTTTCTGTCCCTGAGTCTCAACTCAGGAGACCAGCCAACTCGCCCTTGGAGTCACTCTTATGGTCTTGGGTTCAACAAAAGCGGGTCCAGTCATTCTCACCCAAGCATAAAGGGCAGCAGACAGTAGGTTAGCACAGCAGGGCAGCAGTACTTTAGAGCTGCAATCCAGCAGAGTGGCAGTCCTTTCAGAAGCACAGTATCTATTGGTCCATAAGTGTTCTAAAGAGCTGGTCTTTGAGGTGCAATACTTATTCCCAGTTGTGCCTTTGAAGTGGGGAGCTTCTAGAGGCATGCCTTGGAAGTGTACAGGTGTCATGCCTTCCTTGCCCTGACTTCAGACTAACTACAGAGAATATGCAGCCTTTGTGTGGAGGCAGGACATGGACTGTTCAAGTGTAAACGGGGCTGTGCCCTGCTCCTCCCTCTCATCCTGCCAGTGCTGGCCAATTCAGGCACACCTAAGCTACCTATTGTGTGTGTCTGTCTAGGAGACATATGCAAAGTCTAACTATCGACTACACCTAGTCATGTTACTCAGGGACAGGTTGCGTGCACCAAATGACTAAGTCAGGAAAATGCCAATATTCTAAAAGTGGCATTCTCAAAATTGTCTCTGTCTTCATCATGAGTTGGATTTTTTATTACAATTTCAAAGACGCCAAACATGAACTGGATACCCGTTCCTATTCGGTAATCACAGCTTAATAGATGTAATAAGGTTACTTCAATGGAAGAAGTTAGTCTTGCAATAGTGAAAAACAAATTTGAATGTTTTCACTACTAGGGCACGTAAAAGTTAAAAGTACATGTTCCACTTTTTAAATATATTACACATAGCACTTTTGGCTGTCCATGGTCTACACCAGGGTTGACATGTATATTAAAAAGGAATGTTTGGGCCTGGCAAAATGTTTATTTTGCCAGGTTGAAAGGGCAGCTTCAAAATTGCACATACCGGCCACCGTGGCAGGCCTAGATATGTTTTAGTCTCCACTAGAAAGAGTGGCACAGTCAGTGCTGCAGGCTCACTAGTAGCATTTAATTTTCAGGTGGTTCCACTTTACTAGGGACTTACAAGTACATTAAATATGTCAATCGGGTGTAAGTCAATTTGAACCATGTTTTATGGTGAAGGCAAATGTACTTTAGCACTGGTTAGTGTGCAGAGTCCTGAAAGCCAATACAAATGGGTTCAGAAAACAGGAGGGTGAAGGCAAAATGTTTGAGGATGACCCTGCAGAAAGGGAAAAGTCCAACATGTTGGCACATCTGTTTGGTTTGCATGCCCCACAAGTTTCTTCTTTCTTTTGCACCTTGCTCGTATAGTATTGCCATGTTTCTTTGGTAATTAAGGCCCTCCCTAATGAAGTAATTTTTGCGTTATTTGTCTGACATCCAGCTCCAGGGAGTATCTCTTTCTACAGCTGTGAGGGGTGTGTCTGTACCCACACAAATGTTGACACAGAGCTTGACGTTTGTGGCTCTTCAGATTGTTTTGTGGCACTTTCTGTAAACAACCCTGTAAACCATTTATTGATGGCAAAGCAAATTACTTAATGTCACAAAAAAGAAATTCTCATCCAGGATGACATCATATATTTAAACAAACATATACATTCACAGTCATTAAACGGATTGAGATCAATCAGGGATAAGGCTTTCATTAGTTCAGAGGAGGCACTGCCACCAGGGTCGGAGGTGTGAGTGTCCCACTGCAACCCAAATTATCACTGTATTTTACCATCCACATCAGATGAAGTAGGCCCATTTTCTTTCCCTGCATGTGAGCCCATGACACACTTGTTACACCACTGAGGCAAACAAAAAGTCCCCGAAGGTTTGCCTTGGGTCACCTTCTGGTAGGGTGGAGCGAGCTCAAAACATGGTCACTGAGTGAGTTAATTAAGTAATATCAATTTAAGTACCAAAACATTTAGGCGATAAATAGTTTTAGAAAAAATCCAGATCAAATGTATATTAATGCAGTACAAATATGGAAAAAGAATGCCTTAAACATTTTAAGAAACAAACGTGAACATCAAACATAAATGGCATAAGCCTGAGCATTTACAATGAAATTTAATGCAGAGTTGCTTTGCCATGGGTGTTGTTTGCTCTTTCCTCCTCTGTGTCTTACAAACAATCCCTTCCTCACTCTTGTCATTAAATAGATCCTACTCCCATCTTTTTCACGGACCACAACACAAGTGAAATGAAATCATGGTTTGGAGAATAGAGCCAACAGAGGAAACCCAGCCCTGAAATAAGATATGTGTGCATGCATTCATACCTCCATGTGTATGTGTCATTGTGGATATTCTGCCTGAGAATGACAGCATGCTTCTACTGGAATTGATTTTACTCATAAATACCAAAATTTATTGTACAGTGTCCTTTTCATTCAGTTTTTATTGTGTCAGTAATGGGCTTTAGTGAGTACACCACTCTGGTCCAGAAAAGTCCTGGCCCGGCCTACACAATTGACAAATCACTAGGGCAGCTGTACTGCTAGCCTAGAATTAGGATGGGTGGGTCTTAGCCCAGCCTGATTATAGATGCGCCATGGCCTGGTTCTCAACAAAGGAACAATAGGCTATATCTAGAACCCTGGTTTAAAACATTGGGTTATTGTTTGAGGGGGGTAGAAACCCCAATCAGGCAACAACCACAATCCTTGTCAGGGTGATTCACAAAAAGCCATTAAATTAACCTGTGCTCAACCCTCTGATAGCTTGGCACAAAAGCAGACAAGCTTAATGTACGGGCAATCTGTAAAGTATTTATGCAGTAAATAAACATTATAAGGTGAAAACACTACACAAGAAAAACCCAAAACCAGTTTAGTAAAATAGAGTACATGGTGATTAAAAAAATGAGACCAGAAAGACAAAAGTCAAATCAATAGAACTGAAAAGTTTTCAGCAGATTTTGGGCCATATGTATCAAATGAATTTGCATTCGCATACGGTGCGAATCGCTAAATTTGGCCTTTTGCGAATGCAAAAATAAGGAATCGCAAAAATTGCAATTTTTTGTGTTGCAACTTGGTTTTGCGTGTTGCAATTTGCGTCTCACAATTTGCAACATGAAATACCGAATCGCAATTAGCGATTTGGTATTTCAAGTTAGAAATTGCTAGACGCAAAATGCAACACGCAAAACCAAGTCGCAATTCGATGCATCAAAAAATCGCAAATTGCAATTTTTCGCAGAATAGCCTTTTGCACATGCAGATTACCACTAAGTGAAACCAGATGGTAACCAGGTGCAACCTATATAAAGAGGCTCAAAATGCCTCAGTCTCTTTTCCACAATGGCTGCACTCTACGTCATGGCGAGGAGAATGTGGATCTTGCCAGGTTTGAGGAAAGGGAGGAGGCGACAGGAGCGCATTTTCAGAGCGCGCATTACCCTTTTTGACCAGACTGAGGAGGAGATATATGAGAAGTACAGGTTGAGCTCAGCAATGATACTGGACCTGATAGCTGAGCTACAACCCATACTGCAGCGCACAACACATAGGACTCATAGCATACCCACCCATGTGCAGGTATTGTGCTCCCTCCACCTACTTGCCTCAGGGAGCTATCAAGGGGTCATAGCAGCAGCTGGAGGAGTATCACAGAGTGCCCTCTCTAGATTTTTCAATGCATTTATCAACGCCATGCTGAGTAGGATACACCAGTACATCAGATTCCCCCACACCCCACAGGAAATACAGCAGAGAAAAATTGATTTCTACCGGATAGCACAGTTCCCCCACATCCTAGGTGCCATAGATGGGACACATGTTGCAATCTGTCCACCATCGGCCACAGAGTATGTGTACCGCAACCGTAAATACCAACATTGAATGAATTCACAGGTGATATGCAATGCCTCCTACATCATAACTGATCTCGTGGCCCGGTACCCTGGGAGCACTCAGGATTCATACATCTTTCGCCACAGCAGCATTCACACAAGACTGCTAGCTGGGGAGTTTGGTGAAGGATATCTACTAGGTATTGTCCCTCTGTACACTGGCGCATTGATGGCGTTGTGACGTCAGATGGCTCACTTACTCATTATACCCTCTGTTTCTTCCAGGAGACAGTGCCTACACAGTGCGCACCTACATGATGACACCCTACCTCAATCCTACAACAGCAGCAGATCAGAGACACAATGCAGCACACAGGGCAGCCCGCAATGTGGTGGAGCGCACCTTTGGGCTGCTGAAGAATCGCTTCCGGTGCATCCACAAAAGTGGAGGGGCACTACAGTACAGCCCGGAGACGACATGTAGAAGTCCCATTGGCGTTCATCATAGGTGGCAGAATCTTAGCCTGAATGTGCCCATTTACAGTTACAAACAGCCCAAAACTTGAAGATTTCTTTTTGTCTAGTAGAGGCGTGATGCCCGCCATGGTTGAAGGACCTGGAGGGGCACCTCTTGGCAATCAGGAAATCACTCTATTAGGGCCCAACATGGTGAAGCTGGACCTGACTTGACCATTTTGGGCCCTAATAGAGTGACAGGCCGAGGCAGGTCCAGTTGAATTGGTTCAGCTGGGCAGTTGCATGGATTCCTCTTGAGAATGTTGTTTCCCTGTAGCTGAGAACAGAAGTAAAGCCAACTGACACTTGAAGTCACTCAGGTTGCCCTGGGATAAAGAGAACAGGTCAATAAACAGAGGGATAGGGAGGGATAATGGTCCAGTGTATATGTTCCCAAAGTAGATACTATAACAAAAGCTAATACACTGTTCCAAAAGCAGAATAAAGAGTAAAAGGATACAAAGAAGTCCTCAACTTTAAGAGCAAGAAACCTCACACACCCGACTGTGTGTCATGCTTCATCATCGGCGTTGCTCCTCGTCAGACCGGCGCTGCAATGTCTGATGGGCACCCCCGAAGGGGGGCTCTTTGCCGGAGATCTTTTCTCGATGATGCCAACACCCCAAGAGTGAGTTTGGAAAAAAGGAAATAAGGAGAGTCACACTAAATGATAAAATTGGCTCACAATCCCAAATCAAGAGAAAATGTATTCATCCAAACGGGGGGTTGAGGCCAAGATTAAAAACAATCAGGAGAGTGACACAGAGACAATGGTCTGACACTCTATCCAAAAGGTATCGAGAGCAAAGGGGGGAGGAACTACCATCCGTCCCTAACAGAGGGTCAACATGTTTTGCGTCTTTAAGGTCCAACAGGATCTAACGACGCCGATGATGAAGCATGACAGCCAGTCGGGTGTGTGAGGTTTCTTGCTTCAAAAAGTTTAGGACTTCTTTGTATCCTTTTACTCTTTTTTCTGCTTTTGCAACAGTGTATTCGTTTTTGTTAAAGAGAATAGGTCCAGTCTTCCTTGTCAGAGAGCAGGGCCATCCTCAAGTAGCAGGGCAGTTGTCTGGGGAACAAGGCAGGCCTCAAGAAGGGCAGTCTTCATGGGAGCAGTAGGGCAGCCCTCTGTGGAAAAAAGCAGGCTACAAGCAGCAAGTCAGTCCTCTGAGAAACAAGGCAGTCCTTCTGTAATATCCAGAAGTCCAGGAGTGTACTGAAGAGCTGTTCTGAGGGTCCAATACTCATACCTGGTGCCTGCCATTGAAGTGGGGGAATCTTCTAAGCTACCCCCACAAATGGTTTTGTAAAGTTATTTTCTTCTCCTGCCAAGACTCCAAGAAGACTAGAGTTACAAACGACTAGTGTCAAGATTTTGGTGAGTGCTGGAGGCAGCCCTTTGAAATGTGAGTGGGCTGGGGAACAGCTCTGCCGCACTGTATTGGCAGAATAGCTCATCCTGCCCACACATAGATCGCTATTGTTCACTATCCGGACCGAATATGCATTCTAAATGGGGGAGCCATTAACAAGCCCAGGCAGCTGGAAAGTCCTAGAAGGCCTTAGACACTTTTGGGCAGGAATATTCCAACTTTCTAAAAGTGACCATTTTCAAAATTGTAATCTAAAATCAGTCTTTACCATTAAAAAGGATTTTAAATTACACATCATCTAAGTAGACTTTATTACTTTCCAGGTGATAAGTTATTCACAAAACACATTGCAAATGTGGATTTAGAGAATTTTGCAACATATATTTCACTTACAAATGATTGACCCATGAGGTTTCTCAAGTCTGTGTTAGACAGGGAAACAAAATCTCAAAAAACATACAAGGTGGGCAATGTTACATGAGGCTTCTCCAAGAGAGCCACATTAGCATCATTTTAATGGCCCAAATGTTCCAAGGGCATCCCTTCCTAATTACGAGTGACAGTGGCATGTATGATTGTTTTGTGAGTGCAATTGTGGTCGCAAAACAATTGCAGTTATCACCAATTTCAAATTGGTAGTAACCCATTTCCTTTATCAGAAAAAAACTGTCGGTACACTCCTTCATACATTAGACTGTAATGGTCCAAAGGGACC
The DNA here is from genome assembly GCF_031143425.1 of Pleurodeles waltl. Classification (NCBI taxonomy): domain Eukaryota; kingdom Metazoa; phylum Chordata; class Amphibia; order Caudata; family Salamandridae; genus Pleurodeles; species Pleurodeles waltl. The sequence continues at coordinate 1,082,739,739 of NC_090444.1, read as the reverse complement.
CCACAGAGCACCACAGTAAAAATAACATCTGGAAGAAACATGGAGATGTAACCATATAGTCAGCCCCTAGAGGGCATAATCACATGGAAAATAATGACAAAGAACACTGCAGTGTAATCATATAATGAGCCCCTTGAGGGAATAGTGTATTACACATTTTCAGGCCTAGCAGGCCTTTTAAATATAATTTAAGTGTGAAATCAGCAGCACAAGGGTGCAGTGCCGCAGGTCGTTACTAGATTTCCCTGTAGAGTCAACAGCAGAAGGTGCACTACCACTGGTCGTGGCTAGAGGTCCCTGTAGAGTCAACAGTAGCAGGTACAGGACCACTTGTCATGGCTAGATGTCCTGTATAGTCAACAGCAGAAGGTGCAGCACCACTGGTCATGGCTAGATGTCCCTGTGGAGCCAAAAGCACTCAAAGTCCATGTCACAGAACGCTGCCAGAACTTCTTCTGACATCAGAAGCTCTGAATGTACCCAAAACCCAGACACGGCTTGAGAAGAAGCAGGTCTTCCGTGAAATGGCTGAAATATTTAGCCATACCACACATTAAACCTTTAGCAGAAATAAACTGTTTGTGTGCATTCCTTCATACACTTGGCATTAGACTCTAATGGTCCAAACAGCCCCTACAGAGCACCACATAAAAAATAGCATTTGGAAAAAACATGGTCATGTAACCATATAGTCAACCCCTAGAGGGCATAATCAGCATTGCAGTGTAACCATTTCATCAGCCCTTTGAGGTCATAGTGTATTGTACATTACCTATGTCACTGGGACAGACTACCATCCACGAAACGTAGAGTTAGTTGCTGGCCCAGCGATCAACTCTGTACATTAAAAAGAATCACCATAATGGTGGTTCCTTCTGGTGTAAAAAAGCTTTGATGGATCGCTGCTGTTGTTTTTTTTTGGCTGTCTACCACACTTTTAAAAGTTTTCCATAAGCAGACTCCTAAAGTGGGAGTTTGTTTCTAATAATCACAAAAAATAATGATCCCCAGTGCTTGGGAGTTTTCTCCCAGGGTGTAGAGGTATTGTTTCGTTTTTTCCTGTCCCTCACCACTGGGTTATTGTTTTGAGTATATGGATACAAATAGAATACATTACACCGTCTACCCTAAGCAGGGTCAGCAGTGTAATGTCCTTCCTATGATGGCCCCTGCTCCATCAGAGGAAGTATTTATTCAGTGGAGGAAACCGAGACGCCATCGACTGAATACTGAAGTACCTCTGAATCTCTAAATAAAGAGGGTGGACAAAGGGACATATTTAAGTAAAGTGGCACTGCACCTAGTGCAGCACCACTTTCCTTGTGCCCCTTAGCTCCCCACTACTGCCACCATGTGTGCACCGTATCTAAGATATGGCGCACAACGGTGCAGGGTAGGGGGCAATAGAGTCATTTTTCTTGATGCTATTGATGTACTCTGCAGGAGTAGCACCAAAATATTGGCACTACTCCTGCAGAGTACATAGCGGCCCATTATAAATAATGGAAAGCCCCCTTTTAACTCCTGCTCTGAGCAGGTGTTAAAAATGCAATAAAAAATGACACAAGGAAATCTGTTAGATTTCCTTGCGGTATTTTTTCAGCCCCCCTAATTGGAGAATGCCCCTTTTGCATACATTATGCCTGACGCAGACATAGTGTAGTGCAAAGGGTTACAAAGTGGCGCAATGCATGTATTGCACCACTTTGTAAATAAGGCGTGAGGATTTTGGCCTCATTGGGCCACATTAGTGTTAAGAAAAAAATTACGCTAATGTGGCGCAAGGTGGCGTTAGGGGCTTAGAAATATGCCCCCAAGAGTTTTGCAGGTGTGTTGCTCTATAGCATTTGCTACAGAGTACATTTTCCACTAAACTCTAAGGCCCATATTTATAGTTTTTTAGCGCCTCATTTGCGTAATTTTGTTACACAAAAGCTGCGCAAACTTACAAAATATAATTGTATTTTGTAAGTTTGGGCCTCTGATGCATCAAAAAAGAGCCTAAATTGGCCGGTAAATTATTTCTTTTACACTAAAAGTATTACTTCCTGACAAAAACCTTTCTTCAGCATAAGCAAAATCTGTGCATGAATCGAAGTTTCTGAACGGTTATCACGTTTATATTAATCTAAAGTGAAATTGTTTTTCTTAACTCCTTTTAATGATTACTAAGTGTTTGGTAAAATATGTTCCTAGCAGACAAAAAAAAACAGTGATAATGAAACAGAGGACTACCTGGGTAAAACGGAGAGCAGCAATGTATTACATCAGGCAGCGCACAAAATGGAGTGGACAATTATTTTGTATCCTTAACTTTTTTCTCAGTTAAAAACAAATATATATATTTAACATTTTCATTTGAAGAAGATGAAAAAACTTGCATCTACATTATGGCTCGCCTACTTACCTAGAAGCTGTAATTGTTTTAAAGTTCTTCCAGATGGGAATGAAAATTTCACCATGCAACTATATATACAAACAAGTATGTGGGCACCAAGGGAAATCTTTGTAATCCCAGAATTAAACCACTAAATGAAGACTGAAACCTTTTATTCACACAGGGACCTGACATTAAACAGCTCCATTTTTCTTCACTCCCAATTTCCATGGCAGTAACACGGCCCATACACTGGTCTCCCTAATTGAACATTTTTATTTGCTGCTCAAAGCCTCACAGCCTTTAATGAGGTTTCCCTTTTTATTGCAGCCACGCTTAATAACAGTGATGAGAAGAACTGCAAGGAGACCTTGCACATAATTCCCGGTTGTTTAGGCATGGACCATGCAAAGTAATGGGCCGATATATAATCTGAACTTTACTGCAGCTTGAAGCGAAAACATCCACAATGGCTGACTCCCTTCTCTTATTGAAAGGCGTTGATGGTGGGGGAAAGGAATAAATGGCTTTAAAAGCGCTGTGAAGCAATTCTATGCAATTGCAGCACACACAGAAGTGCCAACACGTCATTTTCAAATGGTTGTTTATGTGCAGGAAGGGTCACCTTCACGCAAATAAACAATCATTTCTGGCATTTTGCTTTTTCTATGCGTGCCGCAGAATGCAGCATGCATAGAAAGAGCAAAAAACAAGGAGGAATAAAAGTCTTCCTTCTTGTTGCGCCCAGCTAATGCCACCCCTGGGGGTGGTGTTAGATTTTTCAGGTTTACGAGATTTCATCAATCTGGGGCAGCGTCAAAATGCAATGGGTGTTGCAGTGGCACACCCACAGCAACACCCATTGCACGCCCCTTCCACGCACGGTGATGTGTGGGAAGGGGGCATATTTACAAGGTGGCGTTAAGCCACAAAAAGTGGCTAAACACCACGTTGTAAATATGGTACTGTGCTCCTGTGGCACTAGGGGCCAATAAATACGGCCCTTATTTTGCCTAGTTTGGTGTGAGAAATACATGAATAATGTCAGCCTGTTGTGATGCCTTTTTTTGATCTCCCACATATAAATCACAAGCATTTGCAGTGCATTAGGTCTCGCATTCATGAAAGTTAGAGGTATTGGTGTTGAAAATGTCATTGTTTTGGAGATTTGTAAAACACTTTATGCAGTGGAGTGTTGAAATATGCATAGGGCTATTGCCATTCTTATGACCTTGCGACACTGGAGAAATTGGTTATGAGGGAGGGGAGACGAGTAATATGCTGAAGCATGTGAAATGTAAATAGCACAATATGGTTACATGCCCAAAAAAAGGGATGAAGCGGCGCAATAGTGGCATGGCCAAAACAATTGAGACACCAGACGGCCACCAGCGGAAACCAGCCCGATAGCAGCATGCCCTAAACCAGTGGTTCCCAACCTGTGGTATGACCCCAACAATGAAGAAACAACATACGGCTCACAGCACGAACTATTACGATAGTGGAATGCCCAAAACAATGAAGAAACAACATATGGCCACCAGCGTGAACTGGTGCAATAGCATAATGCCTAAAACAATGAGGAAACATCATACGGCCACCAGCACGAACCAGCACAATAGCAGCATGCCCCCAACAATGAAGAAACAACATAGGGCCACCAGCGCGAACCAGTGCAAGCGCAATACCCTGAAAAAGAACAAACACCATATGGCTACCAGGGCAAACCCACACAATAGCTGCATGCCCCCAACAATGAAGAAACATCTTAAGGTAAAGCAGTGCGAAGCGCGCAATAGCACCAGCCCCAAACAGCAAAGAAACAACATGGGGCACGCAGGAAGAAGAGGCTATTCAAAATAAAAAGAGTGCGCCAGAGGAAGCTATGCGGCCCATCGTGCTATCATCCATATAACAGGGTCAGACTCCAGGGCGGTACCAAAACAGCCTGAAAGCGGGTCGTACGTGAAGCATTTACCAACAAAACCGCGTGCATTTTAAAAAGGCAGGCCAAGTAACAAATTAAAGTATTGGGCGTGAGTTGGGCATGGTTGAAGCCCACATACAGATTACAACACGTCAGAAAACCAGCGCTTGTGCGCAGCTATACTCGACTTAAAAAGGCACTGATTTACGGACCCCGTTCCAAGATATGATTGTTGGAGTTTTATAAATGAGTAGAAAGGATACGCTGCATCTACCCAATGAGTACGTGGCATAAAAACCACAGTAGAAACCACAGACTGTATATGCAAATGAATGCGTTATTTGCAATTGTAATTGGCATGTGCTGTTTGCTACCAATTATAGATTAGGGAGTCAGCCTGAGTGTACTGGGTACAGGTAGGCAGCAGGCTTACAAACTTCAAAGAAAGCCTCTTTAAAATAAGCAAACGCATTTGAAGAAGAAAAAGAAAGTGCCCACGCTTAGTGCCTTATCTTAAAAGCTCACAGTGATTTGACGGTGACCTTTAACGGATTACGTTAACATGCAGGGAATCAACACCTCTCTGATGTGCTCCCAGTTTTGTAATAACAAATAAAAATGGCTGTTTGGCTGGCTCTTGAGTTAAAAAAATAGAAATAAATAATGACTTTTATTTCTGGTGAGGTAGGCCGAGACTGAGATGTAAAGCCATTTGTCTTTCAAAGACCACAACAGTGAGATAGACGATCGAAAACTTATAATAGTTTGCACTGTTAGACGCTCCTCCCCTTTTCTTGAGCAAGGAAAACGTTTCCAACTTTGTAGTTCGCTTCTTTTTTTTTTTTTTTTTTAAACAATGCAGCGTGTTTTTGGACTGTGACGGCAAGGCTATAATTTTCAAATGTTTTCTTCTCTCTCAAGATAGTAGCTTCCCTCCCCTGAAGTATATTGTTATTGTTTCACCAGATACATTACAATATGAGCCACTGAGGGGGTTTATGAAGCGCGCAGCCTTGTTATGATTAAACTTTATAGTGGCTGAACCTCTTCCATGTATTACTTCAGTCTTGACCTCGCGGCTTCCATGTCTTGAGAATTATTGTAACTTTGTTAGGGCCACAGATGTAAGCGTAATAAAATAAGCATTTCTGTATCAATTGTGCTGTGCCCGAATGACACCTGCAGTGATGTCTTTCATGACTAATCCAGACACAAACTTTCCAGAACGTGACGTTTATTAGACTACTAATTAAGTTTCCTTATTTAAACGAAAAAAAACAATTAAAAAAATAATATTAATATAATAGAAAATATAAAAATCAAGAGGCTTGACTATTTGACCATTGCCTCTTTGTTTGGGTGCCATATTTGAAGACTAGAAATTGACGTTGCTGACAATCACCTTTTGATCATGATAACATAGCAGTACAAAACATGCGAGCTTGTGAAAGAGTAACAATACTTAGAAACACTGAAACATGTCGACAGCCACTTGGTGGTGAAAGATATGTTGGCCTAGTTTTAAGCATGTAGTTTTATGCTCCTCTAACTAAGGAAGCACATAGAAACTCAACCCTTTCCCATTTTTAATTTATTGTCCTTTATCTGTTGGTCACATACACAGACTAAAGACTGCGAAATTGATAGGCAGCTGCATCAGCACTATTACAAATTAATTAATAAGACACAAAGCAATTATAATATTAAGAAAAAAAATACCGACACCACCTGCGTTTTAGTAGAACCTAATAATGACGTATTTCAAATTAAGTTTTCTTTATGATCATGACTACAGGTTTTATATTTTGACTTCTTTTTCGAAGACTTCGGCAGCTGATCCGAGTATTTGATCTAATAATGTAGCATGTGCCCCACTTTCAGCTCATCTTCATATCCAACTGCCCAGCGTTTCAGAGGTACCTTAGAATTGACACATTCTAGGGTCAAATATATTTTAGTGACAGACTTGTGAAAAGGCACACAACATTTCTTACATACAAAAGACAGCTACAGCATAACTAGTCCAGACTTCGAGGGACTTGTTATATACATTTGTACAAGATGCAAATCTAGACATAGATTTTTGATAACATAAATCTTGTATTACAGAAGTTGCCAAAAGGCCCTTTGTCGCTCATTTGGTCTGGCATTTGTAGTGTCGCGTACCAGTGACAAAACTGGTGCTAGGACACTACCGTCAACGGGGGTCAAAGGTGTGGAGGTTTTCCTTTGCCCCACGTGTTTTTCCCCCTGTGTTTTGTCCCGTAATAACATGGTTTTTGCCTGCTGTCATCATGGCTAGTTTATAAATAAAAGGGCGTGCCCGCAGGAAGGAAGGCAGGCGATTCGGAGCGGTCCAGAGGGTCGCATCCGTAAGTTAATGCGCAGCTGCACCTGACCCGGTCGCGGCTACAAAAATCAACAACGCGTTGTGAGTGGTTATTTTGGCTAGGCATAAATGTCGGGAGGCGCTGACATTAAATTGGCGATGAGCAGAGGGTGATTCGGATCACCACTCCTTTCTGAGGCGGCCACTTGTCAGTGCGGTGCTCGTGCCACGTGTGGAGGTGTTGTCGACCTGCCACGCCCTCTGTGATCCGAGGGAGTTTGCCGAGGCTTGCCACACCGTCTCTGGTCCAAGGAAGTTTGCAGAGGAGCTACGCTTCCTGCTCTAAGCGGTGTGGCAGCTCCGTATGAATTTGGGCTCCACACATTGATGCTAGTGGAGTTTGTGAACGAGGCTCCGCCAACCACTCGGTTTTGCTGCGCAGCTTGCTGTAAATTGCTGTTGGCAGTTCGTGGGCTGAGAGCTGCTGCAGGAGACTGTTTTTTTTCTTGTTTTGGGAGTTACCCTGTAGATGCTGGCTTCCCTGTGACTGTGCCTGGGTCTTCCTACAACTGGTTTTGTTTTTTCTGTGTGAGGGGTGACTATGATGATGGTCCTGCTCACAAGGTGACTCTGTAGATGGTCTTGTTCACTTTTCTGGTCGTTTTTGTGCCAGTCTGCATCTGAAGACGCCTGCTAACTTCTGCTGGCAGTGACTTTACTACTGGAGTTACTCAGCCCCAACAGTTTCTTTGGTGCCAACAACGGTCCAGTGAGTACCAGATTTGGTAGTTTGAGTCCAAGGCTGTTTCTGTAGCTGCCTGCTGCATTCATGTCAACCATCGAGCATTTCATTGAGCATTTCACCATGGAAGGGGCCCCATCTGCCCAAGCCCCTAAGTGGAAAGAGTGGGTGGAAAGGGTTTTATTGTATTTTGAGGCCACCAAGGTCAAAGATGCTCAGAAGTGTGCTTTAATTTTGCATTTCGGAGGAAAAGATATCTACAAAATATCCAAGAATATTGTTGAAGATGCCACAAAAACTGATGTCACGTTAATTGCTGCTCTAAATAGAAATTTCAACCCTATTGCCAGTACAGATTATGAGCAATTCTTTTTTAGGAAAGCTCGCCAGCTTGCAGAAGAATCTATAGGCTCTTTCCATATGAGGCTGAGAGATCTGGCCAGCACGCGTAGATTCGCCGACGAAGCGGAAGAAATAAGAGGGCAAATTATTCAAGGGTGTTTGTCAGTAAAACTTAGAGAACGTATCCTGGAGGAGTCTGGAAGGTCCTTACCTGACATTCTCCAAATTGGACGCACCAAAGAGTTGTCCAAACTCTGAGCATCTCATATGGAAGCAGCTCTACAGAGGCCAACAAAGAAAGAATCCACAAACACAGTAGCTCCAGCCGTGAGCAAAACAAGATTCCGTGCTATCAAACCTCTGGCGAAACAATGTGGTTATTGTGGCAGACCATCACACCGACCGTCTGAATGCCCAGCCAGAGGCAAAAAGTGTGCTGGTTGTGGAAAGTTGAACCACTTTGTGAAAGTGTGTAAGTCTGGCAAAACTCAGACCGTAAACGCTTCCATCAATGTGGCGACAAGCCCGTCTGAACACGGTAGTGACATGGATGATGATGACGAAGTTGAAGTACATGTGGTTCATTCGATATTCTCTCTTGGAAATGCTTCTCATTTGTCGCCAAAATTGCCAAAATGCCAAGTTCAGTTAGGCACCCATGAGGTTCTGGCAGTGATTGACACAGGAGCCTTGATCAACATGTTGGCTGCAAATGAACACTGCAAAATGTCCCCAATTCCAAAACTGTCAAGAGATAAGGTAAAAGTCTATGCCTATGGACAGACTAACCCCCTGGCCCTGAGAGGAGTGTTTAACACGACCATTACCCATGAGTCCAAGACAATTCTAGCTAAAGTCTATGTGGCAGAAGAGGGACATGGTATGTTGCTAGGTTGCAAAGCTGCTGAAGACTTAGAGGTCGTCACCTTTGCACTCAGTATACACCAAGAATCGATAACAGAGCTTTTGAGCCAGTATCAAGAAATATTGAAGGGATTGGGTGCCCGAAAACGAAAGAGGTTCAACTCCACATTGATAAGACTATGCAACCTGTCGCCCTTCGCCATAGACACATTGCTTTTCATCTACGACCACAGGTAGAAAAGGAACTGGATCACTTGGAGAAGGCGGTCATTATAGAGAAAGTGACAGGGCCCACTTCCTGGGTTTCTCCCATTGTGGTTGCCCACAAACCCAAGCAGACTGGCGAATTCAGCTTCTGTGTGGATATGCGTCTCCCTAAGGCTGCCATTAAATGTGAACGAAATCTGACTCCCATGATTGACGACATTATTGGGGAACTTAGTGGGTCATGCTGGTTTTCAAAACTTGATCCACGATCAGGGTACCATCAACTGGTTTTGTCAAAAGAGTCCCGATACATCACTACTTTTTCCACACATGTCAGGCTGAGGAGATACAAGCTTTTACATTTTGGGATCTCCTGTGCTGCTGAAGTTTTTCAAAACGTTATCCACGAACTGATAACAGATCTTCTAGGGACTTGCAGTGTCAGTGATGACATTCTGATACACGCGCACACCATCGCAGAACATCATTCTCGTCTCAGAAATGTTCTGTAGAGGATTCAAGAGTCAGGTTTGATGTTGCATTGTCGGAAGTATGAGTTTTTGAAAAACAAAATACAGTTTTTTGGATATGTATTCTCGGCAGATGGCATTGCTCCTGACCCAGCAAAAGTATGTGATGTTAAAGATGCACCTCCGCCCACGTGCATAACGGAGGTTAGAACTTTCTTGGGAATGGTGAACTACTGCGGGAGATTCATCAAGGATTTGTCAACTCTCACCCAGCCGCTCCGGAATCTGACCAATTTATTTGAACCCTGGACTTGGGGCTAGGTTGAACAGACAGCGTTCGAAGCCATCAAAAATGCTTTGTCCAGTGATACCACCTTAAGATATTTTGACCACAGGGAAGAGACCAAGGTCGCAGTGGACGCGGGTCCAAAAGGACTAGGTGCTGTGCTGTTTCAGGAACAAGGTAGCGGAATTTGGTCCCCAGTAGCATATGCCATCAGGTCTTTGACTGAAACTGAACAAAGGTATTCTCAAATAGAAAAGGAAGCAATCACTGTGCATTGGGGTTGTAGACATTTTCACATTTATGTCTATGGGCGTCCTTTCGTGGTAAAGACTGATTACAAGCCTCTGTTGCCTTTGTTCAATGGTACTGCATTAAAACCTCCTCCGAGGATAGAAAAGTGGATGCTCCAAATACAGGACTATCGGTATCAGTTAGAATATTGCCCAGGGTCTGAAAATCCAGAAGATTATCTGTCTAGACACCCACGAGCAGCTCCAGATGAGGAAGCGCACGATGCCCAGGAGACAGAGGAATATGTCAAATACGTCTCAGAACAATCAAGACCGTTGCCCATCTTTGTCAGTGAGATAGTCAAAGCTACCACTAATGGGTGTTTTCAAAAGGCACTTTCTGCAATTCGAACCAACCAGTGGTACGTGGTGAAGAGACAACTGCAATTTCTCGGTGCTGATTCCCAGCGTATTCTTGGAAGTATGTTAGAGACAAACTTACCATAGATGTAGATGGATGTCTGCTACGAGGATACAGGTTGGTCGTGCCGTCGTCTCTCACTACCAGGGTGGTGCAGTTAGCCAACCATGGACACCAAGGCATGGTCAAGACAAAGAGCAGACTGAGGTCTAAAGTATTGTTTCCTCTCATTGATGAGAAAGTGGTGAGGTCACGTGTATGGTGCCAAGCCTCTGGAGAGTCGAGCCGCCCTGTCCCAGTTGAGGCTGAAACCAGCCCTGATGCATCGTGGGTGTCAGCCAGTCTCGATTTTGGGAGTCTCCCATATGGTTGCCACACTATGGTTGTGATTGATGATTTCTCCAAGTACCCTGAGGTGGAAATTATACCCTCTCTCACGGCTGAAATAGTGATATCTCAGATGGAGAAGATTGCAGCTACCCATGGTCTCATCGCTGAAATCAAAAACCGACAACGGACCGCCTTTTCAGAGTCGAGAAATGGCTGAGTACTTTAACCGGTACGGTGCCCTGGACGAGGTGATCTCGTCCAAGGCATCGGTTCATCGGTGCCTTGGACGAGATCAGCTTGTCCTGCACCCAGCCCATGGGGGGAGCACTACTGCTCCCCCCATGGGCCCCCACCCACACCCCGGTAGTGGATGGAAGGGGAATCCCTTCCCCTTCCACCCCTGACCCACCCTCGGCAATCTGATTACGTCAGCGCGCTCACAGAGTGCCAGCGTCATCAAGTATTGCCGAGGACGTGCTGGAAGCCATTTGCTTCCAGCGCGTTGAGGGAAGAGGTGAGTCCTTCCCTTTTTGGGGGTTTGGGGAGGAAAACAGATACAGGGGGAAGGAAAGGGTTTTTCCTTTCCCCCTGTGCCTGTTTTCAGTGGATTCCTGCTCCACGATCGCGGGTGGGGCCTGCGATCGTGGAGCAGCAATCCCCACTAGGCACCAGAGATTTTTTTTATGGTTAGTTTTGGGAGTGACCCCTTGGGCAAGGGTCACTCCCATTGGGGGCTATTTTCTTCCTATTTCGGCCCCCCTTGGGGGCAGATCGGCTTATTTTTCGGCTGATGTGCCCCCAGGGGGAGCCGAAAACCACTAGACACCCAGGAATTTTTATTTGTTATGTTTTTTTGGGGAGCGACCCATTGGGCAAGGGTCGCTCCCATTGGGGGCTATTTTTTTATCCTATTTCGGCCCCCCCTGGGGGCAGATCGGCCAATTTTTCGGCCGATGTGCCCCCGGGGGTGGCCGAAAACCACTGGAACACCAGGGAATTTATTTTCTTTGTTTTTGGGCAGCGACCCCTTAGACAAGGGTCGCTGCCCTGGGGCAATAATTTTCTATATGTTTCGCCCCCCCTGGGGCTAGATCGGTCATGTTTTTGGCCGATCTGGCCCCCGGGGGGAGAAACCCACAAGGCGCCAGGGATTGTGTGGTGTGTGAGTGTTTTGTGTGTTTGGGGGCACCCCTTGGGCAAGGGTCGCCCCCCGAAAGGGGATAAATTTCATATTGGCCATCTCTGCCCCCCTTGGGCCTATTTTTGTAGGCCCATCTGCCCCCAAGGAGGGCAGAAACCACCAGTATGGCAGGGTTTTTTTTTTTTGTTCCCCTTTTTTTGTTTAGTGCTGGGTGTGCCCCCTTTTGCCCCCTTTGGCAAGGGTCGCCCCCTAAAGGGGGGCACAGAACTGTTGCCCATTTCTGCCCCCCTTGGGGGCAGATCGGCCAATTTTGTTTATGCCCATCTGTCCCCAAGGGGGGCAGAATCCACTTAGGCACCAGGGATCCTGTGTATTTGTGTGTTTTGTGTGGGGGGGTGGCACCTTTGCCAAGGGTCTCCCCCCCAAAGGGGGCACATTAGTGATGGCCATTTCTGCCCACCTTGGAGGCAGATCAGCCTGTTTTTTTAGGCCCATCTGCTCCCAAGAGGGGCAGAAGGCACCAAGATGTCAGAGATTTTTTTTTTTTTTCCCTTTGTTTTTTTGTGTGCTGGGGCACCCCCATTCACCCCCTTTGTCAAGGGCCGCCCCCCCCCCCCCAAACAGGCTACAGAGCTGTTGCCATTTCTGCCCCACTTGGGGGCAGATCAGCCTATTTTGTTTTAGGCCCATCTGCCTCCTAGTGGGGCAGAGGCCACTTAGGCACCAGGGACAATTTCTAAGTTCTTGGTGGCGGGGTGTTTGTCAACTGGCGAAGTATTTGTATTTGTGATTTTAACAGTTTATTTCTTCTTTTTGTTCTAGTTCAAAGCTTTTGCTTCCTTTGCTGTGGATCTTTGCGGTTTTGGCAGTAGTTGTCCTGCGGTTTGCATAGTTGCATGTTTTAGGTAAGTGAAAGCAATTTACTCCAAAGGAGTATTGTTGACATGCATGAATGACATGTTTGTAGGTGGTGTACTAAATGCAGTATTGTGGGGAAATTGTCCTTAGATTTGAGCACAATGATATTTGTGTTGTCATATGTCTAATTTTCTTTTTTCTTTTTAGTGGGATATCATTGGTGATTGCTGTCTCTGTGCAGAGTAGTTGCTGGTGAGTAGCTTTTTCAGGCAAGTAAGTGGTATAGTTTTTTAGTACATAACTCTTTGTGATAAAGCTACATTTTGTTTATTACTTATTTTAGTGCTAGTTGTTGTTGGCAATCCATTTGTTGTTAGCGAGGATCATGGCTAGCTGCAGAGTGACTGCTCAGTAGGTTTTTGGCATGCTCTTTGAGTCGTCTTCAGAACATAATTATGAGACTGACTCTGCATCTGAGGCAGAAGAGGAAGTGAGAGATTCTGGCAGTGAGTTTTCTGTCAGAGAGTATTCTTCTGATGAGGAAGCTACTCTCAGTGCAGATGAAGGCCTGTTTTAGAGGAGGACATTGATGTGCCAAGAGTGCAGCAGCCTGGGACTGAAGGGTTTCCCATTAGAAGACCTGACACCTGGATTGCCCCAAACATTGAGCAGCCCCAGTTACCTGCATTTACTGGTCTCCCAGGGTGTAGAGTCAATACGGAAAACTTTTTGCCTGTCCATTTCTTTCACTTGTTTATGGACGATGTATTTTTGGAAGAGATTGTGGAGCAGACTAATTTGTATGCAGAGCAATATTTGAGGGATAACGCTGCCAGACTTAGGCCTCAGTCTAGAGCTACTCAGTGGGTTCCCACATATCTGGAAGAGATGAAAAAGTTTTTAGGTTTGACTTTTTTGATGGGGTTGATCAGGAAGCCGTCACTGGCTTCTTATTGATCTACTAGTCCCTTGATGGCAACGGCTATATTTCCTGCAACTATGACACGTAATCACTATTTGCTTCTTCTTCATATGCTGCATTTTGTAGACAATGCTTTAGCCTTGCCACGAGATCACCCTGATTGTGACCGTCTTTTTAAGATTAGGCCTGTCCTTGATCATTTTGTAGATCAGTTTTCAGAGGTCTGTGTGGACGAGTCTTTGGTCCTTTTTAAGGGGCGTTTAATTTTTAAGCAGTACATTCCTTGTATGGGATTAAATTGTATATGCTGTCAGAAAGCAGAACAGGATATATGTATAATTTCCGGGTCTACACTGGTAGGGATTCCAGTATTGACCCTCCTGGTTGTCCGGCTACTTTTGGAGTTAGTAAAAAAAATTGTGTGGGAACTTGGTAGACGACTGTTTAACAAAGGTCACCATTTGCATGTAGATAATTTCTACACTGGAGTGCAGTTGTTCAAGGAGTTGTTTAGAGCGGACACGGTTGCTTGTGGCACAAATCGTTCTAACCGGAAAGGCTATCCAAGGGAGCTTGTCTGTAAAAAACCTGAGAGGGGACAGTGCAGTGCCTTGCGGAATAATGAGCTGCTAGCTCTGAAATTTTGAGACAGGAGGGATGTGTACATGCTATCTACCATCCATGATGAGAGTACTTCCACTGTGACTGTTTGGCTTCAGGTTGCGGAAGTGCGCAAACCTGCGTGCGTTTTGGACTACAATGTGCATTTAGGCACATGGGTGGTGTTGATAGAGTAGATCAGAGGTTGGAACCTTACACTGCTCTTCGTAAGTCTTACGTGTGGCATAAAAAGTTGGCTCTACATTTATTTCATTTGGCAACTTTTAATGCTTTTATTGTGTTCAAGGATTGTTCACCTGAGTCAAGGATGACATTTGTTAAATTTCAGGAGTCAGTGATAGAGAGCCTTATTGTGGTGGAACGGGCAAGAGTTCCTGGAGTAGAAGTGGTGGAGGAAGTGGCTAGATTGAAAGATCACCACTTTCTAGATCACATACCTTCCACTCCCAAAAAAGACTTATCCACAAAGAAATGTAGAGTATGTGCCCGGAGAGCAATCCGGAGGGAGAGCCGGATGTACTGCCCCGAATGCCCTTCAAAGCCTGGGCTGTGTGTGCCCGGCTGTTTTAAAAGTTACCAGACCAGGAAAAACATTTTGGGAAATACCGTGAGCGTAAATGCCTATTTTATATTTTCATATGTTCAGTTTCACAGTTGGCATTACTTTCATGTATTTAGTTAGAGCTTTTGTGTTTGTAGTTTTGTACTTATTTTATAATTAGTTAGTGGTTTCTTTGTTGTTTATAAACAAAAAAAGTGATGGCCTTGTGCGTGGGGTGGCGCTTGGCTGCCGGTATGGGTGGTGTGGCGCTTGGCTGGCGGTGTGCTTGGGGCGGCGCTTGGCTGGCACTGTGCGCGGGGTGGCGCTTGGCTGGCGGTATGGGTGGGGTGACGCTTGGCTAGCAGTGCCAGCCAAACGCCAGTCCACACACTCATCAGCTGGTGTGATTGCTATATCAGGCATGTGGGTGTATGAAAGTGATGGGCCCTTGACTGGCGCTGTCTGTCGATGCGAGTGTTGTAATGTGCTGGGCCCGTGGCTGGCGGCGTGAATGGTCTTGTGCATGTCATGTATGAAAGGTGTGTGAATGGACTGTAAAGCGGGTGGTGCCTTGCCGTGGCTTTACAGCTCACGAGCTGTGAGTCATTGGTTCAGTTTTTTTGGCCTTTCAGTTATTACCAGTGCATTTCACTTTTGTGAAATCTCTTGTTAATAAAATTTGATCTACTGAACCATCACTCACCTTCGTGCCAAATCCAACCAGTACGTGTGGTAAAAATAAAAATACCTGCTCCGCTGTAATCAGGCGTCGCAGCACACTTGTGACACGCTAGTTGTCTCAGGTGGGACCCCGATGATGAAGCATGCCACCAACTTGGTTGGTGGGTGAGGGGTCTTTTTCAAATAACTTAAGTGTGTTTCTTTTCACAATGTTAGTGTTTGGCACATCACAGACTTATGTGGACACATCAAAATGATATATTACAAAACTACCTGTGTTTGGGGGGAGAGGCACCTATGTTTTTGGTCCTGGGTGCGACCTTCATCTAGGGAAACCTACCAACACCAGACATGTTTTAAAACTAGACACCCCAAAGAGTCCAGGGAGGTGTGGCTTGGGTGGATCCACCAACATTTTCTCACCCAGACTCCTCTGCAAACCTCAAAATTTGCTTAAAAAACATATTTTCCTGACTTTGTTTGTATGATCGCCGCTCCACCACAAAATTCCTACTCCCCAGCGTTCCCCTCAGTCTCCCAAGTAAAATGACACCTCACTTGTGTGGGTCCCCAAAGCAGAGTCAGCCTAAAGATGTATAAAAGAAGAATATGTGCTTATCAACTCGCTGTGCTATCCCCATAATCTCTACAAGTTTGTGGCCTTTTTCTGTTGCAGGCACCTGGCCCACCCACACAAGTGAGGTATCATTTTTTTAACGGGAATCTGGGGGAACGCTGGGTGGAAGGAAATTTGTGGCTCCTCTCAGATTCCAGGACTTTCTGTCACCGAAATGTGAGGAAAACGTGTTTTTTTTTCAGCCAAATTTTGAGGTTTGCAAAGGATTCTGGGTAACAGAACCTGGTGAGAGCCCCACAAGTCTCCCCATCTTGGATTCCCCAAGGTCTCTAGTTTTAATAAATGCACAGGTTTGGTAGGTTTCCCTAGGTGCCGGCTGACCTAGAGGCCAAAATCCACAGGTAGGCACTTTGCAAAAAACACCTCTGTTTTCTGTAGAAAAATGGGATGTGTCCACGTTGTGTTTTGGTGCATTTCCTGTTGCTGGCGCGAGGCCTACCCACACAAGTGATGTATAATTTTTATCGGGAGACTTGGGGGAACGCCGGGTGGAAGGAAATTTGTGGCTCCTCTCAGATTCCAGAATTTTCTGTCACCGAAATGTGAGGAAAACATGTTTTTTAGCCAAATTTTGAGGTTTGCAAAGGATTCTGGGTAACAGAACCTGGTCAGTGCCCCACAAGTCACACCATCTTGGATTCCCCTAGGGCTCTAGTTTTGAAAAATGCACAGGTTTGGTAGGTTTCCCTAGGTGCCGGCTGAGCTAGAGGCCAAAATCTACAGGTAGGCACTTTGCAAAAAACACCTCTGTTTTCTGTAGAAAAATGTGATGTGTCCACGTTGTGTTTTGGGGCATTTCCTGTCGTGGGTGCTAGGCCTACCCACACAAGTGAGGTATCATTTTTATCGGGAGACTTGGGGGAACGCTGGGTGGAAGGGAATTTGTGACCCCTCCCAGATTCCAGAACTTTCTGTCACCGAAATGTGAGGAAAACGTGTTTTTTTAGCCCAATTATTAGGTTTGCAAAGGATTCTGGGTAACAGAACCTGGTGAGAGCCCCACAAGTCACCCCATCATGGATTCCCCTAGGTCTCTAGTTTTCAAAAATGCACAGGTTTGGTAGGTTTCCCTCGGTGCTGGCTGAGCTAGAGGCCAAAATCTACAGGTAGGCACTTTACAAAAAACTCCTCTGTTTTCTGTAGAAAAATGGGATGTGTCCACGTTGTGTTTTGGTGCATTTCCTGTTGCGGGCGCGAGGCCTACCCACACAAGTGATGTATAATTTTTATCGGGAGACTTGGGGGAACGCCGGGTGGAAGGAAATTTGTGGCTCCTCTCAGATTCCAGAATTTTCTGTCACTGAAATGTGAGGAAAACATGTTTTTTAGCCAAATTTTGAGGTTTGCAAAGGATTCTGGGTAACAGAACCTGGTCAGTGCCCCACAAGTCACACCATCTTGGATTCCCCTAGGGCTCTACTTTTGAAAAATGCACAGGTTTGGTAGGTTTCCCTAGGTTCCGGCTGAGCTAGAGGCCAAAATCTACAGGTAGGCACTTTGCAAAAAACACCTCTGTTTTCTGTAGAAAAATGTGATGTTTCCACGTTGTGTTTTGGGGCATTTCCTGTCGTGGGTGCTAGGCCTACCCACACAAGTGAGGTATCATTTTTATCGGGAGACTTGGGGGAACGCTGGGTGGAAGGGAATTTGTGACCCCTCTCAGATTCCAGAACTTTCTGTCACCGAAATGTGAGGAAAACGTGTTTTTTTAGCCCAATTATTAGGTTTGCAAAGGATTCTGGGTAACAGAACCTGGTGAGAGCCCCACAAGTCACCCCATCATGGATTCCCCTAGGTCTCTAGTTTTCAAAAATGCACAGGTTTAGTAGGTTTCCCTCGGTGCTGGCTGAGCTAGAGGCCAAAATCTACAGGTAGGCACTTTACAAAAAACACCTCTGTTTTCTGTAGAAAAATGGGATGTGTCCACGTTGTGTTTTGGTGTATTTCCTGTTGCGGGCGCGAGGCCTACCCACACAAGTGATGTATAATTTCTATCGGGAGACTTGGGGGAACGCCAGGTGGAAGGAAATTTGTGGCTCCTCTCAGATTCCAGAACTTTCTGTCACCGAAATGTGAGGAAAACATGTTTTTAGCCAAATTTTGAGGTATGCAAAGGATTCTGGGTAACAGAACCTGGTCAGTGCCCCACAAGTCACACCATTTGGATTCCCCTAGGTCTCTAGTTTTGAAAAATGCACAGGTTTGGTAGGTTTCCCTAGGTGCCGGCTGAGCTAGAGGCCAAAATCTACAGGTAGGCACTTTGCAAAAAACACCTCTGTTTTCTGTAGAAAAATGTGATGTGTCCACGTTGTGTTTTGGGGCATTTCCTGTTGTGGGTGCTAGGCCTACCCACACAAGTGAGGTATCATTTTTATCGGGAGACTTGGGGGAACGCTGGGTGGAAGGAAATTTGTGACCCCTCTCAGATTCCAGAACTTTCTGTCACTGAAATGTGAGGAAAACGTGTTTTTTTAGCCCAATTATTAGGTTTGCAAAGGATTCTGGGTAACAGAACTTGGTGAGAGCCCCACAAGTCACCCCATCATGGATTCCCCTAGGTCTCTAGTTTTCAAAAATGCACAGGTTTGGTAGGTTTCCCTCGGTGCTGGCTGAGCTAGAGGCCAAAATCTACAGGTAGGCACTTTGCAAAAAACACCTCTGTTTTCTGTAGAAAAATGTGATGTGTTCACGTTGTGTTCTGGGGCATTTCCTGTCGCGGGCGCTAGGACTACCCACACAAGTGAGGTATCATTTTTATCAGGAGACTTGGGGGAACGCTGGGTGGAAGGAAATTTGTGGCTCTTCTGAGATTCCAGAACTTTCTGTCACCGAAATGTGAGGAAAACATGTTTTTTTAGCCAAATTTTTAGGTTTGCAAAGGATTCTGGGTAACAGAACCTAGTGCCCACAATGGGAAATGTCCCAAAACACAAGATGGCCACATCATATTTTTCCATTGAAAACTCAAGTACTTTTTGCAAATTGCCTAGCTACGGATTTTGGGCTGTATCATAGCCAGCACCTAGGGAAACCTACCAAGCCAGTAGATTTTTAAAAATTAGACATCTAGGGGAATCCAGGATGGGGAGACTTGGTGGGTTCTCACTGGGTTCCATCTCCCAGAACCCTGTGCAAACCTGAACATTTGGCTAAAAATACTTTTTTCTCAAATTTCGGTGCTGCAAAGTTCTGGGATCTGAGGGGAGCCACACACTTCCTTCCATCCAGCATTACCCCAAGTCTCCCTATAAAAATGGTACTTCACTTGTGTGGGTAGGCCTAGTGCCCGTGACAGAATATGCCCCAAAACACAACATAGACACATCACATTTTCCATTAAAAACTCAAGTGTTTTTTGCAAAGTGCCTAGCTGTCGATTTTGGGCTGTGGTTCAGCCGACATCAAGGGACACCTGGCAAGCCTATACATTTCTGAGCATTAGACATCTAGGGGAATCCAAGATGGGGTCACTTGGGCTCTCACTGGGTACTGTCTCATAGAATACTTTGCAAACCTGAAAATATAGCTAAAAAACAGTTTTTACTTACATTCTGGTGCTGCAAGGTTCTGGGATCTGAGGAGAGCCACAAACGTCCTTCCACCCAGCATTCCCCTAAGTATCCTGATAAAAATAGTACCTCACCTGTGTGCCCGTGACAAGATATGTCCCAAAACACAGCATGGACACATCACATTTTTCCATTGAAAACTCATGTGTTTTTTGCAGAGTGGCTAACTGTGGATTTTGGGCTGTAGCTCAGCTGGCACCTAGGGAAACCTACTAAGCCTGTACATTTTTGAAAATTAGACATCTAGGGAAATCCAGGATGAGGTGAATTATGGGGCTCTTACTGCGTTCTGTCTCCCAGAATAATTTACAAACCTCACAATTGGGCTAAAGAAACACTCTTTCCATACATTTTGGTGCTGCAAAGTTCTGGGATCTGAGGGGAGCCACAAACTTCCTTCCACGCAGCATTCCCCCACATCTCCTGATAAAAGTGGTACCTCACTTGTGTGGGTAGGCCTAGTGCCTGCGACAGGGAAAGTCCCAAAACATATTGCAGTAATAAGGTTTAACTAAGGTGAGTGTACTAATTAGTCCTGGGATCGGGAAAGATTTAGGGAAACCAAAATCCATACACTTCTGAAAAGTAGACATAGAGGGAAGTCCAGTGGAGGTATTGGTTGTAAGGATTTACCAAAGTTTTTTTACCCCAGAATGCCCTACAAAGGTAAAACATTTAATAAAATCTCTATTTTTCCTTTCATTTATGTGACGTAAACTACAGGATAATGCAAGGATTCACAAACTGCTTACTACCCAGTGTTCTACAAATTTTTCCAATAAAAACGCTATCCCACTGGTGTGCCTGGGCTTAGTGTCCGTGATTGGAATGGATCACACAACAGTCAATGTTAGTCCTTACATGAGGGCTACTGGTGACCCTGGGGTGATCCATTCCTGACGCAGACACTATTCACAGGCACCCAAGTGGGATAACGTTTTTGCCAGGACAAATGGGGAAACACTGGGCGGTATGAATTTTGTGGATCCCTGCATACTCCTGTAGTTTGTGTGACATAAATGAAAGGAAAAATAGAGTTTTATTCAATGTTTCACCTTTGCAACATATTCGGGTAAGAAAACTTTGGGAAATCCACACAAGCCACACCTCTGTGGACACCCCCAGGTGTCTAGTTTTCAGAAATGTCTGGGATTGATAGGTTTCCCTATGTGGCCACCAAGCTCAGGACCAAAAACGCAGGTGCCTGCCTTACAAAACCAGGTTGTTATGTGATAGATAATTTTGATGTCTCCACAATACAATTTGGGCCCTTCCCTGTTCCGGCCCAGTGTGAAGATCAGGGTTATCCAAACTGTGTGAGTTGTCCACTAGGACTGCAAGATGGGATTCTGCACTAACCCCATTTTGAGAGTAAGGCCCAAAAATATCTTCAACTTTGCCAGCGAAGTGGGAGTCCACTGGCATGTCCTAGAACGGGGGTCTAGAGTGCCTCCATGCTCCCTCAGAAATTGTTCTCCATGCAAATTTGTTTGTTGCACAATATGCTGAGGGAAGCCAACATCGAAAAAGAGATGGACGTGGTCGACTGGCAAAAAAATGGCTGTATTGACTTTACATCTAGCGTCACCAGTAAAAGGTGGAATTTGGGGCTGAACTAAATTGAAGGGCTGCTCTCTGGTTTGGGCTAACATGCTGTTGTCCCACTGCACAGACTGTGCTTGCAAAGGGACAGCACAACTGCACTCATTGCCTCCCTCAGAACCACTGGAAAAGGAATTGTCGGATGGGTCTCCTTTGACTGAAAAAGCACTCCCAGACTCTGCTCTATTGTCCTCTCCCTCAGACGCTGTCTCAGTATCTGCTGTCAGAGTCTCTGATCCTGATTCAGAGCTGTCCTCCATAACCTGAGTTAGAGCTTGTGCAGCATCATCCAAGGAGTCACCATCTCTGCTACTGGCTAAACTGTTCCTCTAAAACACTAGCCTATGTATAGAGTCACAAAATTGCTAGTGGATGTGTGCATGTGTAATGTGTCCAGCAGTAAATGTCAGTCACCTTACGTGCACTTCTTCCCTCAATCAGAAGGTTTTCTGAAGACTCTGAGAAACAAAACAAAAAAGACACACTATTACTTCACCTTGATACATACCCATTGTCACAGTCTTTTGCCCCTGTTGCTCCCAATCCACCAATTATTTTTGGTGCTGCCACTCCCATGACCTCCTCTTCGGATTCCTTCACTACCACCCAGCAAAAGTGCCCTTCATCTCTCCGTAGCCCCCCTCACACATATATTTAATTTGTATTAAAGCGCAGGTAATGGCTGACTTTTCTAATCCACTCAGCTATTCACATAAAATAAGGATTAGATCTTTTCAGCGGGCATATAAACCTTCTGCGCTACGTTATGGCATCAAACCTGCCACTAGACAAAAGTCTGATCTTTCTCTATCAGGAACAGAATCACAAGAGTAATCTTGACCTTTTTATTGCTGTCTAAAAGCTATGGTTGAAATGTGTCAGTTGGAGTATGTGCATTGTTTTTTTTGTGGCCCCCAGGGAAGCCACATATTTATTAAAAAAATATTTCCCCCACAGAGGGTCGGCCCTGCTCATGGGCGACCCCCTGTCAGTTTCATTTATTTTTACTCATTTATTTAGTTGTTAAAACACATTTGTAACCCTAGGTGGGGGGGCGATCATGCACCCCCCCCACCCCCCCACGGTAAACATACTTTTTTTTTCAATGCCCTCAGGGGTGGGGGGTCAGCCTATTTTCAGAGGAGACGACTCCCACCAGAGTAAATCCCTGTGGCCACTGGTGTTTCCTAGCCGGGATCGCAGTGTGGCTGCAATCTACAGCTAGGAAACACTTTCTGGAAGGCCTCATTTGAAAGAGGAGACCCTCGCCTTTCAAATGAGGCCTCCCTGAATGGTGGGGAGGCTGTTTTTGGCCTGTTTTCCCCACTGGAGAAGAAAGCGTCCTTACCTGCTGCTTCCTGCTCCGGTGGGGAAAACAAACTCTGACATCACGCTGATGTCACAGAGGGGCAGGTGGTTACACGGAAGCTCTTCCATGTCTCCGGAGGGGTTTTTAAATTAAAAAAATCCCCTCCCAGGCGTCGGCCATTGGTAGTGGCCTGCACCACAGAAGGTTTGCGTCTAAGACACAGACACTTATGGGGGTAAACACGCTCAGGCCAAGTACCACGAGTGACACTCAGGTAGTGAAACTCATCTCCAGTAAAGGTCCAAAAATTAGGTAGTCATAACATAACAGAAAAATCCGGGTGGACTTAGTAGGCAGAACCTATGTGCTACACCAAAGTATAGACATCTCACAATGTCATCAATGAGTCAGGAGAAAACTTCCTGAACATCAGGATTCTTGACTTTTGTTTATAAGACAAAATGTGGGTGTTTAATCTATGAAAGCACACATTTAAGAGGGTGTCACAAACATGGCACCACTCACGAAATTCAGTGCCTAAAATACCTTTATCCTTCTTTGGAGTCAACACAATAGCAACTCTAATGAAGGCACAGAGATCCCTGCCTGCCTGAAGCAAATCTCTAGATATGGCAGACATACCTTCACCAAGGGAGTGGATTACTTGGCCCTCTTATATGTCAGGAACCATTATTAATAGGGAACATTTCAATGGCAGTTCAATCATGCATAATTCAGAATACGACCATACCAATGTGTCAGTTCTTCTAAAAAAATGGCCCCAATGTAGAACACTTAAATTAAATTAGGGTTTGTGTCCTAATTGTTCTATTTAAAAGTTAAATCTGCTCACATCAACTTTTCAAAGTATTACTGGTGTCCATCTGATTTGCTTTGAAGAATGACCTAATGGGAGAACACCCACTCAAAAATATAATAAACACCTATGTATCATTGAGAAAGAAATCTAAAGTTGTATATGAAATATACAAAAAATAGCACAATCATATATTTTGTGTAAACTAAAACCAGGAGGTAAGTGAACAACAAAACCATTTTTAAACAAACTCCAAATCCAGCATTTTTTGTTTATCTCTGTCATTTTGAGATTCTGTTAACAATTTGAAATTTTCAACAATCTGACTGGCTGGACAAAAGAGCAGCCACGTTATATTGCAGAAACAATTTCCATTTTGGAGAGAGTCTTGTTTGCAAAAACACTCACATTCGGGGCACCCTGGGAGAAAACATTAGTTTGGTGGGCACACCTTGCCCCTCTATGATATGAAGAAATCCTCTGGACAGGGCAAAAGCCCCTGAGGCATGTAGTAATTTGACCCCCAAAGAATGCCAGAGCCACAGTGCTAAAATCAGTGCTGCCACACTCTGGATTATTTTGTCCCTGTGGCCCCAGTGTATGGGAGAGTTTTTGGGAGAGGGGGTGTACTGACTTTTTATAGCCCCATCGGTCCCAACCCCTAGGGCTGCATTTAAGTTAAAGGGGTGGGGAAGAACATCACCCCTCCTATGTGCTTTTATCAGGCTTCAGGAATCCCAACTCCTGGGGTTGTATTTAAAAGGGGAGTAGGTCTGCTGTCCCCTCCCCTATCTTTTTTTTGGCTTTGGGGATCCCATCTTATGGGCCATTTAATTCAAATGGGGTGTGCGCCCCCAAGCTATTGTATAGCTCTGGGGATCCCATCCCCAGGGACCGGCTCCATGACAGTGTCTCATGGACCGGAAACCCCTAGGACATTGTTTCTGCTCTACCCTACCCACGTCAGCGTGGGCAGGGAAGTCTTATGTGCTCCCTTTTTGAAGGAATAGAAAGATGCTCTCATCAGGTGGAAGCACACATGTTTCTTCATGCCTGAGCTGTCATGGGCAGGAAAACACAGAATTGCTCCTGCCTGGCAGGAGCTGTATGAAATGCTTGTCCCACTGGATGGGAGCAATGACAGGTCCTGCTGCAACTGGGATGGGTGCTGGCAGGCAAACCAGTGGGGCAGATGGGGATATGGGCCTCCCTCCATAGTCTGCACTTTAGCAAATGTTGTCAGATATCTTAGATGGGCACACCAGTTTGTAATAAACAAATACGTTATCTCCTCTGGGCTTGCAGGGAGATGGCCGGGTGGCGGATGCACTGGGACCCCGCCAATGGCCCCCTAACAGAAATCCAAAATTTGGGAGTACCAGGTGGACACTAGGACACACAAAATATAAAAAGAAAGAATAAAAGAAAGAATATTACCAGAATTTGCAAGCCTTCCATTTGCAACATAGATTTTTCTTAATTTTTATGCACTTTTTCCATGTCCCCTGGGTACCTGTCTACAGACACTTGTGGCTTTGATCTAGCCGTACTCTCTCCTCTTAAATCTGTGACGCTTCTTTTTTTAATATGGTAAGAAAGCCATGTGCATTTGTGAATATTTTGGCAAAAAATATCATTCTTGCTCTTCATCAGCAAAATCACATTTTTAGACAAATTAAAATGTGATTGACCGAATTCATGAGTTTCCTGTTCACATATTAAATGGCAAAGATATACAAAGGAAACAACGCTATCCAGCCCACCCAACACCTCTTTCATTTGCTAATATCTCTAAAAATATTACACCAAACCCCCCAAAAAATCTTCCTGACTGAAGTAATTCTGTCATGCCAAGGTTGATATAAGCCATTCAGGAGATGTTGCTAATGTGAAAAGCAAAATTTGCTGTGTGGGAGCTAAAATTAGAAATGCAGCTATTAACACCCATCCATTTATTTTTTCCGCTGCATGGATCAACATAGAGCTTGGAATGCTAGACATTAGCTTGTTTTTCTAAAGGTACACTAATTTTGTGCAGATTTGGCAAACCCAAAAAATGGGCAGTATATACAGAGTCACTGTCACAGAAACAGTTTTTTTTTTATTATTATTGTAGACACTTTTCAATTGACATCCGGGTATCAAATTTGGGTTCAGGATGGCTGTTAAGGCAGAAAAGCTGTGAGGGGCTCAAAAAAGTGATTTTTCCATTCTAATTCTCATAGAACACTTTGCTATCCTCGGCAGAGGAAATCAGCGGAACAGAACTAAACCAAACTTGGCACGAAAGTCGAACTTTATTCAAGTAAGTATTTTTTTCTTGGCTTGGTGTAAATGTATTCAGTAGTTTAAAAACTGTGTTTAAAAAATATATAAGAGTGGACTTGATAGGGTTTAAAAACAGAGACCTATATGGAGGGTTAGTCAGCTAATAATCTGAAAATCTTATTTGTGAGGCCATTAAATACTAAATTTATGAAAAATAGACAAATCTGATTTTACGAGGGAGCACTTTTCCTGTTGTAAATGTTTTTTTGTGTGACTCATGGCAGGTGAATGTGCATGTGCCCAAAGCTTCTGATTTGCCATCTGCAGTACAGAAAGGTCATTGCTGTACACAGTTAAAGGACCTGTTGCTCGATCTTTTAAGGGCCAGTGGTAGCATTCCCTCAAATCCTGACTCAGACAGGAGGGCCTAAAAGTAAACCCTTAAATTCAATAAAAAAGTAATTTTGCATGGGATACATGACTCTGAGACAGTGATTAGGAATCCCTGTTCGACTGTAGGCTCTGAGAGCCCTGCTTTGGGTTCTGCATGCCTCAGGTAAGGGCTCCTGGACACACATTTCAGGTTTGCTAACTTCTGTGCAGGTCAGTGTTCCAAGAGAAACTTATGGTCCTTTGTTGGACTGAATCAGAAGACGATGTCAGGGGTCGTTGGCAGCTTGAGGTGGATTGCATTCAGGGCCTGGCCAGCCACCAGTGTCAGCTTTCAACCCACACAATGCATAGCCAAAGACCAGACACAGCAGGATGTGGTCACGTATGGACTGATGGGAGACCAGACCATAAAGCCAACCCCGATGTCTATGTCCAAAGGCTGTGCACAGTGGGCTAGGATGTGTTTTCATAAAATGTTGGCTGTACTATAAAAAACCCAGAAATTCACTGAAAAAGTTTAAAGTGAAATTGTGGTTAGCTTTGGTTATAATACCCTAATGTATGCTTAATAAAATATGTGGATTTCACTGAAGTCCTTCATTTATGGTTAGAGCTTCAATCCGTAACTTGCACAACAGCCCTCTAAACCATAACTCAACCACCAAATGCAATGTCCAACCACCATAGGTGGCAATCTCCTAATGTGCATAGCCTTTGGCAATGCACAGAAGGATTTGACTGCAGCACCTGGCCTACAGCCAGACCCCACTACTAGCCTAAAATGGGCCACCAACTCATTCTGCCCATGAACACTGGCTGTGCCTATTGTGGGTTGGCCAAGAACCTAATCTTTGACTGGACCTAGAGCAAAACTTACTGCAGGTGACCAACTCTTGATGCACACAGTTTCAGCAATGCACAGTGGAAATGGCTGCAGAGCCTACCTCAGTTCTAAGCAATGCACCCACCCCTGCTCTCATCATCTTTTACTAGGGAGCTTTCACCATGCAGTTCATTTTCTTTTGGGGTTGTGGATCCTTATTTCTTTTGTCAAAACATGTGGAACTCAGAGGTGCTCTTTAAGGGCTCATGAATATTGTAAGGGTTACAGACCCAACATTTGAGTCTGTTAATTCTGAGAATAAAGAGCAACATGGGTCCTCTGGTAAGGTGGTCAGGCCTGCCTCCATGTCCATGTTCGCTACCAGCAGAAACAATGATCTTCTGAAGAAGCGGAGCTGGGTACTCTATTTAACATTTGCTCTGATTTAACTCAAGGAGGTACTTAAGATACCCAAATAGGGTCAGTTTTCATAATAATTGGTGATATGTGATTGGTAATCTTTGGAAATACATAAGTTAAGAGTAGAACCACTGTATAGATCAGAAAAATTGCTCCAAAAGAATTGCTGTAGATCAGTACTGACTTCAATCGGCAAGAAACATGCTAATCCAGTGAGCTGTCGAAGATCATTGTTTCTCCTGAGAGCACACATCTTTTTGATTGAACAGGTGGACTCATCTATTAAAAATCTCTCTGGGGACCACTTAGTCTATTTTAGCCTGCACTTTCCTCCACATTCAAATTTTTTACACCAATCCACTTCACATATAGCATTTTACATAAAGGATCTCTGGCAGGATTTCCCTAGTGTGTGCCCGTCGGGCATTGCAGTGGCGACCAAAGGAGAAGCATGACCTATGATGAAGCATGACACCCTTCTAGGTGTGTGAGGACTCTTGCTCCTGAGGTATCAGACTCCTCCTGGTACCTCAGTCCTTAACCACACTTATATTTTTACTATCTTCCACTTTTCTATAAAAGGAACTGAATACCCTTGTTGTGACATTTTGGGGGTCATTACAACATTGGCGGTAAAACCCTCTTACCGCCGTGCAGAAGACCGCCAATACACCGCCGCGGCTGCGGAAATCCACCACAGCTATTATGACCCACATCATGGAATCCACCCACACAAGTCCGCCACACCAAAGGTCATTGATAAACTGGCGAAAACAAAACCTCCACCGTCACGCCAACAGAAACACGCCCATGCTATCACGACCCACGAATCCATGCCGCGGTCTTTCAACCGCGGTATTCCATTGGCGGTACACACCGCCGTGCTCAAAATACACACACATCTCCAAAACACCGCCACATTGGACAATTCCAAATACACACACCTGATACACATACAAACACCCCTCCCACACAATCAATACTATATAAAACACACACCCACATCACCCACAAACCCCTACGACCAAAAATTTTGACGAAGGCCAGAGAGACTGCACAGCATAGACAACCCCACCACACAGAGGCACACAACACCATCACCCATACAACATCCACGCACAAAACACCACACATCACTACACATCACCACACTCATTACCACATACACCACCCCACACATCACCTACACCACCCCATGGCACGGCAAAGACACCCCAGGTTCTCGGAGAAGGAGCTCAGGGTCATGGTGAAGGAAATCGTATGGGTAGAGCCACAGCTATTTGGATCACAGGTGCAGCACACCTCCATAGCTGGGAAGATGGAGCTACGGCAAAGAATAGTCGACAGGGTGAAAGCAGTGGGACAACACCAAAGAAATCAGGAGGACATCAGGAAGAGGTAGAACGACCTACGGGGGAAGGTGCGTTCCGTGGTCTCCAGGCACAACATCGTGGTACAGCGGACTGGCGGAGGACCCCCACCTCCTCCCCCACAACTAACAACATGGGAGGAGCAGGTCTTGACCATTATGCATCCTGAGGGCCTCGTAGGAGTCGGTGGAGGAATGGACTCTGGTAAGTCAAATCTTAACTATCATATCCCCCACCCTACCTGCATGCTATCACAGACCCAAACCCTCACCCCCTCCCCTATCACTCCAACTCCTCACTAATGTACTACTAACACAAACCACCCATCCCAACACCAAGCCCTGCATGACACAACAAAGCATGGACACCCTTCACTAAAGCATGCCTATGCCCATACCCATAACACCCCCCAACCATCATCACACAAGCCCCCACACAGGAATGCTAGCACCGGGGTACACGCTCACCCACCCATTGCACACCATGACACACACACATGCAATAATCATGCTTTTACACCCCTGCAGGACCACTACCCAACGTCACCAGACAGGAGGGTCCAGACATCTCTACCCCACCCACAGAAGAGGCCCACAGTGATGACAGCAGCTCTGGCCAACTGGATCCAGATGACCAGCCAGGACCATCGTGGGCCTCGGGACAGTCGGTTCCCCTCGCACAGGCACAGCCCACCACAGACCTTCCACCCTCTGGTAACACCAGCACAGCACCCACCCAGCGGGCCCATACCTCCGTCCCCAGGACACGTCAATCGGCTGTGTGTCCACCACTACAGGGAACCCAGGATAACCCACCACCCCAACAACAACAGAGACCTGGGGGCAGTGGTAGTGGGCACACGGTCCAGGGGACAGAGGCCCAGGAACACAGGGGAACTGGGAGGGCTGCTGTGCGACAGGGGGCGGACAGGCCAAGGGAACCCACTCTCCATGAGGCCCTCTCCTCCATCATGGGAGCCTACCACCACTCCCAGGAGACGATGGCTACGCTCCTGGCCAAGTTTCAGGAGACCCAGCGCCTGCAGGAGGAAGAGTATTTGGGCTTCAGGGAGGAACTCAGAACCATCAGCTCCGCCCTGGGCACCATCGTAGGGGTGCTGAAGGAGATACTGAACACCAGGAGGGACACCGTGGCACTCCAAGGGGCCCCTGACACTAGCATGGACGATGAACTGCCCACCACCTCCGCCGGCGCTAGTGGACAGGACGCCCCGCCACAGGACCACCACACCAGCACCCCACCCCCTGCAGACGGAGAACCACCCGCAAGCGGTCCCTGAGATCCAGGAACAGGACAGAGCACGATGGCAAGACCCCTGCCAAGAAATGAGACCACCCTGATTGTCATCCCACTGTCCCACTTTGTAACCCTGTCCATATTGGAACGGCCCCAGCTCCACTTCCTATGCCCATATGGGCAGTGCACCTGTGAAACTAATAGACTGGACTCTGCCATGGACATTCCTCCACCATCACCCCTCACCATTTTACCACCCCCCTCCAATATTTAGCACTTCAATAAACACCCTTGAACCACAAAACAATCTGGGGTCAGTCTGTGATTTTGAAAATGTGTATTAGCAATGACAGTGACAAAATCCGTTCTCAAATGTAATGTCAACATACCTATGTCACACATCACAAGTCCATGAGGAATGTAAGCAGATGACACACGTTGGTAACCACACCTGTGAAACCGTAATGGAAATGTACAACTCAGCTACCATATACTGGTTGAAATTGACAGACAGGAAAGAGTTAGAAGTGTGAAAGTACTTGTAGTAGGCAGGAATGTGTTCTCACTTGTGTGGCACTGGAAATATTGCTGGATAACTGAGTCCCTGTTGTCAATGTCTTCTTCCTCTGCTTCCTCCTCATCACTGTCCACAGGCTCCACAGCTGCCACAACACCGTCATCTGGACCATCCTCCTGCAGAAAAGGCACCTGGCGTCGCAAAGCCAGATTGTGAAGCATACAGCAGGCGATGATGATCTGGCACACCTTCCTTGGTGAGTCGAATAGTGAACCACCTGTCATATGGAGGCACCTAAACCTGGCCTTCAGGAGGCCGAAGGTGCGTTCGATCACCCTCCTAGTCCGCCCATGGGCCTCATTGTAGCGTTCCTCTGCCCTGGTCCTGGGATTCCTCACTGGGGTCAGTAGCCATGACAGGTTGGGGTAACCAGAGTCCCCTAATAGCCACACACGGTGCCTCTGGAGTTGACCCATCAGATAAGGAGTGCTGCCATTCCGCAGGATGTAGGCGTCATGTACTGAGCCAGGGAACATAGCATTTACCTGGGAGATGTACTGGTCTGCCAAACATACCATCTGTACATTCATCGAATGATAACTCTTCCGGTTCCTGTACACCTGTTCACTCCTGTGGGGGGGGGGGACCAGAGCTACATGGGTCCCATCAATGGCACCTATGATGTTGGGGATATGTCCAAGGGCATAGAAGTCACCTTTAACTGTAGCCAAATCCTCCACCTGAGGGAAAATGATGTAGCTCCGCATGTGTTTCAGCAGGGCAGACAACACTCTGGACAACACGTTGGAAAAACATAGGCTGGGACATCCCTGATGCAATGGCCACTGTTGTTTGAAAAGACCCACTTGCAAGGAAATGGAGCACTGATAGCACCTGCACTTCAGGGGGGATCCCTGTGGGATGGCAGATAGCTGACATCAGGTCAGGCTCCAACTGGGTACACAGTTCCTGGATTGTGGCACGGTCAAACCTGTAGGTGATGATTAAATGTCGCTCCTCCATTGTCAACAGGTCTACCAGCGGTCGGTACACCGGAGGATTCCGCCATCTCCTCACATGTCCCAGCTGACGGTGCCTAGGAAGGACAACAGCGACCACAGAGTCAAACAACTCAGAGGTATGTACCCACAGTCTACACAGAACACGAAACATAATCCAAAAAGTTGTCTTTATGTGTGTTGAGTCCAGGCCTAGGTATGTCAGTCCAGGCCTAGGTATGTGTGATGCAGTTGAAAATGAAGCCTTGTGGGCCCCTGAAATGGCAGCTGCCTGACCTCTAAACTGGGACAATGGGATGTGAGGTACCTGCGCTGGCGTTGTACACCATAGCGGTAGGCGGGCGAAGACCGCGGCGCAATGCTGCATTGGTTAACATTGGACCCTATGGGTCCCAGGAGCGAATGACAAAGTGCGCCGGTGGTGATGATACGCACCACCGCAGACGTCACCGCCGCGGACGTGACTGCCATTTTCTATATTTGAATCACTCGATACCTGATCTTCGACAGGAGAGGACCTACACTGCAAGTGCTGCTGTGACCTCGGTCTGGAAGAAACAATGGCTCGTGCGTCTGGGGAAAGGGCCCCTGCCTTCACTGCACAGGAGTTGGAGAAGCTCGTGGACGGGGTCCTCCCCCAGTACACGCTACTCTACGGTCCTCCAGACCAACAGGTGAGTACACAAGGAGCAAGTTGCATGGGCTATGCCTGTGTGGAGAGGGCTGGTTGTAAGAAGGAAGGGGCCACAGTTCTGCGTGCATGAAGGACTGTGAATGTATGTGCGACATGGCAATTGTAGGGATGTGGGCCACTCACTTTGACTGCGCAGTTGGTAATGACTTCTCTTCTTCCCCTGTACATGTCATGTAGGTCAGCGCCCACCAGAAGAAGGATATTTGGCGTGCCATCGCCAAGGACGTCCGAACCCTGGGGGTCCACCATAGACGGAGCACCCACTACCGGAAAAGATGGGAGGACATTCGCCACTGGAGCAAGAAGACGGCGGCAGCTCAGCTGGGGATGGCCTCCCAACATGGGAGGGGTGCCCGTCGCACCATGACTCCCCTGATGTTCCGGGTCCTGGCGGTGGCCTACCCTGAGTTGGATGGGCGCTTGATGGCATCACAGCAGACACAAGTGGGTGAGTACAACATCATTCTGTGGACTTTGCGCGCAGTGAAGGTGTCTGGGTGGGGGATGAGGGCTGTGGGTTTCCCTAGGCCAGGGCGAGTTCCGTAGGCTAGGCCCCTCCATAATGCAGGCCATGTGGCACTACACCCCACCTCTGTAGAGTGCCAAGTACAGGTATACATGCCCCTGTGTCATCTTAGTGTGCTGATGTCCACCATAGCCATGTAGGTCATATCCCAGGAACTGCATCTGTAGAGCCCAACAGAGCGGCGTAGTGCAGGGGGCTGCTGTGTCTGTATTGTCCGTCAACGGTAGCGGTAAGCCATGCACTCAACCTGTCTTTCTTCTGTCGTCCCCCCCTTTTTGTGCTCTCCCTGTTCTTGTGTGCATCAGCATCATCAGGCAAAGGTACAGTGGCACCGGAGCACGAGGGAGCTGCATCCCACATGGCCATGGAGGGCCACACCACGGACTCTGAATGCACCAGTGGGATGGAGGACAAGGGGAGCTTCACGGCGGTCACAGGATCAGCAACCAGCGACACGGACTCGTCCTCCAATGGGAGCTCCCTTGTGGTGGCGGCAAAATCTGTGCCCCCCACTTCTACAGGTACAGCCACCACCCCCCACCAGCACCGCCCTCCCAGCAGCCCCGCAGCCTTCGCCCCGTGCCCGCTCACCCAGGAGGGTGGGCATCACCTTCGCCCCAGGCACCTCAGCCCCTGCCCCTGTCACCTCTGCTGCCCTCAGTGAGGAGGCCATTGACCTCCTCAGGTCCCTCACTATTGGGCAGTCTACTATTTTGAATGCCATCCAGGGTGTAGAAAGGGAATTGCAACACACAAATGCATTCCGGGAGGGCATTCATTCTGGTCAGGCTGCCCTTCATTGAACCCTGCAATCTCTGGCCTCAGCACTGACGGCAGCCATTGTCCCTGTGTCTAGCCTCCCCCCTCCAACTTCCTCCACTCAGACCCAATCCCCTGTACCCCAGCCTATCCCAAGCACACCATCAGACCAGCCTGCACACACCTCAACACACAAGGGAAGCTCAGGCAAACATAAGCACCACACATCCCACAGGCACTCACGCAACCATCACACACATACAGACACAGCAACATCCACTGCCTCCACTGTGTCCCCCTCCTCGTCGTCTCCCTCCTCCCTCCCAGTGTCATCTGCACTCTCACCTGCATGCACTACCACTACAGCCCCTAGGTCCCGCACCAGCACACCCAGCACCAAACCCCGCTCACCTGCACACACCACCCCCACTACCATTTACACGTCCCGTGTGTCCTCTCCCAGTGTGTCTGTGACGCCCCCTCCCAAAGTACACAAACGCAGGCACACACCCACCCAACATCCATCCACCTCACGACAGCCTCCAGCGCATGCACCTGCACCCAAAGCCACAAAAGTTACACCTCCTACAACCACCTCCTCTTCCTCCACTCCCAGACCCCCTCCAGCTACCCGTCCCAGTGTTCCTAAGAAACTTTTCCTGAGCAAGCTTGACCTCTTTCCCACCACCCCCCCTCCAATTCATAGGTCCCGTACTAGCACCTCAGCTAAAAAATCGCCAGTACCAGTGGTGCCTGTTAGAGGTATGTGGAGTGCACCGGGCACCAGGGCAGCCAGTGTGACAGGGAGCCACAGCACAGCCAGTCCCCCATGAAACACCAGAAGTTGGACAGTGCCCGGCGGGAGAGGGGGAAGACTCCAGCCGGCAAAGCTGCTCACAAGGGTCCCGGGGGGAGTGTCCACTCAGCTGTGACTCCTCCCAAGGTGGGGAAGGGGCAGAAGAAATCGCCAAAGTCTGGGAAGAGCAGCACGGCGGAGAAGACCGCCATCATCCCCGCTGCCCAGTAGGCCACCGCCAGCCCCATCGTCAGTGGCCAGGAGGCCACCGCCAGAGTCAGTGCCCCGGAGGGCAGCACCATCGTCACTGGCCAGGAGGCCACCGCCAGAGTCAGTGCCCAGGAGGGCAGCCCCATCGTCACTGCCCAGGAGGCCACCGCCAGAGTCAGTGCCCATGAGGGCAGCCCCATCGTCAGTGGCCAGGAGGCCACGGCCAGAGTCAGTGCCCAGGAGGGCAGCCCGATCGTCAGTGGCCAGGAGGCCACCGCCAGAGTCAGTGCCCAGGAGGGCAGCCTGATCGTCACTGGCCAGGAGGCCACAGCCAGAGTCAGTGCCCAGGAGGGCAGCACCATCGTCACTGGCCAGGAGGCCACCGCCAGAGTCAGTGCCCAGGAGGTCCCTGGCAGCCACAGCCCCGCTGGGCAATGAAGGACCGCCAGCCCCAGCCCAGCTGGGCAATGAAGGACCGCCATGGCAAGCACCGCTGAACAGGGCATGCACCGCTGAACAGGTCAGAAACAGCAAAGTCAAGCACCGCTGAACAAGGCAAAGACTGCCATGGCAAGCACTGCTGAACAGGTCAGAAACACCAAAGTCAAGCACCGCTGAAAAGGGCAAAGACCGCCATGGCAAGCACCGCTGAACAGGGCAAGCACCACTGAAGAGGGCAAAGACCGCCATGGCAAGCACCGCTGAATAGGTCAGAAACAGCAAACTCAAGCACTGCTGAACATGGCAAAGACCACCATGGCAAGCACCGCTGAACAGGGCAAGCACCGCTGAAGAGGGCAAAGACCGCCATGGCAAGCACCGCTGAACAGGGCAAGCACCGCTGAACAGGGCACAGACCGCCAAGGCAAGCACCACTGAACAGGGCACAGACCGCCATGGTAAGCACCGCTGAACAGGGCAAGCACCGCTGAACAGGGCAAAGACCGCCATGGCATGCACCGCTGAACAGGTCAGAAAATGCAAAGTCAAGCACCGCTGAACAGGGCAGCACCGCTGAACAGGGCAAAGACCGCCATGGCAAGCACTGCTGAACAGGGCAAGCACAGCTGAACAGGGCAAAGACCGCCAAGGCAAGCACCGCTGAACAGGTCAGAAACAGCAAAGTCAAGCACCGCTGAACAGGGCAAAGACCGCCATGGCAAGCACTGCTGAACAGGGCAAGCACCGCTGAACAGGGAACAGACCACCATGGCAAGCACTGCTGAACAGGGCAAGCACCGCCAACTCAAGCACCGCTAGCCCATGTGCAGCAGGGGCAGTGATGGAACTGGGACCGTCACGGGAGAGTGATGCACTCTGGGCACCAGTCCCCCTCCAGAACCAGTGGAGAACAGCATCCACTCCGTCTGTCCTTACCAGGATGAGGCACTCTGGGCACCAGTCCCCCTCCAGAACCAGTGGAGAACAGCATCCACTCCGTCTGTCCTTAACAGGAATGAAGCACTCTGTGCACCAGTCCCCCTCCAGAACCAGTGGAGAACAGCATCCACTCTGTCTGTCCTTACCAGGATGAAGCACTCTGGGCAACAGTCCCCCTCCTGAACCAGTAGAAACTGTTATCCACTTGAGAGACTGTGGCTTTGCACTCCCCAGGATGGTACACTGGTCAACCCACCCACTGTAGAGACTTGAGAGACTGTGGCTTTGCACTCCCCAGGATGGTCCAGTGGGCAACCCACCCACTGTAGAGACTTGAGAGACTGTGGCTTTGCACTCCCCAGGATTGAACAGTGGGCAGACCACCCACTGTAGAGACTTGAGAGACTGTGGCTTTGCACTCCCCAGGATGGTACAGTGGGCAACCCACCCACTGTATAGACTTGAGAGACTGTGGCTTTGCACTCCCCAGGAAGGTACAGTGGGCAACCCACCCACTGTAGAGACTTGAGAGACTGTGGCTTTGCACTCCCCAGGATGGTCCAGTGGGCAACCCACCCACTGTATAGACCTGAGAGACTTTGGCTTTGCACTCCCCAGGATGGTACAGTGGGCAACCCACCCACTGTAGATACTTGAGAGACTGTGGCTTTGCACTCCCCAGGATACATCAATGGGCATGGAGCCCCCTCATGGATCTGGCGTGGTGCAGTCATCCGCCTGAGGTGCCCCCCCTTCCCTTCCCCCTGAGGTGTCTGTTGTATTTCTATCTGATGCCCCAGCAGTGTTCTCTCCGTTTTGATCAGGTATCTGATGTGGGCCTCGCCCATGCATTTTGGGCCCAGTGGTCCACGGACATTGAATGGTGCATTACCTGCACTACTAATCGTGATGTATATTTTGCTGAATGTGTATATTTATCTGTATATATTTGGTTACTGTATTTTGATATATTACGATGGTTGCACTCATTTCCTTTTGTCTTTGCATTCTTCCGGGGGGTTTGGGGGTTGTTACTGTAATGTTTGGATATGCATTGGTGTGTGTGTTGCAGTGGGTGAGGGTCGGGGTGGGGGTGTTGCGTGTGTGTGTCCCTGACTTTTGCCTCCCCCTCCCCTATGTCGTAGGTGCAGTACTCACTGTTGTCTTCGGCGCCGGCGTTGATGATGGTCGTACAGGAGCAGGAAGACTATCGCATGGAGTATTTGGAGTTCCGGTTCCATGGTGTCCTCCTTCCTCGTTGAGTGTGTAGAGGTGAGCGTTTTCCCTTTGAAATGGCTGTTTCCACTGTGTCTTTATCCACTGTGAATCCGCCCCGGAAAAGGTGGCGGATTGGTAGGTTGTGATACTGTGGGCGGTACTTTGTCTTCCGCCTGTCTGTTGGCGGTGACCGCCGCGCTGTTTGTCTGTACCTCTGTCGCGGTCAGAGTGTTAAAGTGGCTGTCTTTTTTGGCGGTTTCCGCCATGGTCATAATTCCCATTTTTTTTCCGCCAGCCTGTTTGTGGTCTTACCGCCGCTTTAACACCGTCCGCCAGGGTTGTAATGACCCCCTTTGTCTATTAAAGAGCCCATATGCTGGACCTATGGGCACCCCTGGTCCCCTCTCTTTGGAGATAATATGCAGAGAGAATACACAAATCTAGGGGGTGGGAAAGTGTGTGGGTTAGGATTGCCTGACCTTTAGAAGGAGGCATGATGTCATCCTGAAGCTCCTCCAAAATGTAAAAAATATCTTTCAATTGGGTTTGCAATCATCCTTAACCACTATTTTGTGATTATGCCCTTCACAAACTCACCACAGATCGGCCAAGCGTGAGGAATCCCTAACCAAGGTGAATTCTCTGTGTCATTAAAGTTTAAAGTGCTTATTTAAACAAAAAAACAGAGTTTTTTAAAGAAAAAGAAAATCCACAATGCAACTGTGCATGATCTATCCCCATGTGCAGTGAGTTCTGTGGATTCATGGGCTGGGTGCATTGATTTATGACCACAAGAGGACTATAGAAGTACCTGGGGGACCTGGCTGAGGTCTTACCATGCACTGAAACTTGAGGAAATGAGGGCTGAAAGTGGCCATGGCTAAAGGTGGGCTCCCGCTGTGCATTACCTAAGGTCATGTGCAGTGGTTGAGCTAGATGTATATGGAAACTCAAATTAGACCTGTCCTTTGGACAAATCATAAGCCCAAACTTAAGACACCTCAATGGGTGCAACACCTCCTATTCTATGAGCCAGATTTAAAAGGCCTTAGTGACTTCTTGTGCCACACTAGAGTACTGTATATATGGAGCACACATGGTGTGGTTAGGTGGGGCAAGGGCAACGCAAGAAACATGGCACATCAATACTGATGCACCACTTTCTTGTAAATCTGGCACTATGTTTTTTCCAATCAAGTGCTTGATGTAGGGACTGGGATTTGCAAAGCAAAACACAAACGCTGTGGGATAGCGTAACTGGATGGACGGAATGCGGAACCAATCAAACATTCACCCCCAGTCACAGATCTGGGTTTAATCCATCCATTATTTTGCTCACCATGCCACCCCAGTTTGAACCCAGCCATATGCAAATCAGTCTTGACCCTGTTCCTCGTGGGAACAATCCAGCCCGAACTGCCAGGCCAGGTTCTCCCTGGACCAGAAACAAGCATCCTGGGACCGGTTTCGGGGTTTCACCCCTCATCAGCCAGGCTAGCTTGAATCCAGTGGCACAGTGAGCCCGGGACCCATGTCTGGGCATACCCGGCGCACTTAGGGCGGCAAAAGCAAAGCAAAACACAAACGCTGTGGGATAGCGTAACTGGATGGACGGAAGGCGGAACCAATCAACATTCACCCCCAGTCACAGATCTGGGTTTAATCCATCCATTTGGATTTGGATTTGGATTTGGATTTGGTCAAGTCCTGTACTCAGTCAGTTGCTATGCCTGTTCAAAATTGTGCAGATTGTGTTATTTTCACATGGGAGCTTGATGCAGAGCCAGGCATAAAGCTCGGTCCTGTGCCCAAACCTGAGAACACAATTGTCAGCAAAAAACAAAGCCTAATCCCAGACATTTTGTTCAACTACAACTATACATGGCCAAAGATTAAAACACATGCACAGTGTGTTATGTCCACAAGTGGATTAGCCACACTTGTTCACATACACCAAGAATGTTCAAAATTAGATCTAGGGGAAAGCCCATGTTTGTGCTTAGACAGTGTACTCCAAGACAAATGATGTTTCTTGGTGGCACACCTTAACACTCTACATAGGTGAACAAGAACATTGGTAATTAGTAGAAATTAGGTTGTGCAAATTAGGAATGATTTTTTCCATATATGGATTTTCAGGATAAAAATTGATAGAAATTACTTCCATTAAAATATGTTGGACATGAATTGATTTTAATAGGATAGCCTTCAAATATGGTAAGGATAAATAACTCTGGAACCTAAGTTGGACAATTTTAATATATACAGAGGATAGGCTAAATAGCATCAATTAGATTTGTAGTTAGAGAATTAAGGGATATAACAATTAGAACTCATAGTAGAACACAGGGACCTGGCCAACCAATCAGATTGCACTCTTTGCAGGCTGCAGCTACTTTTACATGGCCACAAATGGTGATTTATATGGAGGGCAGCTTCAAACATCTCTCTGGTGCGCTGCTTGAGCCCCTGTCCTGGTGGGCTCAGGACAGGCCCTGAAACGCAGTAAACCTCAGAGTGAAATACAACCATGTGCTAACAGAGAACTGTGTAGCTCCTGTTTCACTCTTTCTCCCTTCAATGCTACAGGATTTAATTTCTACCCTCTGTCTTTCTATACATAATCAACACAACCTGCAACTTGGGGCTATAGTAATCAACACCCCATGCTCTAACCCTGCTTTAAGCAAACTGACTAATCTTGTAGGGAACAGCTTGTTCAACATCTAGAAACTTCGGGAATATGCAGGTCCTTCGTAACTTGGATTTATACCAGGTCAAGGTGTGGAGATAGCCTTAGCATTTGGAATGAATAAACTCTGATTCATTTTTTTTACAATGGAGATTCTAGTGCTATAATGCTTTTGAACCTCTCTACAGTGTTTAACACAGTCAATCATGCCTTCCTTTTGCACAGCTATCCAATCTAATGGATCACTGTAGCAGTTCTCAAATGCATTGCGTTCATTCTTGAGGATGAGTCCAAGCAGTCGCCTTACCACCTTAATAGTCCACATCATCTGCTGTCAAATCCAGTCCTCTTAAATGATTTATTCTTTTGCCTATGCTCTTTAACATGTAAGATAAGTTTCTAGCTCAGCTATAATGACTTAAGGCTGATAAGCTGTGTCATATGATGATGACACCGAAATAATTTTCTAGCTTGACATTCTAGCCCCTAATTCTTTCCTAACCTGATGGAGTGTCTAAAAGAAGTGAAGACCTGGATTTCAAACAGCTTTCTAAGATTGAATACCAACAAGACCGTAATCTTATTGTTTGTCAATAATACATTGAAGTGGTCAAAACAGTATATGGCTGCCTCCAGTGGTTACCGTCCCCTCTATTACTTACTTGATAAAGACTTCTCATTTGAACCTGAGATCAATGTAGTCTCTGCATTATGCTTCTACGCATTAGGATGTTTTAGCAAGATCCGTCCATTCATGCATTTGAATTGCATCAACAAGTAATCTTTGCCTATATATGTACAGAACTGATTACTGTAATAACGTCTGACAGCAGGGTAGCCAAGCTACAAAAAATCTAGAATTGTGCTGTCCCAACATCTCCAAATTATGTGACAATGTGTTATAAGTCAGAACTCAACTTAATTGTCTCCCGGTCGGGCTTAGGGTCTCCCTTAAAGCACTCTGCAATATTCACAAATTCTACTATGACACTAATATATCATGTCTAAGTGACCGGTTTTGAGAAGCTACATCCTAGTAAGTGTGTTCTATTTTCAATCTCCTTCTTGTCGACCCTTATTTTAAGAGGTCATGGACTGAGTAGCATTCACTCAGTTTCTTGCACCCTCAACTGTGGGACAGCATCCCGCTCTATGTCAGAACCATTCACTCACATCTGGATTTTAGGAAACCCTTAAAAAGCTTTGTATTTTGATGTTACTTGTTGCCTCTATTGGTTAATTTACTCTTTATCATTAAGATATATATTTCAATCACTATTATTACTCACAGTAGCAAGCATAAAAAAGAATTAGAGAATCTTGAAATGTGATGGTATGGTGATGGGACTGATTGATCAAAACGTATACATAGGAAAAGTTGTTCCTTTAGAGACATTGTGGCCAGCAATGATGCAATGACACAACAGGACATAATTCTCTCTGGTCTGACAGAGTTTCATATCTGCGGGAAGAGTATTATGTGTAAAAATACTCAAAATGTAAAGGAAAATGCATTCTCAGAAGATAGGGGGTTCAGAAACATACTACATTTCCTTTCATGTAGTACAATCTATGACCAATTTTAGTGCTGCATTTGCGCCGCTTTTTGATACAATTGTATTTTGCAAGTTTGCGCCGCTTTTGCATAAAAAAATGACACAAATGCGGTGCTAAAAAAGTATAAATATGGGCCTTTGTGACCAAAGTCCACGCACAGGAAGACTTACGGGGAAAATTTCGACCAACCCTCTGCCATGTGGCTGTAAAAACAACGCACCACCTGCTCCACTGCTGAAATCGACACACCAACTGCATCGCGTCTGGGAAATCAAAGCATCAGCTGCATCATGGCTTGAGGAACGGCGCAAACACCCGCTTGTGGCTGCTGATAACTGCGTGGTTTTCCAACACCGTGCAACGGGATTTCTCACGCATCGTCGCTGGGCATCAAAGTCATCATGAACCAGCACAGATCAGCAGTGCCCTTTCTGGAAATTGACGTACCACTCTCTTGCGGGGGAGAAAAATTATGCATCACCAACCCGACCTGAGAAAAAAGGACAGAGGAAAATATGGCCTCCCTTGCAAGTAAGGAATCAACGCATCACTGACTTTTCCGACGCACGCTCGCCCGTGCAGCTTTATTTTTGACACAAACCAGGTACATCAGTTCAGTTCAGTATCCCAGGGATTCCATTCCCTGGGGCAATGCTGTTTCCTGCCTGGGAGAGTGGGGACTGGGAATACACATTTATTTACCTGCCCACTCTCTGCAGGAGAAACCAACTTTGCTCCTGCCTGGTGGATCTAGAATAATAAGCTTCTCCCAACCAATCTGGAGTGAAAGAATGGAGCCAGCTCCTTTGAGCACCCAGGATGGATGCTGGCTGGGGATCCAGCAGGGGTACAGGAGCCTTGGGGAGACTCTGTGTCCCCTAATGATTGCCATGTTGTGGGTACCCTGTTGCCCATCCACAGTACCAGGGCACCCACTTTAAAATAATGGTCAGCTTTTGCCAGCACCCACTTTGAGTGCTGGCTGGGGTTCTGGCAGGTGTCACAGGGGCCTTGGGGGCTCCCTCATAGCCCCAACATTAATATAAAGTTTGGATGTCCGGGATAGGACTGGGACACTCAAAAACAGAATAATAAAAAATAAATAATGAATTATGGGGAGGAGTCACTCAATTATTATTCACTGCTCCAAGCAAAGAGCACCACATAATGCCCTGTAAGGGGTTTTAATGTATATTTTTGGATTTATGGCCGCAGTCCAGGCTCTGTGCCCAACACCACATTCACATTGTCCACTTCTGAGGCTGTGTGCGATTGGCGATTGGGCACCCGCAGGGCATTGGGCTCATGACCGGACTACAGGTCAAGTCC
The DNA here is from genome assembly GCF_031143425.1 of Pleurodeles waltl. Taxonomy (NCBI): domain Eukaryota; kingdom Metazoa; phylum Chordata; class Amphibia; order Caudata; family Salamandridae; genus Pleurodeles; species Pleurodeles waltl. The sequence goes on along the minus strand of NC_090444.1, from coordinate 1,082,697,288 downwards.
TGTGACCTACCCAATCTGCGCACGGCGATGGCCATACATGAAGAGATATATATCAATACTTGTACATATAAATCCAAATTGGTGGTTGCCACTGTGTAGTTGTAGGTAGGTTAGAGCTTCCATAGAAAGAGTGCTTTTGTTTCACTAATAGCATTGGTGTGCCTAATAAATCTTCATGGAAGCTTCCAAAGAAAAAGGTTCATACACCTCACCTCCTTCCTTGAAAGTTTCGGGGTGATTGGTCAAGTGAGGATTTAGATACAAAGGATGTTCCATAAAAGTTTTTAAAAAACTCTTAGGCCCTGCATCTAGACTACTGCTGAACGCTGCTGAGCAAGGCAAAAGGTTGGCTGCAGGCCAAGCCTTCCAGCCAACCCCACACTGCACATGGGCAAATGTTGTATGCAGTGAGATGTTGGCCATCAGAGGTGGGTTGGGCATAAGGATTGCCCACATGCCTGCCCCGTGACTAATGCCATGACACCCATGGCAGAAGGCCATTGGGGGTGAGGTGTTTGTCACACTCCGTGGGTTTGGGTACCGGTCATGCCTGTGTAGAAACGTTACATTATAGCTAGGTATGGTATTAAGATATCACATTACATTAAAAACCCAAAACTCTGTCAAAAAAGAAAGGAAAAGTTAAAGTGATGTTATCATTTGGTATGGGATTTAAGATCTTACTTTACGTCAACAAAATCTCAGAAATTCACTTTAAACAAAGTATAAAGACATGTTATTGTTAGGTAAGGTCTTGCAACTGTAGCCTATATTAAAAATAACACTAGAAAAGTAAAAGGTTAAAGTGATGTTATAGTAATGTATTCTAATAATACAGAAATATGCTTAAAAACAAAAACAAAACATAAATCCACCAGTTTACAGGAAACGTTTCTTGCTGATCCTGTGTGAGGTCGGTGCATACTTTCAGTGCAAGTGGTGCTCTGAGTGTATGTATCCAGACTCCGCTTCATACACAGAAAGATGAACACTTTCATAATGTAGTGCTTCTGTAAGCAAAGTCATACGCCCGAAGCACGTGGGGTGCTTTCTTTCTTGCCAAAATAAACTTCTGACTGGCACAGCAATCTGAGAATGGGTGTGTTTTGGCGTATGAGATGGAGTTTGGAGACAGACACTTATGGTTGTGACCAAGACTTTGATTGAAGCCAAAATGCATAGATGGTTTCATCTTGCATCACTAAATAAAAGTAGCTTTACTATATACAGTTTCTAGAGTGCTGGTTCTTCTTGCTATGCGAGCAGGAGTTGTGTTGGAGATTAACGCAATGAGGGCGGTCCCAGCACCAACACCAACAACTGTCAGGAACCAATTGTGTGAGCCTGTGTTTGAATACCTAGCAAAGACATTCCTTGTTTACAAAGCACCTGGCACTTTTTCCATGGAGGTATAACAATCTTTTTCTTTTATGTTATATTGTGATACCCTCGGGGAATAGTAGAATATAAGCCCATGTACCTGATGTTAATGAAATATATTTTGCATGAAGTGTAGTATTTGAGAGTATGCACCATACCTACATATGAAGGAGTCATTAGGTTAGCTGGAGCAGTATGTTTTGTACGCGAGGCACATGACACTCTATCATCTGGAAGGAGGGATCATAGCCAATCGGATCCTGGAGGAAGGACTAAAGATAGTTTGGTGAATTTTAATGCAATGAAATTTGCTTGCATGACGTACAGTGCTTTGATCTAGCATGAGTGACAAATAATAATTAATTACTGTAGGAATGATTTTAAGGCACGTGTCACTTTATACATTATTAGTAGGAAGGAAGTTCATTTCTTGGCACCTTGAAGGAAGGATCATTGATTTAGTTGATGTATTGGGATGTAACGAAACGTATCTGCATGAAATATAGGGCCAGATGAAGGAAGCATTTTGTACGTCGCAAACAGCGATTTTCGCTGTTTGCGACGTGCAAAATGCACTTTGCAGTGCAAAAAACCAGTTTTGAGATTCGGAACCTGGTTACCGAATCGCAAAATGGGTTTGCGAGTCGCAATTAGGGAGGGGTGTCCCCTTCCTAACTGCGAGTCGCAGTGCAATGTAGGATTGCTTTGTGACCGCGGTAGCAAAGCAATCGCAGTTTGCACCCATTTGAAATGGGTGGTAACCCATTCGCACAAGGGAAGGGGTTCCCATGGGCATGGGACCCCTTCCCCATTGTGAATGGAACTGCAAACATTTTTTCAGAGCAGGCAGTGGTCCTACCGACCACTGCCTGCTCTGAAAAAATGAAACATAAACCTTTAAGGAAAACGGGCTGCATTACAAAAAAAAACCTGCTTTATTAAAAAGAAGTCACAGGCATGGTGGTCTGCTGTCCGCAGCAGGCTACCATCCCTGTGAATGCCACCACTCGCAAGGGGGTCGTAAATTTAGACCCACCTCATTAATATTAATGAGGTGGGCCTTTGCGACCCCCTTGCGAGTCACAGATGTTGTCAGGGACACCATCCTACATTCCGATTTGCGACAAATCGCAATTCGGACCTACCTACATGTGGCCCATAGGGTTTTAATTCAATATGAATGATAAACATATGTTTATTATTGTACAAAACCTTTTTTAGGGTGCATACTATTTTGTACTCCTCCCAGGAGGGCTGGGAAGAATCATATGTTTTGGACTTCTTAAACTTTAGGAAGCTTAAGAAGAATACCTCTAAATGCTGCTTTTAATGAGAAATACGAAAGGAAAATATGAACATCACATTTTCTATGGCATTGTTATGTGAATGTAATATAATATGGAGACATGTGACTTTCAATTAAATATTGCTGCAAGGATTTTTTAACCAATGTGGAGATCAATGAAGGACCATTTAATAAGATGAAATGTTGAATATTTTTTACTTGAGAAAAATCATGATTCCGAACTGTTGAGAAAGATCTATACTGTGAACAGGATTCAGTGAAGGGGGTAAATGAGAATGTACATATATATATATATATAGATAGATATACGCATCTCCACACCGTCTCTTCATTAGCCCTAAATATATCTAGATACATATATATGCATCTCCACACTGGCTCTTTTTTAGCCCTAGCCCGTGACACTGCGGCACGATGTGATTCACTTCCAGCATATGAACAGAGACAAAAATCATAGGGGTGAAGGTTGCTGCTTCTTTTATGCAGGTGCTCGCAGATGAAACCACGTACAATGACTAAAGAATTTCGACAGTGCGCCTTCAAATGGGCCTTGCAATCATTGGTCATGGACATGTTTTATTACACAGTTCCTTATTAGTTTTAATAGCCCAACAAATAGACTGCTTCAGATCAAATCTCTTCATTCGAAGTCAACCCATTTCATCCTCCATTCCACTGTGAAGATGATATGTATACACCTCTCACACCGGCTCTTCATTAGTCGTGTATATATATATAGGTATATATATATATATATATATATGCATCTCCACACCGGCTATTCATTAGCCCTAGCCCGTGACACTCTGGAATATATACCAAGCCTTCCCACCAAGATTAGGTGCCAGGACACTGAGCTTACGCTGCTGCTGTGTCATTTGTTCTTGACACAGCGGCGGTGCATTCAGTGCTCCAAAGTGACACATCAGGCACAGTGCATCCCTTTTCTCTGTCCTTCGTCATTTCTTTCCTGCTCTTCAACCGGCTGCATCAGGTAATGTTAATCATATGCAAGGTAGGTGTTCCCCCCTAAAATCCAATACAGAACTGAGACATCCATATCTACAAGTTTATGGGAAAGTGATGCATTGTTGGCACATGACACACAGACTCAAACATGTGTCAAAATTCCTGCACATTGGCAACCCAGGCATAGGAATGATGCATTGGCACTGGTACTGTTAGCGCGTCTGACCTTATTTGGTTATTTGTCATTAGTCATAAGGGGACGCGTTAGAGGTCCGGTGGACCTTTTTACTGCGCTTAGAGTAGTTCACACCATAAACTCAGTTCAGGTACAAATCAATAGCAATATCAATCAATAACATCAATAATTTAGGGAGTCAGTAATTTCCTTGCACCATGACCCCTTGGCCATGGATAACCACACCTTTGTGTAAAAGTTAGAATGTTTATTTCCCTGTATTAACAATGCTAATATCACAGAGCTATGCATCAAAATCAAATGATAAACATACAGAAACAATACTGGTTGATCAAAGGTTCTAAAGAATCACAATTTAATCCCGTTGTTGGGCTCGTCAGGTAACAAAATTGTATCGGCTTATACTCCAGTCAGTGCTTCCATTGTCCACTCCTGGGAACCTCAATTTTACACACACTAAGTTATAGAAAGTATCTATAGCTAGTACAACATTTTCAAGCTAGCAGTTCTCATGGGAAAGAATTTCAACTACTGGCATTTGGTCAACGCAGTGGAAAATCACAATTTAATTCTCTAAGCAGTCATTTTATGATTCGTCTATGCAACTTGACATGAGGCGGTGTAATTAGGCCTAAGACCTCGCTAACTTAAGGCCTATGAAATAATGAAGCAAATGCATAATATATAACCATTAATATGACATACTACTACTTAATCCAAACATAAGCTCAACATTTTACATTATTAAGCTGTTAATAAGTACACTTTGTGATTGTTGGTGTCACTCAAGTAGGCACATTTTCAAACTTGTGTATTAATTTTCTACGGTAACTCATTTTCTATGCAGATTTAACATTCAGAATAGCTGAAAATTCATTAGTAAAATTTCAGCGTTTACAGTACATAAGCAGAAGATACCCAAAGCAATTTGACAAGCTCAACTATGCCACGGAGCTACTCATATTGCAACTCGAAGTAGGAAGAACATGACCACCACATCTATCACCACTACATCATCATCACAAAGTCAACACAGGAAAAGGGAGCGGACATAGCGACAAAGAAATATCCTCATTGACATCAGGGAGGAGGAAGTATTCACCTATTACAGGCTCAGAAGGGAGTACATTGTCCAGCTTGGAACACCAATGCAGCGTATTTCAGTTATATGGCACACTCTTGCTCTTTCTGTTTGATGTAGCGCAGCGCAATTAAGTGAGTCTTTGTGCACCCCTGTGGCAACAACCTGTGAATAAAGCCCTGTGTCTGTTTGGAAATGGTCAAAAGATCCTCAGAAATGCAACACTATGTAAAATACAATGTTGCAATACTGTGTTGAAGGAAGGACCTCCATTTCTGTTGTCTGTGTGTCCACAGGTAACTCCCATGGTAATGAGGCATGTCATGTATCTAATACATGTGAAAGTGAAAAAGTAACGAATATTTGACCCATCCCAAGTCAAGTGTACAATGGAAAATGACATTAGTCATGACATTCAGCACAAACTTAACTGCATATTTATATTTTGATGCTAGACCCATATAGGCCCTCATTCTAACTCTAGCGGGCGGCGGTTGCCGCCCGCCAGGCGGGAAGCACCATTTGACCGCCACACGGTCAAAATACCGCTTCCCGCATTCTAACAATCCCGCTGGGCCGGCGGGCGCTAAGCAAGTTAGCGCCCGCCGGCCCAGCGGGAATGAGGGCCGCAACACAGGAGCCGGCTCAGAATGGAGCCGGCGGTGTTGCGACGGTGCGACGGGTGCAGTTGCTAAGCAGACAGTGAAAAGCCGCCCTGGGCCCTGTTAGGGGACCCCTGCACTGCCCATTCCAGTGGCATGGGCAGTGCAGGGGCCCCAGGGGCCCCAGGACACCCGTTCCCACCAGCCTCTTCCTGGCGGTGAAAACTGCCAGAAAAAGGCTGGCGGGAAGGGGGTCAGAATCCCCAAGGCAGCGCTGCTTGCAGAGCTGCCCTGGCGGATTCGCCCAGCCGGGGGTAAACCGGCTGGAAACTGCCGGCCCTGGTTTTCTGACCGCGGCTTTACCGCCGCGGTCAGAATGGGCTAGGAAGCACCACCAGCCTGTTGGCGGTGCTTCCGTCATCCGCGGAAAGACCGCCAGGGGTCGGAATGACCCCCATAGTGTCAAAATATAGGAGTTAGAGTCCTTTTTTGGATGTGTGAAACCAACTTGCGTTAAAGAGATGCAAGGTAGGTGTTCCCATCCAAAAAAATGACTCTAAGCCCGTGCACAAATGAAGCACAGGTGGGAGGCGGACCCAAAAAATTACGTTAACCCCGTTTTTTGTCAAATTTGAATGCCTGGATATGACCAGGCATTAAAATGAGGCACATGCGACTCTATATAAGGAAAACTCACAGGAGGAATATTTACTACCTCTAGGACAACAAGGAAGTTGTACTGCTCCAGCTAGGCTCACACCGCAGAGGTCCGCACCAACAGCTGCTCCCTCTACACCACAACTGCATGCACAAAGGCAGCGCAGAAGGGAGGAGAGTATATTTCAGCACAACCCTCCTTGGCCTCAGGGAGCAAGACATCATCAGGACTTACCGTCTCAACTGGGAGTCCATTCTATGCCTGCTGAATCAGATTTCACCAGTCATCATAGCAAGGCTGCAAACTCCCTACAACACACCACCCGTCACAAAGCTCCTCACTGTATTTCATATGCTGGATTCTGGATAATTTCAGACAACAGGGGCACTAGGGGCTGGTGTCTCCCAGCCATCAATATCTGCTTACCTGCCTAAGGTCCTAGATGCCATCATCCGCCACACAACCCACCACATCTGCTTCCCAAACACCCACCAACTGCAGCAGGAGACCAAGCAAGGATTCTTTCTGATTGCTGGGTTTCCGTATGTGCTAGGTGCAATGAACTGCACCCATGTGCGACTGGTGCCACTCGCAGCTATGGAACACCTACACAAGCACACACATTCGATAAATGTGCAGGCCACTGTGGACCACCGTGGGTTCTTCACCAACATCTCAGCCAAGAGAAGTGGTGAACTCTGGCAATGTCCATGATGCTCACTTATTCCAGCACTCCACCATCAATGAGCGGTTCCAGGATGGCCAAATGGCAATGACCTACTTGTTGGTAAGTCAACCAACCAAGCAATACACACACAACACACCAACCGTGTATGACAAACAACATATACACCACAACAAAGATGCATGGGCATGAGACCACAGACTTACTGGCACTAACAAATATGCAACATGCTGCACTACACAACAATGATTGGACATCACAAACACAGACACCCACATGTACCTAATACAGCCACACCATGTGAAGGACAGGAAGAGCTATGTACACTTTGCATACAGAATAAGACCATAAACCACTACTAGTGTCCACTGATTCAATACTAAGTATATTTCACACACATTAGACAAAATCATCAATAGCTACGCCATGTCCATGGCCTGTTGCATGAGCATGTAAAGAAAGTCACACCTTGGCACATCCAACCTCATTCATGGTGTGCAAGACTCAGGCACAATCCACATCAAATCACACCCAAGTGGTGCCAACCGCAACTACATTCCATCTACACATTCCTGACATACCTGTAGGCAGCACATACATCTGTCAAATGCATCGATTTGCACACATCGGAAAACTGATGTACCTGCCATTATAGACAATTGGGCAGAATCATGAGAAATGGTAATACAACTACTCAACTGACACTTCACATGCCCCACTTAGCACCCGTAACACCATCATGCCAATACAGTAGACTAACAATAGTACACCATGGCCCAGATTCACTGCTAAACTGGATTGTACACGGTGGACATGACTGGCCATACATGCACTGTATCAAGTCATTTTACAGAAATATGGCAGGGACCCCTCCTAAAGTCTGCCCTGTGCATGTGTAGTAAGTCTGTCAGAAATTACTAAGAAGATAGGATATACACAGGTACCAAATGTGATCATCATGCTCAAACTCATGATGAGTGTCCAGGTGTCCAAGGGTGTGTATCATATTTTAGCGTGACGACGCATTTCACATACGGCTCAAACACAACATGGACACCTTGAAGAATTACCATGGTCTCGGGCATTGAACTCTACTCACACTACAACTTGTACACCATGCTGTACGGTTCATTTTTCTTGGAATTCTATCAAGATTAACCTTTTAGTTCGTATACTACAAGCCTTGAAAAAGTCAAGGATGACGAAACATGTGTTGGCTGTTTTTTCATAAATGTGAAAACTGTATAGTGCTTCCATATTACGTATCCAGTGCATTTCATGATATCAGAGGATTTCCACCCTGACTTAACACTAAGGAATAAAGTCTTTCTCACATTGATCCTGGGATGTGCTGTGGTTTTTTCTTCTCCTACTTATACAACATCCACGTACCTCAAGCAACACACACCAACACATCCCCTCACACATCACAACAGACAGCACCTCACACATCACCCACACCACATCATGGCACCTCAAAGACACCACAGGTTCTCTGAGGAAGAGCTAAGGTTCATGGTGGAGTAAATTGTCCGGGTAGAGCCACAGCTATTCGGATCACCGGTGCAGCAGACATCCACTACAAGGAAGATGGAGCTATGGCGCAGAATTGTCGACAGGGTTAACGCAGTGGGACAGCATCCAAGAACACGGGATGACATCAGGAAGAGGTGGAACGACCTATGGGGGAAGGTAAGATCTGTGGAATCCAGACACCAGATTGCTGTACAGAGGACTGGCGGTGGACCCCCACCTCCTCCCGCACAACTAACAACTTGGGAGGAGCTAGTCTTGACGATCATGCATCCTGAGGGCCTTGCAGGAGTAGCAGGAGGACTGGACTCTGGTAAGGCAAATATTTACTACTTTATCCCCCCACCCCACCTGCATGCCATCACATACTCCCACCCTCACACCCATCACCCCAACAGCCCACAGATACCTCACTAACCCAACCCACACATACCAAAATCAAGCCCTGCATGTAACACGAATGCTTGGACACCCATCACCAAAGCATGTCCAGTAGGGAGACTCACTCATGCCCCAAAATCACCAATCACACAAGGGCCAAGCCAATAATGCAAGCACAGGAATAGAGGGTAGCTCACCCATTGCACAAGATGGCACACACAGATACAATTACTATGCATTTACACCCCAACAGGACCCCTACCCAATGTCACCGAATGGGAGGTGCCAGACATATCCAGTCCCCCCACAGAAGAGGCCCACAGTGATGACAGCAGCTCTGCACGCCTGGATCAAGATGACCAGCCTGGCCCATCAGGGACCTCAGGACAGTCAGTTCCCCTGACACAGGCACAAACCACCACTGAACCTCCTCCCTCAGGAAACACCACGACAGCACCCACCCAGCGGGCCCATCCCTCTGTCCCCAGGACACGTCAATCAGCAGTGTATCCACCACTACAGGGAACCCAGGCAAACCCACTAACACAGGATGATCAGGGACCTGGGGGCAGTGGCAGTGTGCGCATGGTTCAGGGGACAGAGGCACAAGATAACAGGGAAGGTGGGAGGACTGCTGTGTGACAGGGGGAGGACAGGCTAAGGGAACCGACACTCCACGAGGCACTCTACAACGTCATGGGAGCTTCCCACCATTCCCAGGAGACCATGGGCACAGTACTGGCCAAGTTTCAGGAGACCCAGCGGCTGCAGGAGGAACACTACCTGGGGATCAAGGAGGACTTGAAGTCCGTCAATACCACCCTGGTCACCATTGCAGGGGTGCTGGCAGACCTTCTCAACACCAGGAGGGACACAGTGGCACACCAACGGGCCCCTGACACTAGCCTGGACGATGAACAGCCCTCCACCTCCGCCGGCGCTAGTGGACAGGAGGCACCGCCACAGGAACAACCCCCTGCTGATGGAGAACCACCCCGCAAACGGTACCTGAGATCCAGGAACAAGACAGAGAACATTGCCAAGACCCCGCCAGGAAATAAGACCCTCCTGAATGTCACCAATCTGTCCCACTTTGTCAGCCTGTCCACCTTACACTACCATTGCTCCACTTCCTATGCCCCATTGGACAATGCACCTGTGAAACACATAGACTGGACTCTGCCATAGACATTCCTCCATCATCACCCCAGACCATTTTACAACCCCCTCCACTTACTTGCACAGAAATAAACACACTTGAATCACAAAACAATCTGGAGTCAGTCTGTGCTTTCACAAATGTATAATTGGAATATCTCTGGAATATAGCAATGTCAATGTACTTGTTCACATACCAATGTAACACAGCTGTAGGCCAGCAGGAAACATAGCAGAGGGCACAAAGTGGGACCCAGATCTGTGAAATGGAAAGCCAAAGTAACAAGTCAGGGTCCATACACTGAGTGAAAATGACAGACTTATGCTAGCTCCAACAATAATATGAGATGTGGGAAGCAGTTACATCTTCTTACCTGTGTCTCACTGGAAGTATTGCATGATGATGTTTCGGTTGTCGACATCTTCTTCTTCTGCCTCCTCTTCTTCACTGTCCACAGGCTCCACAGCTGCCACAAGACCACCATCTGGCCCATCCTCCTACAGAAAAGGCACCTGGCATCGCAAAGCCAGGTTGTTCAGCATACAGCAGGCCACGATTATCTGGCACACCTTCTTCGGTGAGTAGTATAGGGAGCCACCTGTCAAATGGAGGCACAGGAATCTGGCCTTCAGGATGCCAAAGGTGCGTTCTATAATCCTCTTAGTTTGCCCATGTGCCTCATTGTAGCGTTCCTCTTCCCTTGTCCTGGGATTCCGCACTGGGGTCAGTAGCCATGACAGGTTGGGGTAACCAGTCACCTGCAAATGTCAAGGAACAACTGTTAGACACACACTCACCCTTAGGGACAACCCCATACCCAGACACCTATGTTAACTGTGTTGGGACCTTGGCCTCACCTATTAGCCACACATGGTGCCTCAGGAGTTGCCCCATCACATAAGGTATACTGCTATTCCTCAAAATGTAAGCACCATGGACTGAACCAGGATACTTGGCATTCACATAGGAGATGTACTGGTCTGCTAAGCACACCATCTGCACATTCATCGAATGGTAGCATTTCCGGCTTCTGTACACCTGTTCATTCCTGCGGGGGGTACAAATGCCACATGTGTCCCATCAATGACACCAATGATGTTAGGGATATGTCCCAGGGCATAGAAGTCACCTTTCACTGTGGGTAAATCCTCCATCTGAGGGAAAATGGTGTAGCTGCGCATGTCTTTCAGTAGGGCAGATAACACTCTGGACAACACGTTGGAGAACATTGGCTGGGAAATCCCTGATGCCATGGCCACTGTTGTTTAAAAAGACCCACTGGCCAGAAAATGGAGTTCAGACAGAACCTGCACTAGAGGGGGGATTCCTGTGGGATGGCAGATAGCTGAAATCAGGTCTGGCTCCAACTGGGCACACAGTTCCAGGATTGTTGCACGATCAAGTCTGTATGTGATAATGATATGTCTCCCTTCCATTGTCGACTGGTCCACCAGGGGCCTTTATACTGGAGGAATCCGCCATCTCATCACCTGCCCCAGCAGACATGCCCTATGGAGGAGAACAGCGAGCAGAGAGTCATCCAACACTGAGGTATCACAATGTGTTATTTGCAGGAACGTTGGTAATTCGCAATGTGCCGGTATCTGTCTGTATTCCCGGCCTAGATAGGTGTGATGCAGTTTTTATCCATCCCATGTGACCCCCTGAAATGGTGGCTGCCTGACCTGTAAGGTGGGACAAGGGGAAATGAGGTAACTGTGCTGGCATTGTACACCGTCGCGGTGGGCGTTCGAAGACCGCAGTGCAATTCTACATTGGTTAACATTGGGCCCTATGGGTCCCAGGAGCCAATGACGATGTACGCCGGCGGTGACGGTACGCACTGCTGTGGATGTGACCGCCATTTTCTGTCTGTTCACTCACTTGATACCTGATCTTCACCAGGAGAGGACCTACACTGCAAGTGCTGCAGTGACCTGTGTCTGGAAGTGACGATGGCTACAGTGTCTGGGGAAAGGGCCCCTGCCTTCACTTCGGAGGAGTTGGAGAAACTAATGGATGGGGTCCTCCCCCAGTACACGCAACGGTACGGTCCTCCAGACAAACAGGTGAGTACACTGTGAGGATGCTGAGTGGGCAATGCCTCTTTTGAGTGGTGTGGATGGAAGATACATGGGGGGGCTGAGGCCTGCATGTACGGATGGTGGGTGTATGTGCATCAGGGCATGGGTGGGAACTGGTGGGCAATGAGTATGATGGTACGGACAGGTGAGTAATTTCCTTTCCTCCTGTACCATTCCTCTAGGTCAGCACCCACCAGAAGAAGGGTATTTGGCATGCCATCGCCAAGGATGTCCCGACCCTGGGGGACTACCACAGACGGAGCACCCACTGCCGTAAAAGATGGGAGGACCTGCGCCGCTGGAGCAAGAAGATGGCGGAGGCCCAGCTGGGGATGGCCTCCCAACGTGGAATGGGTGCCCATCGCACCATGACCCCCCTGATGTACCGGATCCTGGCAGTGGCCTATCTGGAGTTGGATGGGCGCTTGAGGGCATCACAGCAGCTACAAGGGGGTGAGTACACTCTCATTCAGCTGACTCTGCACGCATTAGGAGATGTCTGGGTGGGGGAGGTGGGCAGTGGGTTCTCCTAGGCCTGGGCGAACTTGGTAGGCAAGGTCCCTTTTGAGGCAGACTCTGTGGCACCCCAACCCACTAGTGGTAATAGCCATCTACACCTAGTCAGGCTCCTGTGACTTCCAGGTGTGCAGCAATTGGGCTCAGGCCTTGTAAGTCATGGGCATGTGAATTTGCTAGGAACTGTTAGTGCATGGCGTAGTGAAGAGAGCTGCTCCCTGTGTGTTGTGTCCACCAACGGTAGTGGTGTTGCATGCACTGAACATGTTTTTCTTCTGTCTCCCCCCCTTTTTGTTTTTTCTCCCTGTTCTAATGTGCAATAGCATCATCTTGCGGAGGAGCAGTGGCACCAGAGCAGGAGGGAGCTGCATCCCACATGGCCCTGGAGGGTGAAGCCACGGAGTCTGAAGGCAAGGGGAGCTCCACGACAGGGACAGGAGCATACACCAGTGACATCCACTCCTCCTCTGATGGGAGCTCCCTTGCAGTGGCGGGCACTTCTGTGCCCACCGCATCAACAGGCACAGCCGCCACCCCCTACCAGCACCGCCCTCCCAGCAGCCCCTCATTGTGTGTTCCATGTCCGCTCACCCAGGAGGGTGGGCATCTCCTTTGCCCCAGGCACCTCTGGCCCTGCCCCAGTCAGCCCTGCTGCCCTCAGTGAGGAAGCTATTGACCTCCTGAGATCCCTCACTGTTGGGCAATCTACCATTTTGAATGCCATCCAGGGTGTTGAGAGGCATTTGCAATAAACAAATGCATACCTGTGTTGAAGTAAGCCTTAGCAAGGCCTACTAGTGCAAGGGGTTCACCCTTCTCTGCACAAAGTCCTCTGACCATATAGGAAGAAGTTGGTACAGAAAGTGAAATAAAAGACACAGTTTATTAAACCTCATGAGGTGGTACTACAGTTCAAACAGCACCCTTCAGTAATGTTTGAAGTAGCACACTGAACTAAGAGAGCATGGTCTTTTTATACCCATGCAGGGGCTAATAGAAGGTGGTACAATTATAGAAGCAAAACTTGTATACATATAAGGTCATATGGAAATGCACAGTCAACAGGTAGGAGGGGCTAACAGTTTTCAAGGACTAGTTGACACATTACTGTCCGTTACTAATTACTAACAGCTGCAGATCTTACTAGGCATGTGCGAAAGTGAGAGATGCTAAATATAACTTGTCACTAGACTAATTTTCAAGAGTAGTTAACAGAGCACATGGCAGCATGTGGCAGAGAAAATGGCTGCCATGAATACAAAATGGATTCCGCGAAATGTTCACAATAGTTGCTAAATACAAAATGTCTTCTGTTAATGCTTAATCTAATTGCTACTAAATTATAACAGACGACCCTTTCAGCATCAGCTGAAGACATTCGTCTTTCTTGAATAATCTAAATATTCATCTTGTATATTTATACTCATCATTTCAGCTATTTCCTTATCTAACATGTGTTGTGCTTTCATTTCTGTAATATTTCTTTTGGTAGGCATGCAAGCAGTAATACACATGGAGCAGAACATTGGACCACACTGAATACAGCATACAATCATTACACACAGGATAGTCAGTAGTTTCCAGCCCCAAGCGGAAACAAGAGCCCAAAACCATCCAGAAAAAGTCCAAGTACTAGCCTCTGTATGAATTTCTGCAGTAAATTTATGCAATTTAGATATTGCATCACACACTGAAGGTGAGTGATCTGGAATGAAAACGCAGCAACTGCTACAGATGATTCGACATGCACCACCTCGATCAGCTAATATCTCATCTAGTACCATACGATTTTGGAGTGCTACAATCCTCGCAATTTGGAGCTCCTCGGTAATATTCCCAAGTGCCAGAGCTGCCTGATTGGTAACAGCTTCCACAACCCTAGTCAATCGTCTCACTTTCCTACTGTTTAACGCAGCACCCACAAAGGGGAGCAACCCTAAATTAAAATCAACATATTGTTGCAGGCTAGTGTCCGTTTGGTCTACCTCGTTTGTACTTATTGTCCTTTTATATCTATTTTTAATGATGTCATTGAACAGTTTAAAATCTCGGTGATATGATGCAGGTGCCAAAAACACAGGGGGTAATAGAAAAGATACATAACACACACCTGACCACCCAACAGGTAGTTGGTAATATCCATAGTTACCACAAACAAAATATGTATAAAGTGAAGCTGTAAAACTACTTTTATTTACCCCCTCAATAGTTAAAATAAAGGTACAATCGCTTATCCCCATTCACCCAATGCTTCATATACATAAATCTGCTTTAGGTTTTGTAACAGAAATCACAAATTGTTCTTTCTTGTCAGAGTCTCTTATATTTGTGAAGACATATGGTATTGAAACATTGTCCAGTTGATACTTTTCCCATTCCCATTGAGTTCCTTTGGCTTGGGGATACCCATCTTTGTCTTGGTAGCATACTTTATTAACCCCATCGCTGCCAGGCCTTTTCCCCCTCCTCTGCCGAGCCTTTTTTTGGCTATTTGTGGCAGTTCGCGCTTAGGCCCTCTTAACTTTTTGTTCACATAAGCTACCCACGCCAAATTTGTGTCCTTTTTTTTCAACATACTAGGGATTCTAGAGGTACCCAGACTTTGTGGGTTTCCCTGAAGGAGACCAAGATTTTTTTTTTTTTTAAATGGGAAAAAAGTGCTGCAGAAGGCAGCTCGTGGTTATTTCCCTGAAAATGGCATCATCAAAGGGTTTGTGGTGGCAAGATCACCATTATCCCAGTTTTCAGGAACAGGCAGACTTGAATTGGAAAACCCAATTTTTCAATACAATTTTACTGGGACATACCCCATTTTTAATATTTTCTGTGCTTTCAGCCTCCTTCCAGTTAGTGACCAAAATGGGTGAGAAACCAATGCTGGATCCCAGAAAGCTGAACATTTCTGAAAGGTAGACAGAATTCTGAATTCAGAAAGAGGTAATTTGTGTACATCCTACAAGTGTTTCCTACAGAAAATAAAAGCTGAAATAAAAAAATATTGAATTTGAGGTAAAAAAAACCAGCCATTTTTCTCCACGTTTTTCTCTGTAACTTTTTCCTGCAATGTCAGATTTTTGAAAGTAATATACTGTTACGTCAGCTGGACTCTTCTGGTTGTGGGGATATATTGGGCGTGTAGGTTCATCAAGAACTCTAGGTAGCCAGAGCCAATGAATGAGCTGCACCTTGCAATGGGTTTTTATTCTATACCGGGTATACAGCAATTCATTTGCTGAAATATTAAAAGTGAAAAATAGTTATCCAGAAAACCTTTGTATTTCCAAAATGGCCACAAGATAAGGTGTTGAGAAGCAGTCGTTATTTGCACATCTCTGAATTCCGGGGTGCCCATACTAGCATGTGAATTACAGGGCATTTCTCAAATAGACGTCTTTTTTACACACTGCCTTACATTTGGAAGGAAAAATGTAGTGAAAGACAAGGGGCAATAACACTTGTTTTGCAATTCTGTGTTCCCCTAAGTCTCCCGATAAAAATGGTACCTCACTTGTGTGGGTAGGCCCAGCGCCCACGAAAGGAAATGGCTCAAAACACAACGTGGACACATCACATTTTTTCACAGAAAACAGAGGTGTTTTTTGCAAAGTGCCTACCTGTGGATTTTGGCCTCTAGCTCAGCCGGCACCTGTGGAAACCTAGCAAACCAGCGCATTTTTGAAAACTAGACACCTAGGGGAATCCAAGATGGGGTGACTTGTGGGGCTCTGACCAGGTTCTGTTACCCAGAATCCTTTGCAAACTTCAAAATTTGACCGAAAAAACACTTTTTCCTCTCATTTCGGTGACAGAAAGTTTTGGAATCTAAGAGGAGCCACCAATTTCCTTCCACCCAGCGTTCCCCCAAGGCTCCCAATAAAAATTGTACCTCACTGGTGTTGGTAGGCCTAGCACCCACGAAAGGAAATGACCCAAAACACAATGTGGACACATCACATTTTTTCACAGAAAACAGGGGTGTTTTTTACAACGTGCCTACCTGTGGATTTTGGCCTCTAGGTCAGCCGGTACCTGGGGAAACCTAGCAAACAGCACATTTTTAAAAACTAGACACCTAGGGGAATCCAAGATGGGGTGACTTGTGGGGCTCTGACCAGGTTCTGTTACCCAGAATACTTTGCAAACCTCAAAATTTGGCCAAAAAAACACTTTTTCCTCACATTTTGGTGTCAGAAAGTTCTGGAATCTGAGAGGAGCCACCAATTTCCTTCTACCCAGCATTCCCCCAAGTCTCCTGATAAAAATTGTACCTCACTGGTGTTGGTAGGCCTGGCACCCACGAAAGGAAATGGGCCAAAACACAACGTGGATACATCACATTTTTTCACAGAAAACAGAGGTGTTTTTTGCAAAGTGCCTACCTGTGGATTTTGAAAAAAAAAAAAAACCTGCTGTCTAGTGGGCGTTTTAGCAGCCGGATTGCTTGCAATCCGGCTACTAAAATGCTGAGAGAGACTTCAAAGGGAAGGAAATAACTTTCCTTCCCTTTGAAGTCTCTCGGCCTCCTTCACGTGATCGGAAGAGAAATGCTTTTGCATTTCTCTTCCGATCGCGCTGGAAGCTCAGGCCTTGTGCCAATCAGCGTGCGATCGCAGCTGATGTCACAGGGGGGTGGGGGGGCAGGGGTGGAAGGGGAAGGGCTTCCCCCTTCCATCCCTGCCTTGGGGGGGTGGAGGGGAACCCCACAGAGGGAGCGCTAGTGCTCCCTCTGGGCTCTGTGCCCAGGATGTAATGGTTATGTCCTGGGCACACGAGCACTGTGCCTCAGGATGCAACCATTACGTCCTGGGCACAGAAGGGGTTAAGGCGAAAAAGAAGTCCGCCCTCTGTACGTTTTCCAGATGCAAACAAAAGCGTATACCAAGCTTGACAAGAACCATTGTGTGAAAAAGGAAGAGGAATGAAAGGTGTTCCTCCTTTCTTTTGATGCGCAGGTATAATTCCACATACCCAACAGTTAGTAGTATTTGTAGCATTATGATTATGATGCAACATCTGAATTAAAGTATTATTGAAGTACGATTGATGGTGCTTCTGCTCCTGATAGGGAAGCGTAAAGTAATAGTGATCCTCTGGTACTGGAGTAGTGGCAACAAAAAACTCACGAGCAGGAGCCATCTTTTCAACAAACCTGGTGATTATTGCTATAACCACCAAAACAACAACAAACCTCATAGTACTAATGATCACTTTGTTATTCATTTTAGCAACAGTGATAATCGACCCTTCCAGAAATTAATTAAAAACAATTGTTGGAGCTCTTATCCCTGGGCAGCCGCTGATTTCTTGACCACGGGCCAAGACGGGTGTCACTACTCTAATGCATGGCTGATCCCCCCCGTTGCCACATTGGCTCTCCGTTTCACTAACCCAGGGCGGTAGCTCAACCAGTTTTCTCCAGCACTACGGGGTCTTTCCTCGGTCTCAAATTATATTGCGACACTCCAGAAATCGTATGGTCCGGGAAGAACTCCGCAGATTCGTCAGGTGATATAGCATGGCCTTTCTCCATAGTCAAAATCTCTCGATGATCGGTCAGCACAGCAGGTTCCACCAAGGTAGGCAGCACTCTCTTGCAGTGAGTACTATGGACCCAATTCTTTCGGTTCGTCACTCGAACTGCTGTCCTTGTCGCAAGAAGCACCTGCTCTTGGCCTCGCCACCTTGGTTCCAAGCTGCTTGATCTTTCAAAGGACTTAATCATCACCTGGTCACCAGGTCGGAGTTCATGGCCTTCACCTGTATATCTGTCAGGAAGTGCTTCTCGAACCTGTTGATGAATAGAAACCAAATTGTCGGTGAACTGTGCCAAATAATCATTCATCAGGACACAAGGTACATCATATACAGAATTTGGCTTAGGAACTCCCCAAATGTTCATTGGCCTTCCAAATACTATTTCATAGGGGGTAAGGCCTGTTCGAGAGTGTGGCACTGGCCTAATAGACAATAATGCAAACGGTTATGCATCCGGGCAAGTTAAGGATGTGGAAGCCTGTATCTTCGCTAACTTCAGCTTCAAAGTAGCATTATACCTTTCCACCAACTCTGCTGATTGTGGGTGGAAAACCGCATGGAACTTCTGTTTGATCCCTAATCCTTTCAGGACTTACTTAATAACTTCCCCAACAAAATGAGGTCCGTTATCATTCCATAAAAGTCTGCAAACACCAAACCTAGGGAAAAATTATTTCAAAAGCACCTTCGCTGTGGTAATGGCAGTATTATCCTTTGTGGGGTACGCCTCTCTCCATTTACTGAAGGCACATACCACCACCAAGACATACTTTAAATTGTTGCAGGCATTCAAGCTGAATATAATCCATTTGTAGAACTTCGAAAGGTGCAGTTGGTGTAGCAAACCCTGGCACAGGAGTTTGTGTCCCTTTTCCAGGATTGTATTGTAAACAGATCAAACAAGACTGTACTACTCTCTTAGCTGTACTGGAAATTTCTGGATGCTCCCAAACTTGCGTAAGCAACTTCGTTATTGTTGAAGCTCCAACATGTGCCAGCCCATGTGCCATCTGAACCATAGGTTGTACAAAAGCGATAGGCAATTTCCATTTATTCATCTGCTTATTCCGCCAACAGCCCTTATCATCCAATTCTCCATCTTCAGACCATTGCTCACGTTCTTTCACAGAAGCAGATTTCTGTATATCTAATACGTCTTGTCTAGCATAATGCCAATGTTCAGCTTGTGAATTCACTAAATACATAGAAGTAGTACTTCGCTGCATCACAGTCTCACGTGCTACGCGGTCCGCAAGGGCATTACCTTGCCCTATCTTATTGGTCACTTTCTTCTGTGCACTACATTTCACAATAGCTATTTTCTTTGGATATGTCAATACAGTCAAGAGGTTATGCACTAAGGCGGTCATTCTGACCCTGGCGGTCAAAGACCGCCAGGGCGGAGGACCGCGGGAGCACCGCCGACAGGCCGGCGGTGCTCCAATGGGGATTCCGACCGCGGCGGTAAAGCCGCGGTCAGACCGGCACCACTGGCGGGCTCCCGCCATTGTACCGCCGCCCCATTGAATCCTCCACGGCGGCGCAGCTTGCTGCACCGCCGCGGGGATTCCGACCCCCCCTACCGCCATCCAGATCCCGGCGGTCCGACCGCCGGGATCCGGATGGCGGTAGGGGGGGTCGCGGGGCCCCTGGGGGCTCCTGCAGTGCCCATGCCACTGGCATGGGCATTGCAGGGGCCCCCGTAAGAGGGCCCCTACATGTATTTCACTGTCTGCTGCGCAGACAGTGAAATACGCGACGGGTGCAACTGCACCCGTCACACAGCTTCCACTCCGCCGGCTCGATTCCGAGCCGGCTTCATCATGGAAGCCTCTTTCCCGCTGGGCTGGCGGGCGATCTGAAGGCGACCGCCCGCCAGCCCAGCGGGAAAGTCAGAATTACCGCCGCGGTCTTTCGACCGCGGAACGGTAACCTGACGGCGGGACTTTGGCGGGCGGCCTCCGCCGCCCGCCAAGGTCAGAATGACCGCCTAATTCTCCATGCATTATCTGCATCCCGTGGGATGTGAGAAAGCCTCTCTCCTTCCAAAGCAAACCAAAATCATGAGCCACTCCAAAAGCATAGCGGCTGTCTGTATAAATGTTCACACATGTCAGTACTAAGCTCACATGCTCGTGTCAAAGCTATTAGTTCAGCTGCTTGAGCTGACTTCTGTGGTATACGAGCTGTCTCCACTACTGTGTGCATTGTGGTGAGTGCATATGCAGCTGAGGTCGTACCGTCTGGCAACTTCAAACAAGACCCATCAACCCACAATTCCCCGTCTATGTCTGGAAGGTGCGTATCTTGCAAATCAATACGACCCTTTGTCTGTTCTTCGGTAAAGAATATACAATCATGTGTTTCTTGTAACTGAGGCTGAGTCACCGGATATGGCAACAAAGTGGCTGGAATTAGTGTTGCACATCTCTTCAGTGTAATGTGAGGAGCCAGCAATGTCAATTCATATCCTGTCAGGCGAGCGCTAGTTAAATGTTGCGTCTTTGTTTGATTTAAAAGAGCATCAACCGCATGGGGTGATAACACCAACAGCTTATGTGACAAAACTATCCCTTCACTCTGATGTATTGACACAGCTGTTGCCGCAACTGAACGAAAACACCCAGGCAATGCTCGAGCGACAGGATCAAGTACTGCTGAAAAATATGCACAGGGACGCTGCTTATCGCCATGTACGTAAAGTGCAAAAGGCTTCGTGTAATCTGGAGTACCTAACACTGGTGCTAAACAAACAAAGAGCTTGTAGTAGCTGCCGGAAAGCAGTCTCACATTCATCTGTCCATGGGAGGGGCATTGGAGTATCTTTAGTCAAAGGTGCTAGCAAAGGTTTGACAATGTGTGAAAACCCTAATATCCATTGCCTACAAAAAGAAGTAAGACCAAGGAATGCATGAACATCTTTCTGAGTAGAGGGTACTGGTGTGTCTAAAATTGCTTGAATACGATCTGATGTAAGTGCACGGCCCTCCTTTGACAAAAGGTGACCTAAATAGGTTACCTTTGGTCTACAATATTGCAATTTCTTTCGTGACACTTTATGATGGTGTGAAGCAAGAAAAGAAAGTAAGGACAAAGTGCACTTTTCACATTGCTCAGGGGTATCAGCTGCCAACAAAATATCATCGACATATTGAGCCACACCTTTAAGCAAAACAAAAGAATCAAGTTGTCGTTTTAACGCTTGACAAATTCGAACGAGTGTAAGAAGAACCATAAGATCAACGTGCACCTCTATCACTACCTCTAAAAGGCGGACCATAAGCTTGAGCCTGCATAACCTTTGTCTTTAATTCTTTAATCTTTTTATCCTCACTACCTTTTGCTTCTAATTCCTGACGTTCATAATACTGAGCCATAGTCAAAAGAGAAACCAGAGTAGAGGTAGTCCATGAACTTTCACTAGCTTTTAGATGACTAGCTATTCCTGGTAACAGATTTGCGACATATTTATCGGTGAACAAATGTCTGCCTGTATCATCTGACAATAACTGACCGCTAAAATCATGAAATGCTTCTTCAAAGCGTGTAAAGAAATCAGAGACCGATTCATCTGCCTTTTGATTACAAGATGCTAAAACAGTCCAATCTATCTTTTTAGGGGGAATAATAGTTTTTAACTTAACTAATATGGCTGCGGGAAGATCTGGAATCAACTGATACAGCTTTTTCGCAGGTTCCCTATCCCCATCCATCTGTTCTAATTCTTTCCATGATACCCCAAAAACTACATGATCATCAACTTTACGAACAGTTCTCCACATATCTGGCGGTAATATCAATCTGAAAAATAAATCAATGTCAGCCAAAGTCATAGTACAAGAACTAATTGCTCCCTCAACTTCCTCATAAAAGGTGGCTGGATTTTTCCGCGGGTCAGGTAATGCTGTTTTAAGTGCCATTACATCTGCCCTATTCCAAGGAGTGTACAGCCAATTATAAATAAAATAACCCTTAGCATCAACAGAAGTTTTATCATCACTTGTACCCGATCCTTTAGGAGGAACATACAAAGGCACGGCCTCCCGTATTGGTTTTGCGTAAACTGTCATAGTCTTATCTGTTCCGAAGATGGAAGCTTGCACCCTGCCGGTCTGAGATGTCCGTGCAACTACGTCCATGGCCCTTGTGTCCTCTTGCAAATGGACTGCTGCAACACATAATTTCACCAAAATGCCTGATTGCATCAGCCACCTGGGAGAAAACAAAAAGGCCATCACGCATTTGCTTATGATCAGCTGCTACATCATCGGGCTCAAACTCATCAGAATGTTTCGGAAATAGTTCAATAACTTCTGTGCCAAATGCCTCAGTAAAATATAGCTGCTCCTTTTCCGTCCAACCTTTCATGTTGTCTAAAAGTTCAGAAGCAGAGACAACGCTACAAATTGTTTTACGAGCAATAGATCTAAGCTCAGACGCACGGTCAGCAGGCAACATAGATCAACTGTCTTGCATCTTCTGTTGCTCCGAACTGGAGACGTAAGCTAACTCATGAGGGACAGAAGTAATGACATACAGAGGTGGAGGGCGATCTAGTAACAAAAAATCATTGTTCGGTTTATTAAGGATAGGATAGAGAGGTTGCCGAACAGTGTATTGGCCAGTTACCTATAATTTACGTTCTTTCTCTTCTATCTCCTTTAATTCATTTATTTCTTTTTTTTTCATTTCCGATGCTTTCACATATACATTCTTCCACTGCTCTTTCTCAAGCAAGGCTTGCTCACGCTTCACTCGTCCACGGACTTCTTTCTACCACATTTGTACACAGTCAAACATATCTTGCCTAAACCTTCGCTTACACATACATTGTTCCACATACTCAATCTTTTGCAAATCAAATAACCCATGCATAGGCCAACGTAACTCAGGATCCGCACGAGTGTATTTATTCCATAATGTGCTGTACATTATAGAAGAAAGACAATGTTTAACATACATATCTCTATTGGGCGTCCCCTCTGGGGGTGCCGGTTGCGATTCTTCCAGTCTCAAATTGGTACCATTACAAAAACAACACATCCTACGAAGTGCGCTAAAAACAGACATGCCAAAAATAGTGCAGAATATGCAGTGTTATAATCAAAGTAGCACTTAAGGTGCTGTTCAAATCAAAATTAAATTGGAGAAAATTCTCCTCATTACCTGCCTATATAAATTGCAATTTATATATCAATTCAAAGGACACAAATTGACTAGTTACCCAAAACACGAGAACCACAGTGAGTGGCGAAACAAAGGCATCAAAACCCACAGCAAGTGCCGTAAAACGGCTCTTACCAATCACCGGGCGTCCAGGTTCCAACTGCCAAGTTCTAAAATCGACCAAATGGTCACTGCACGACAAATGAACAAAAAGGATTTAAGTCGAGGACCGGCGCCACCTGGATGGTCAAATCAGAAAGAAGGGAAAAACGCTGTGGTTGCCAAGACTCGGGTCTTCTCAGACATTGATCGTCCGCAGCGAAATCCTAATCCTTCGTCGAGACCAATCCGTCGGGCGTCCGAGTTGTCGATGAGTCCCTGTTTGGGCGCCAATTTGTTGAAGTAAGCCTCAGCAAGGCCTACTGGTGCAAGGGGTTCGCCCTTCTCTGCACAAAGTCCTCTGACCATATAGGAAGAAGTTGGCACAGAAACTGAAATAAAAGACAAAGTTTATTAAACCTCGTGAGGTGGTACTACAGTTCAAACAGCACCCTTCGGTAATGTTTGAAGTAACACACTGAACTAAGAGAGCATGGTCCTTTAATACCCACGCAGGGGCTAAAAGAAGGTGGTACAATTATAGAAACAAGACTTGTATACATATAAGGTCATATGGAAATGCACAGTCAACAGGTAGGTAGGCCTCAGCACTGATGGCAGCCATTGTCTCTGTGTCCACCATCCCCCCTCCAGCTTCCTCCACCCGACCCAATCCCCTGTACCTCAGCCTATCCCAAGCACACCATCAGACCAGCATGCACACTCATCAACACACAAGAGTGGACATGGCAAACATAGGCACCACACATCCCACAAGCACTCACTGAAGCACCATCCCCATGCAGACACAGCAACATCCACTGCCTCCACTGTGCCCCCCTCCTCCATGTCTTCCTCCTCCCTCCCTGTCTCGTCTCCACTCACACCAGCATGCACTACATCCTCAGCCACTACCTCCATCACCAGCACGCCCATCACCACACACTGCTCACGTGCAATCACCACCCCCACTGCTGTGCACACATCCCCAGTGACCTCTCCCAGTGTGTCTGTGAGCCCTTGTAGGAAAGTCCTCCTTTTTGCCCTAGTCACCCCTACACTTTTTGGACAGGTACTGGTGGTTACTGACTCTTGGCTGTGCCCTGGGTACGGCTTACCAGTCCCAGGTCCAGTGCTCTGTGTAAAATGGATATGCAAATTAGGCTGATTATAATTGGCTAAATTAACCTACCTATAAGTCCCTAGTATATGGTAGGGCATGTAGGTTTAGGGACCACAGCATAGGTAGTGCACCCATAGGTGCACTGCTGAGGTGCCCAGTGTCAGTTTAAAGGCAGGCCTGCCTTGCTGGCTGCTTTTAAATTAAAGTTATATGCAAATTCGACTTTGGAATTAAAAGTAGTTCCAAAGTCTTAAACTAACTTATTTTTACATATAAGTCACCCCTAAGGTGTGCACTATGTGCTCCTAGGGCTGGGTGCCATGTAACTATAAGCAGGGACTTTATAAAAATAGTTTTATAAGCCCTGGTGAGGTAAAAACATCCAAATTCGTTTTTCCCTCATTGTAGTAAATGGACTTCATAGGCTAGAATGGGGAGACTTTATTTTAATTTTTAAAGTCTCCTTAAATGATGCATACCAAGAGTTTGGTATCAAATTAATTGTTGTATTAAATCCCACAACTTCCAGTTGTTCGATTTAATATAACTTGTTTATGTAAAGAGTTTTAAACTTTACCTGAAAAGTTAGCAATTTCAGCCCTGCATTGTTTTTGCTGCTGTGCTCTGATTGGCCAGCCTCTAGCAGCCTAGCCAGGCTGCCTTGATGAGGTGTGAAGTGGCCTGGCTTCACACAAAGGAATGTGCCTGTGGGAGGGAATCTCCCATCAGCAGATAGTGAGGCAGAAAGGGGGAGGGCTGCCAAACTGGTCTTCAAATGCAGAGAAGGACATTTGGAGCAACCAGCAACACCCCCACATCCTGCAACCCAAGACAACTAGGTGCCCCCTTGATTAGATTAGGAGAGGGCAGGAGAGGGGTGTGTTTATGATTTTTAGCCACACCAGTGGGTGGGCTCTGCCAGATGTAACCTCCAAAATCACATTCAGCCATGATGGATTTTTGGAGAATGTTGCCTCTTGGGACTGATTTTTGCCACACTTCCCAGGAAGTGGTCATCACAGGGGGAAAGACCCTGCACCTGATTGGAGAACCAGGACCCCCCTGCTTTTCACCCAGGAGCAAGGATAAAACTGGCAGACCTGCACCCACACCTCAGATCCCCATCAGATTCCAACAAGGAAGAACCAAAGGAGAAGAAGGACTGCCCTGCTGGACCCCTGGCCTGCACCTGGAACCTGCACTCAGAAGGACTGCAGCAGCTGCACACTTGGGCTTCACCACAAGAAGGACTTTGCCTGGCTTCAACTGGTTCAAGGAGGGACTCCCTGTTTGCTACAGGTGAAAAATTGCTATCCAGAGTCCCCTGCACCAACTCCTGAAGAAATCAACCAGCTGGCCACTGCCCAGTAGCCAAAAAGGAGTTTGCGCCAGGTGCATTCTGGGAGTTGTAGTCCCATCACAGAACTTCTGGACCCTTGGGGTGAGCTGTGGACCTCACAAGAACCTTAAAAGGACATCTGGGAGAAGCCCCAGAAGTTTGGAGAACTTTTGTAAAAAAGCTCCATAGAGGGACCGACCCGCCGGGGCAACTCTAGCCAGCTTGCCTCAACCGCGACCCGGCTTGATTTGCTGGTTCGTCCCGGTAAAAAAAATCTCCAAAAAAGAGACTAAGGGGGTCATTACGACCCTGGCGGAACAAGTCCGCCAGGGCCGTGGGACGCGGTGGCACCGCCGACAGGCCGGCGGTGCCCCGCGGGGCATTCTGACCGCGGCGGCTCAGCCGCGGTCAGAGAAGGGAAACCGGCGGTCTCCCGCCGGTTTCCCGCTGCCCCAAAGGAATCCTCCAAGCCGGCGCAGCATGCTGCGCCGGCATGGGGATTCCGACTCCCCCTCCCGCCATCCAGTTCCTGGCGGTTCTCCCGCCGGGAACCGGATGGCGGGAGGGGGAGTCGCGGGGCCCCTGGGGGCCCCTGCCGTGCCCATGCCTATGGCATGGGCACGGCAGGGGCCCCCGTAAGAGGGCCCCTAAAAGTATTTCAGTGTCTGCAAAGCAGACACTGAAATACGCGACGGGTGCAACTGCACCCGTCGCACCTTCCCACTCCGCCGGCTCTATTACGAGCCGGCGTCATCGTGGGAAGGGAGTTTTCCCCTGGGCTGGCGGGCGGTCTTGTGAAGACCGCCCGCCAGCCCAGGGGAAAACTCGGAATACCCTCCGCGGTCTTACGACCGCGGAGCGGTATTTCGGAGGGGGAAAGCCTGGCGGGCGGCCTCCGCCGCCCGCCAGGCTCGGAATGAGGGCCTAAGTCCGAAGGTAAAAAGTTGACCTGGACCTTCCAGCCAGCGTATCCGAGGAGGGCTCCAGGGAAGTCGGATCAAGATCCAGGTTTACCCCGGTTGAAGGATTTTCACCTCGAAAAAGTGACTAAGGGGCATATTTATACTCCGTCTGCGTCGATTGTGCGTCAAAAAGTTTGACGCACAATCAGCGCAAACGTTGCCCCGTATTTAAACTTTGACGCCCGCGGATGACAAAAGTCCGCTGTGTGCGTCATTTTTTGGATGGGGCAACCCGCCTTGCGTTAATTATATGCAAGGTAGGCGTTCCCGTCCAAAAAATGGCTTAGACAGCCGTGCGTCGTATTTATGCTTTCGGGCAAAAATGACGCACGGCCGGGAAGCGGAGCCAGAAAATGACGCACAGCCCGATTTGCATAAAAAATTAATGCCTGGGTCAGGGCAGGCGTTAAAATGGGGCAAACACACCTGTATTGAATTAGAACACACAGAACACACAGCAGAGCAGCAGAGCAGCAACAGGGAGCCATGGAGGTGATTCTAATCCAGCGTGCATGCAGACGCAGAGCCCAGCAGCAACAACAGCAGCTACAACAACACCAGCAGGGACCCCAAAGGCAGTGCAGAAGGCAGGAGAGGATATTATGCCCAAAAACAACCCTTCAGGGCCTCAGGGAACACAACATCATACAGAGGTACCGGTTGAACTGGCAGGTCATTCAGCAGCTGCTGCACAACATTGAACAGCAGTTGGCCCCCACTTGGGTGACACCCCGCACCATCCCAACAGAAACCAAGCTGCTTGCCGTACTTCATATGCCTGGCAAGTGGCTCCTTTCAAACAACTGGTGCCCTGGTTGGCGGAATATCGCAACCATCATTCTCCGCCTTTTTGCCCAAAGTACTGGATGCCATCATTCGACTGACACCCCGCCACATCTGCTTCCCTAACACACTGCAGAAGCAGCAGGAAACAAAACAGGGGTTCTACACAATCAGTGGCTTCCCACACATCCTTGGTGCAATCGACTGCACACATGTACGCCTTGTGCCACCTGCTGCAACTGAACACCTCGACCGCAACAGGAAGCACACACATTCCATCAACGTGCAGGCCATAGTCGATCACCAGGGATTGATCACCAACATCGTGGCTAAATATCCTGGGAGTGTCCATGACTCATACATCTTCCGTCACTGCACCATCAATGAACACTTCCAGGATGGACGGTATGGCAATGGACTACTTGTTGGTAAGTACAAAAACCTACTTATATACTCACTACACAGCAACCCTCTAGGACACACAACACATACACCACAACAGCAACATGTCAACAGGAACACACTGAGGTCGTGTCATCGCTAGCCATGTTTCTGAAGTCACCATTGAACCTGTCAA
Source organism: Pleurodeles waltl (assembly GCF_031143425.1). Classification (NCBI taxonomy): domain Eukaryota; kingdom Metazoa; phylum Chordata; class Amphibia; order Caudata; family Salamandridae; genus Pleurodeles; species Pleurodeles waltl. The sequence goes on along the minus strand of NC_090444.1, from coordinate 1,082,669,154 downwards.
ACATTGGAAAGTACTGTACAGCCTAATGTTAAGACGTCAATGAGTGTGGTTGCCTAAATGTCACCTTGCAAATTGTAAGTGTCCCAATGACCTTTACATTAATAAATTGCATACGTTTCAAGGTATGGGATGTCCAGGGTACTTTGAAATGAACGTGTTAACAACACTTTCAATTTTAACTGTGCATGGAACTATCATCTCACCCCCAGTGAAGACACACGGACACCTGTATCACAAGTCACAATGCTAGGGAGGGCACACTGTACTGCAAATCCCAAAACATACTGATGACAAACGGTCACAATGCAGATGGTACAGCCTACAAGCATAGGTTGTCACATTAGTACACAAAAGAGTCACAGACAACACAAGACAACCACTGCCATTAAAGGTCTTTTCAATAGTGCCAGCTACATCAACATGATCCCATTCATTTTCTCTTGCGGCTGGTCAAGGGTATGGCATCCAGCCATGGATTATGACACCATTTGGCAACCCAAGTACAGCTGCAGAGCGTGCATACAAGGACGCCCATAGGAGGACATGCAGCATTGTTGAGCGGACCTTCGGCATCCTCAAGTCAAGGTTCCGCTGCCTCGACATCACTGGTGGTAGCCTCCTATATTGACCCGAGATGGTCTGTAGGATCATCCTCACATGTGCAATATTGCACATCATTTGTATCAGAAGAAACATTCCCCTCCTGGAACCAGAGCCACACATGCCTGAAGAGGAGGATGCTGGCCTGCAACAGGAGGGGGAACTACAGAACACAGCTGCTGGTATACGCAGGCGGCAACAGATTGTAAATATTTTCTTCTGAATATGTTCACCTTCACCACTTCAGTTAACTAATTTAAACAAACACCTATTCTAATCACCATATCATGGTCTGGCTATTCCTTTTTGCACACCTTCATCTCTACTTGTTAGAATAAGAGTGTTGCCTCATGGAGCATTGCTGAGATACTGAGTAGGACACGGAACATCCCAGAGCTAATGTGATGCCTAACATACAATGGTCACATACACACACACTCTTAATGACATATATCATGTACATATCTCCTTTGAAGCCCAATAGCAGAGGACCACAACTATTTCACACATACATGTTGAAAGCAAGGTCCAACGCAGCATATGGCACACAACTATGACACCATCACTCAATAAGGGGAAAACAAGCCTCATACATGAGGCAGTCAATGTGCTTTGGCATCACTAACAGGAATGTCTGACAAGACCCTTGACAGCAGTTAGTCCAATTGCATCCAATATTTGCAAGGAATATCTGTGACTAGAGTTCCATAGAAGCAGAACATAGACAGCACAAGTGCCACACATATGACATGCATTGGGCACATGACATTCCATGCACATGTCAGCCCATTTCCTAACTCCTGACACACCCATGCACCTGGTCACAACCCACCTGTCAGAAGAGGTCCCTGGAATACTAAGATGTGTACCCTGATAATACCTCCTCTACACACACAGACCAACATTAGCAAACCAGTGTGCTACACCCTTTCCTAAGGTATGCCATTGTCATAGAACATCTGACTGCATGGACATCAGGTCAATTTATACACTGTCTTCTAGTTTCAAAGCCCTGTTAGCACATGTAGATTGCTTCCCCTTGTGAAAATGTCTGTTGGCCCTTAGAATGCAAGTCTCACCTACAGGACTGGTGAGAAACAGATGCAGCGCACACCTGTGATCACCTCCATGCACACCACCCATTTCAAAAAGCACTGCCCCTGATGATGCCTGGAACAGCATAAGAGTTGCCATTATGTCAAATACACCGTCAAGCATTGATACTAATTAAGCCGTGTAACACAGCCCTTGGGTTCATTTGTCACCTTCAAAAACACAGGACGTACACAGTTTGACATGTCAGCTGTCTAGTTTATCCTCCAAACAGTCTCAGTCAGACCACTGATTATGTAACTTGTCAAGTAACTGGCTCCTGAATCACCTCGCATTCTGTCAGCCTGACTGGCAACTGTCTGTGCGTCACACTAAAGTATCCCTGTGTCTACATATGTACCACACGTGCGTAAGAAAACCTCCCATTCATCAGTGGGCACTGGGCATGGGCTTCTTCCATGCATACCCAAATACATTGTATAGCATCATCTGCCTTTTAACTGTACCATTTGAGTTGCATCCTCTTGGAAATGCAAAATTCATGGCCCATCCCTTCTCTGGGTTGCATTTATTCATGAATGACAAAGTGTGACAGTGTCCCAGGGTCATAGGCAGGGATTGGGTACGGGGCTTTCAGCACAACCAGCAACCTCTGATAATGTGCATGAATAATACACAAATGTCACAACCATGACAGTTCACACACAGCATCACAGTGCGCACAACATAGTGATGGGCCGTGTGTGGGGAATAGCTGCGAGAATAAACAGCATAGAGGCTATGATGTTCCCAGATGCAGTGGGAAGTGCAGAGGCCAACCTGTGTACAAATGTTGTAATGACACCTGCCGGAACATGACAATTAAGACATTATCTCACTCAGCACACCAAGGTTGCCCTGTTGACTGTCTCATTACACGTCTTTAGTGACAGGGTGGGACCATCCACATGTTGGTTCACATGTCCACATCTACCTTACTCACATTGATCAACAAAGGATACTCAATAGTTACAGGAATAGCTGCCACTGACTCATGATGAGTCCTGGTCTGAACTGTGACAAATTACACCCCAAACAATCTACAGGATCATCATTGGACCACACACATGAACAAGACTCCTATGTGCAATTGATCACTGGAAATATGTGGACACGTGCTGTCTTGTATGCTGGTCCACCACAGTCACTTGATAGTTGGGGCTTACCTCTATGGCCTCAACTGTGGTGTCATCATACATATGAGATTGACCCTTGTCTGTCTGTGCAAACAACATGGTACCCACTTCCTCAATGCATGTGTATGACTCACTGTGGGATTCATCAACTAGTGCCTAGGAAGCTCTTACCAATACTCTAGGACATAGGATGTAGAAAAAGGGGACCATTGACCTGAACATGCGTCTGCCATCCATCTGGTGCATGATATGTCACATGTGGTGTCTACGTGACCCTAAAACTTGGAAGTATACTTTACGGGTGTTGTTACATGTATGACTAACACATGCCCTTGCTCATTCCAAATTTGGCTTGCATCTTAGGATTGTACACATGGACGTCACATTCATACAACCATATGTACAATAATGCTTCATGTGATATACACACACACTTGGACAACCAACACATTAGTTGTCAAAGCACACACTTTGAGCCAAAGGCATTTAGGTATTGTACATATGTGCGTCACATTGCTATCCTCTCCTTATGACAAACATGCACAATTTGGGCCACACATATATGTAGGCCACACTTATGACCATCTATGACGTCAGCCAACTGTACACATACTGTGAAGGATGTAGTGGATGATGTTCCGCTGCAGTATGATGTCACACATGTATACATACACCATCAACACCATACTGTCTTCAATTAGCCAATCTCTGATGTGTCCCAAATGTAAAATAAGCAAAAAACAAGTGAAAATACCCCAAACCAGTTAATGCACTGTAATTTTGACGTCCCTAGCGGTGTGCGTCATTTTTTGTTTACCAAAACTGTATTTGCGTCATTTTTTTGACGCACAGGAGTGAATTTTAGCCCGCATCAAGATATTTGTACAGTCCATGTATCATTATGTGGATGCAGGTTAATATTCACGTCTGTGCGTTAAAAAAAATGACGCAAATACAGTTTTGGTAAACAAAAAATGACGCATAACGCGAAAAAGGCGGGACTTTTCATACAGGAAGTGATGTAACAGGATATCCTGTTTACAGATCATGTACAGTGGGTGTACTTTCACTTTCACTTTGCAGTCTATGATCCTTCTAGACTGTGTGGCTGTGTAGAGAGTGTTGTCCAGAGATTTTGTGCTGTATTTGTCCTGTGTGCTATCTGTAAAATCATTTTGTGAAATAAATATTGTTTGTGTATACTGTAGTACTGTGTATTGTCTACATTTGTCCATTTTTCTTGTGTATTTCTTGTTTGTGGGAGTCTGTTGCGGATAGTGTTAGTTTGGGGATAGTTGGGCTCTTTTAGTGTTTAGGTTTACTTTTTTCTGTCTTTTTACCCCTACTTTCACCCATTTCCCCTTTCTATTTCCTTTACCCCTATTCCTTATCTTCAACTATAAGTATGTCTGGTAGGCCACGTCTTGGCAGGATGGGGAAGAGGAGTTGGGGGGCTTCATCTGGCTGGTGACACATTTCTTGCCACTCATGATCCAGGCAGGAGGCAGGGTCATACAGGGGTACCCGACAGAGGCGCGCAGAATCCGGTGGGGAAAGGTGCTGCATCACCTGCAGCGTGTGTATGCCAGCCAGAGGAGTGACCACCAGCTGAAGCACCGGTGGGCTGACCTCTTCACCAGGGAGCAGGATCTCTTGGGCCACCTGGGAATCATGATTGGTGGCACTGTTGGTGAGTACGACAATTGTTAATGTGCATGATTAAATGCTCTGTAGTGACATCAGGGGATTAGTACAATGTCTGCCAGCTAACTTGATGACTGTGTGTAATGCTGGGGAAATATAAGGGGATCATTGATGCACTATGGCAAGGATCACAATTGCTAGCTGTCAGGTAGCACGTGCTCAGCAAACTTACAGGTAACTTTACCATGAAGGAAATTGGTGCGGCCTTTTTGTCAGCATAGCTAACAAAATAGGAGCCAATCATGTCTATATAGGGTATTATTGACAGGGAAGTACAGATGTACCAACATTTAGGCCAACTATGTTGACCAATTGCTAGACTGACTTTAGAATCACTACATGATGCTGAAAATGAGTGCTGCCTTCACGTCAATTGATAATAGCAAAGTGTCTCAAACATTGGTCTCATGTTAGTCTGGTGAGTGTGGAAGGAAAGCGTTCACAGAAGTACTATGAATGTGTGGGATTATTGTGTTTCTTGATCTTTTTGGATACATGTCAGCTCATGATTCGAAAACATTGTGAAAAGTTGTAAGGTGCCCTCAGCTAACATCTTAAGATGTTTGTTGGAATTAGTTGAGCCACAATCCAATTATGGATTGCAGTCGAAGTGTATGCACATGGCTTCACATCTCCATGGTTGGTGCAAATCACCCTAGCTGGGCCACATCAATTGACTATACTGTAACAATAGGATGGCTTACAGGAGTCCCTGCCCCTCCCTCTGTACATTGGGCCTATGTGCAATAAATGTGTCATGGACACAAGGCATTTTTGACTGGTAATGCAGTCCTCAAGTAACCAAGCGTTGGATGTTTCTCTTGGATGCACATGATGAGACGATTACACTCACATCTTTTTTAGTGCTCACCAATTATGGGGCAAGTTTGCAACCACATGATAGTTAGGGCCAATGTATGTGTGCAGATATGTGTGTAACTGTCACAGGAGACCCATGCTATGTACAAGCTGGCCGTGAAATATCAGATGCAGTACCATCATGTCTGAATGGCTGCCATGTCCTTATTCAGCCTACACATTGTAAATTATTATGAAATTGTTGCACTGTGCACAGATTTTGACCACATTTCTTCCTTCAAAACCTTACAGGTGGACCGGCACCCTACACTGTGGGAGAGATGGCGACATTTGAGGACCCCGACCACTCCAGTAAGTGTTGATATGTCTGTTATGTGTTGTGTTTGCTGGTTATGGACTCGTGTGAGTTGGACGCATTGCAAGGTGTGATGCGTTGGGCACGTTTTTCACTTGTTCCATGAGTGGGAATGCAGTTCTAACATGTTTTTAGTTTGCCAATGCGTGTCCAATGGTATCATGTAGGGATTGTAGGACATCCCTGTAGGCCCCACTGTGAGTACAGGGGATAGTCATGTGTCTGACACTTGTATCACCAAGAATCGCAATGGAAGTCAGCCCTTATTTAGTCAGCCTGTCAGACCCACATTCTCTAAGATTGGTGGAGCTAATAGCTTCCCAATAGACATCTGCTTCCCTATTTACCTACGTAAGTTTTAAACAGTAGGTAGAACCTCCTAGCAGCATGTACTTCCACATGTAGTGCATCAAGTCTGTGGAACCTGAGTGTAATGGCCTAGGTGTGCATGCAATTCATGATCATGGGTGTTCTAGCAACTCTGTGTCTGATGTAAGTCAGGCCTCACTGGAAGTATATGTCGTGTACTCAGTTCTGCATTTCCTGACATGTCTGACCCTATGAGTGCTCTAGGGTTTTTCTGACTCCTAATTGTAGATAGACCTTACCTGTGGTGTGTCTGTAGAGACAAACATGTGTGGAGTTGCCTATACACTCCTCGGTGTACATGTTGTTGGCAAATTATAGTTGTGTATCCACCGCCCCCCCTCAAACACGGCCATGGGTTTGTGAATGGGGTACCTAGTATTGAGGCTACCAGTATGTTAAACATACCTGTGAATAAGTGACGGTTTGGTTGCATACTAGTATACACACTCAGGTTTGGCACTTGGTACCATACTGGAAAGTCCAGTTACAACTTGCAGACCATGTGGCTTTAGTTTTGCTTTCCGTACACTGACATTTGTAGCCCAGCGCTTGGTGGAGGATATGCAGCATGATTCTTAGATGTTAACTGTCAGAACTCAGATTGCACGTCAAAGCCAGTTGTTACCCATCTTGTGGGTTATGGATGTGCTTTGTGTGATGTGACCTTTGGTGACTGGCCTGCCATATACTTCCTCAGGGACATTCAATGCTCTGTATCGTGATATGAGCTGTTACAAGTACAGTAGATGTAATGTCTTGTTAACTTGCTGTGCCGTTTCACACAATGCAGTTACTAATGTAGCATATCTGCATTTGTCTTCACAGCAGCTAACATGACGCCAGACCAGGTCCGTGAATTTCAGCGTACGGCCATGCAATACCAGCACATCCTGATGGTGGAGTCGGGGTTCCGGAGGATGGCCCGGCGATATCGCCATGAACGTGCCTCCGGGGCATGGCGAGCCTTCCCACAGGGTGGGCCTACTTTGCCCACCACAGCCACCACAGAAACAACCACTAATCAGAGCCAGGTGGCCCCACCCACAGCTGACTCTGTTGATCCAACATCTGCTGGACTTCCTGGCCCCAGCATTGCCACCGGTGCAGGACAGCCCACATAGACCTCCTCCACTGGTACCCAGACTGCCACTGCTCCAGCTTTTGACCCTGCAGCCTTCAATAGACTTGAACATAAGATGGACAAATTGCTGCGCAAGGTGAGCCACCTGAGCCGGGACGTGCAGCACATTAAACGGCGGATCAAGGATATAAAGAGGACCCTCCGGAGGGCCAACCTCTAGACAATTGAATTGATTGACATGATACCCTCCCCTCCCTCCTCTTTCCTTGTTCTTATAGTTAGTGGGCTTAGGGGGCTTAGTGTTAGGTTAGTATAGGCTGTTAGTTTAGTTAGTGTTAGTGGGTGGGGGTTAGGGGGTCCTGCTTGTTTATTTTTTGACTTATTACATGTGTGGGTGGGTGTTTGGCTATGTTGGGGTTCTTGTGTGTAAAAAAAAAAAAAATACAAATATATATATATATAGATATATATATATATATATATATATATTTGTTTAGGATAGTATAGTATGTGTTTAGGTTAGTATGTGTTGTCCTCAATGTGTCCCGTCTCATAAGGGGGGTGGGGGGTAGATGTTTAGAATGTTTCGTTACATGTGATTAGTAAGTGTAGCTTAGGTTAGTTAGGGACAGTTGTGGGTAATGAGTAGTCAGGGTAGATTAGGGTAGGTAAGATTTTTCCTTCAGTTTCCTCATCTATGGTTAGCTTTTGATAAATATTTGGTTACCCCTTAATAGTATGTGTTGAATGGTACTTGATCGTGGGTTTGGATTCAGTGTACATCAATTTTGTACTATAACATCTGTGTCCTATGCTACAAACAAATCCCAGCTGAGCTATACGATTGGCAGCTACCTCAGAGCTACCTTGCAAAGTGTCTACACTTTGTTGCAAACACCAATCACAGGTTCCCAATGTGTTTCTGTTGATAAGTTTTTTTCAAAGTCACTAACAGTGCTTCCAGACTTGATATTGGGGAAACAGTTTTAGGTCTGACTGCAGTGTGATGATCATGCACACCCTTATAAGATGAGTTCTCATGGGCAATCTTGTATTCTTGTCTTCATGACCCTCATACATCATTTGTGACACAGTTTGGCATGATTACCTATTTGTATGTGAACTCAGACACCTTCATTTGTGCAGTTTTTTTTGTATTTACCAAGATTAGTGTGGCATGTTTATTGTGTTATTTTTGCATGTTGACAACATTTAGCGGGCACTATTTGATGACTTAGTTATCCCCTGAGGAAGCATTCTTCTGTCCTACACAGCATGGTGGTGTATGGTTTCTCACTTCATCAGATTATTCCCTCAGAATGGGCAGAGTATGATGCAATCATGGTCACTGTGCAGATTTCTCTAACTACATAATATCTGGACAGTTGTATTGACAAGCTACGTAATTTGACAGTAGGCACATTTCAGTTATTTACTGCACGGTTGATGTGTCACATTACACAGAGACAAAGTGGTTGTGTAAGTGCTATTTATTGAAAAGTGCTGTAGTGCTATATGTACATTGTCCATGATTGTGAGTCCATTACAGTGATATCTTTCATTGTGATCCAACACAAGGGTTTACCAAAATGCTTTTGTCATTCTGGGGTTGCTGTTTCAGACAGTGCCGAGGGACAGACTTAGCCAATGAGTAGGAGAGAGACAATCACTGGGCGCTGGGTGACAAGATATACAGTGGTTAAAGAACAGTGCTTGAGTACCATTGTTGTAAGACTGTCATGTTTCAAAACGCAGGACTTTGGTAATAGTTGGCCATGTGGCAGGGACTAGTGCTTCCGGGTACTTTTCCTTGTGAATGTGATCTGTTCCATGTCTTCTTCTTCTGATGTGTGTGTTGCCTGCTTTGTCCTTGTTGTTGTTGGTTGTGAAGGGGCAACACACACCTCAGTGTTAGAAGACGTGGAGTCAGACATCCCGGTTGCTGCTCCCTGTGAAGGTCTTAAGGGCAGTACTGCTGCAAGGAGGGCCTGCTGGTTCTTGAGAATAGCAGCCACATCACGATGGTAGGCAGCCAGGTCAGCCCTGAGGGAGTCATGATTGCATTCGTGCATGCAGTGGAAGGTTTGGGGTGCGAGGTGTTGTGGCAACTCCCTTACTGCAGTGGTGAATTCCTTGACAGTTTCTTGTAGTCCTTGCAGTATGGATGTTAGGGCTTGCATAGCTGCTGCCTGATCTGCAGATGACATCATGCACAAACGCATCCCCTCAAGGCTGGCTGCCATAGTTTGCATCCCCACCTGCACCTCCTTGGCCAGCTCCCGCTGTACTCCAACTACAGTTCTCTCAAAGCTGGTGCCAGTGTTGTCTGAGTCCTCAGCTGTACTGGAGCTGGCAGGTCTTACTATTGGGGTGGTGGGTGGATTCTCTGCAATGGCTGCTTGTTCTGCGCTCCTCCTTGTGACTGAAGGTGGGGTCTGGAGGGTTTCAAGGACCTTTTGGATAGTCTCCTGGGGAATGTTTATCGGCTCGTCATCCATGTCATCAGGGAAATCTGGGACAGGTATATCGGCAGGAGATACATCTTCCTCTGCAATGAAACAGGGTACAATTAGTGTGTCTGTGTTGTGGCAATTTTGATGTGACATGCCTGCCTTTTGATTAATTCACTTTGTGATCTTGTTTTGTGTTAATTTCTCCAGTCCTTCAGATGGGCATTCTTCCAGGCCTATGGCCCACCTGTGTGTCACATGTATGTTATTGAGTTATCAGACTTGTCAGCCTCATTGCCTCTAGGTGTTGGTTTATGCCAAATAGTGAATTGCCACCTTCTTTTCCTACTCGACCCTCCGTGTACATCCATTCTCACGGTGAGGCCTTTCACTGGCTGTGGGTGTTCTGATGGCCCTGGCAGCACACTTAACAATCTGGACCTGCCCCAATCTCTGATCTTTCACATCCACTTAAATGTAATTGACATGTGGCATATCCTATGCATGGCAATGTTATGATCCGATATGGATGCTGACATTGGTAATGTGTCCTGCTGATGTAGGGGAATGTGTGTTACATTGGATTGCCCTGATAATCGTATCAGGGTCCTATTTCCTCCTCTGACTGTCCAGGTGTATTTCAGTGACCAGCTCCATGTGTCCCCCCCTCAATGTTGTCTGAGCAGTATGACATTTGGGATGTTGCATTGTTACCCAGGCACAGGATGGACCCTGACATATGCAGCATGGGTGTGGCCTTAGTGCTGTGTAGCTTCTATTGATGTTTACATTGGCTGATGTTTGCGACAACTATGGGCATTGACATTTGAGAGTAGTGGGGCCTTTGTCTTGTTTCTGGAAATTGTTGCAGTTGTCATCCTCACCCCCTAATTTAGGTGTGTATGATCCATGGGTAGGTTACTGCCATTGGCTACTTGAGCTGCACACAGAGCAGAGGTGGTAGTGGCACCTGTTGTCGCAGTTACATTCCAGTTGTCGGTATGGGTAGAGGTTGTTAATAGGGCCCTAGTTTATGTAGGGGGTATGTTGGCTGACGTGTGCCGGGATGTCCTTGTGTGGCTTTCCCTTTGCTCCATCGTTGGCATGACAGCATGCCCCCATGGGACTGTTGTTGGTGTTGTGAAATGGTGTGCCCCAGGTCTTCTCAGAACGGGCCATGCCCCCCTGCCGTGCCCCTTTGCCCATGCCACTCCATGTATTAGATGACTTCCATGCATTTAGTGGTCAGTATCCCCCACGGTTGTAGTTGACATTAGTGCATTTTAATTCCCCATGCGACTTACCCTGCATGTGCGTTGTCTCCTGGTAGTCTGCGCTGTCCTGTCCTTGAATCCCTGTGACGATCTCCTCAGGGATGACGGCTGCGACCATCTCCTCCATGTGGTCCAGGGCTTCCTGGTGTGCTGGACTCCCCCCTCCAGTCTGCAGAGCTGCCTTCCTGTTCCTGGCCATCTTTTCCTTGGTCCTGCGCTTGCAGTCATGCCAGTGTTTCTTGCACTCGATGACTGTTCTGCGTACTTCTGCCACACTGTTAATCTTGTAGTCAATTTGTTGCCATATAGTCTCTTTCCTACTGATTGGCAACTTTGATGTGACAAACAGTTGGTGCTGATGTTCCGTCACCTCTTTAACCAGAATTTCCTGCTCCTCTGCACTAAAGCGACACTTTCTTTTCTTCTTAAAAGTGTCCTGGTTCTTGTGTGGGTCCTCCTGGCTGGTTCCTGGTCTGCTGTCATCTACCTGGGGTCCGAAGTGGCGTCTGGGATCCTTTTTGGCTCTCCTCTGGTGAAATGGCTGTGTTCGCTGTGTTTTCTTACGCTACTGTGTAAAAAAAAAAGGCGCATATCCGGTTTGCGGTGTCGTAAATCGACCCACAGTCATTTCCGCCGCGTTAACGTCGTTTTCCTTTACGACTTGACGCCGCGGTGTACGTCAAAAATAATGACTCCCACCTGTTGTTTGCACCGCCTTGCGTCAAAGTATAAATATGACGCCCGCACGGCGCACGAAAATGGCGTTAGCCGGCGGTAATATTTTTGACGCAAAACTGCGCCCGCCCAGTTTTGCATCAAAAAGTATAAATATGGGCCTAAGTCCGAAGGTAAAAATCTCCACCGAGGATTCCCGCATCGCGTATCCAGAGAAGGGCTCCAGGAGGTCGGATTGGACTGGCAGGTTCGTCCCGCTGAAGAAAATCTTCGAAAAAGAGACTAAGGCGGTCATTCTGACCGCGGCAGGCGGCGGTAGCCGCCCGCCATGCGGTCACCTCCATTTGGCCACTCCGCAGTCAAAAGACCGCGGAGGCCATTCTGGCTTTCCCGCTGGGCCGGCGGGCGCCCGCCAAACAAGCGCCTGCCGGCCCAGCGGGAAAGGCCCTGCAACACAGAGGCCGGCTCCGAATGGAGCCGGCGGTGGTGCAGGGGTGCGACGGGTGCAGTTGCACCCGTCGCGATTTTCACTGTCTGCTATGCAGACAGTGAAAATCATGCTGGGGCCCTGTTAGGGGGCCCCTGCACTGCCCATGCCAGTGGCATGAGCAGTGCAGGGGCCCCACGACACCCGGTCCTGCCATCCTGTTCCTGGCGGTCAAAACCGCCAGAAACAGGCTGGCGGGAAGGGGGTCGGAATCCCCATGGCGGCGCTGCTTGCAGCGCCGCCATGGAGGTTCAGCCCTGCCAGGGGTATTCCGGCGGGAAACCGCCGGATCCCCTTTTCTGACCGCGGCTTTACCGCCGCGGTCAGAATGGGCAATGAAGCACTGCCAGCCTGTTGGCGGTGCTTCCGTTGCTCGCGGCCCTGGCGGTTTAGGACCGCCAGGGTCAGAATGAGGGCCTAAGTGTGAAGGTAAACTTTTAACGAGGCCTCCTGCGGCCTGTAGCCGAGCAGGGCTCCGTCGCGGTCTGCCTTAAACTGTGACTTTGCAACCAGATGACCCGATTGGCGCTTTTTGTTTCTAGGCGCAAAAAAATAATAATTCTTTAAAAATTCATATCTCCGGTTCCCCTTATCCGATTTTATTTGTTTTGGTGTCATTTTAAAGATAAAAATATAATCTATTGTTATAAATTGGTTTTGGATTTTTTAACTGTTTCTTGTGTTTATTTATTTACTGTTTTGTGATATTTGAATGCTTTACACTCTGGCCCTCATTCTGACCTTGGCGGGCGGCGGAGGCCGCCCGCCAAAGTCCCGCCGTCAGGTTACCGTTCCGCGGTCGAAAGACCGCAGCGGTAATTCTGACTTTCCCGCTGGGCTGGCGGGCGGGCGGCCTGGGCGGTCGCCTTCAGGCCGCCCGCCAGCCCAGCGGGAAAGAGGCTTCCACGATGAAGCCGGCTCGGAATCGAGCCGGCGGAGTGGAAGCTGTGCGACGGGTGCAGTTGCACCCGTCGCGTATTTCACTGTCTGCCCAGCAGACAGTGAAATACATTTAGGGGCCCTCTTACGGGGGCCCCTGCAATGCCCATGCCAGTGGCATGGGCACTGCAGGGGCCCCCAGGGGCCCCGCGACCCCCCCTACCGCCATCCGGTTCCCGGCGGTCGGACCGCCGGGATCTGGATGGCGGTAGGGGGGGTCGGAATCCCCTCGGCGGCGCAGCAAGCTGCGCCGCCTTGGAGGATTCAATGGGGCGGCGGTACACTGGCGGGAGACCGCCAGTGTTGCCGGTCCGACCGCGGCTTTACCGCCGCGGTCGGAATCCCCATTGGAGCACCGCCGGCCTGTCGGCGGTGCTCCCGCGGTCCTCCGCCCTGGCGGTCTTTGACCGCCAGGGTCAGAATGACCGCCTCTGTCTCCTAAGTTAAGCCTTGACACTCGTTGCCAAGCTACCAAGGGTTGAGCTGGGGTTAATTCACTGAGACCTAACTGGACCTTAGTGGAGGTTAGTGGCCTTTTGGTAAGTGTAGGTGCCTACCTGTCCTTACCAGTAACCCATTTTCCAACATTTTTGGTGAGCAGCGGTGGGATCCTGTACTTGTGTTCAGTATCACGTTACAGTTTTAAGTAAAACAAATTAAAAATCCTTGAAATTGTCCTAGTGAAAAAATTGTTTTTACATTTTTAATTTGGATTAATTTCAATTATTGAATTTTTGTGATATTCCTAAATTCTTGTTTCCAATTTTTGCAAAAAGTTTTTGTTGACAAAAAACTAGGGAACCATGGAGCTTGATCTGGCTAGCCTACCTACACTGACAGTAGTCCAGCTTAGGGGGTTGTGTACTGAAAGAGGGTTGCCTGCAACCACTGACCTCAGGAAGCACGTCCTGATCAAATCCCTGACAGCATGGGCTGAGGCCCAAGAGGTAGACTCAGAAGAAGCTCCAGAGGAGGGAAAAGTAGGGGAGGATGCTAGCTCCAACCACTCAAGGGAGGGAGGGCACCTGAGCCTAAGTGAGGATGAGGAAGACCGGTCCTCATTACATACAGTCACTAGGGGCGGACCCAAAGCTAGTTGGGGGAAGGGGGTCCCTTCAGGAGGAGAGAACCTTTCCCCCAGGGAAAGAGAGCTGGAGGCCCAGCTAGCATTCATAGCGCTGGAAGCACAGAAGCTGGCCCTAGAAGAGAAAAATTGGGCAAGGGAAGATGAAAGAGATGGTGGCAGCGACAAAGAAGCTGAGGTGTCCATGGGTGTTTTTTTTTTGCCCCAGATTACCCAAGGGGGTGGTCCCTGCCTATGTAAAGGGGGATGATATAGATAAGTGGCTGGGGGCCTTTGAGAGGGCCCTCCAGATGAGGAGAGTCAAGCCTCAGTACTGGGATTCACTTCGTTGGGAGTTGGTTCCCAACTCTGGAAGGGATAGGCTCCTAACCTTGAGGGGGGAGGAGGCAGACTCATACCCTAGTATGAAGAGATGCTTGACTAAAAAGTTTGGTCTGACCCCAGAGCAGTAAAGGCTCAAGTTTAGGGACACCCAAAAGACAAGCACCCAGTCCTGGGTGGACTTTGTGGACATTTCAGTAAAGGCACTGGAGGGCTGGATACAGGGCAACAAGGTAAGTACCTTTGAGGGGCTGTACAATTTGATCATGAGGGAGCACCTTCTAACCAATTGTGTCCAAGAGAAGCTCCGCCAGTATCTAGTTGACTCTAAGTTGACCAACCCCAGAGAGCTGGGGGAGGCAGCAGATGACTGGTTAAGAACTAGGGTTAACCAGAACCCCCCATGGGGTGATCAGAAAAAGGGAGGACATGGGTCTTCTCAGGGGAAGAACCAAGGGAAAGATGATAAAAAGCCCAAGGAGTCCTCACAAGAGTCCCCAAAAACTTCTCAGGGTGGGGGAGCCCCGAGCCATTCCACTTTTAAGGGGAAAGGGTATCAGGGAAAGAACTATGATCCTGCTAAAGCAGGAAAGTTTCATGAGCTTGCTAAGTCCGGCAAGTGTTTTGAGTGTCATCAACCTGGACACAAAAGAGGAGATGCTATCTGCTCCAAGAAGCCCCCCACTGGTGGGCAATCCCAGGGGTTGGGGGTGGAAGTTGGCCCAGGGCTGGGATCAGGTTACACAGAGGTCACCTTAGTATCCGTGGGTGGGGTGGACATTGCGACTATGGCCACCTTACCTCCCAGCATGGAGAGGTATAGGCAGAGGCCTAAAGTCAATGGGACTGAGGTGGAAGCTCTGAGAGATACTGGAGCCAGTGTGACAATGGTCACAGAGAAGCTGTTTTCTCCAGAACAGGTCTTACCTGGTGTCTTCCACCAAGTGACTTATGCAGATAGCAGAACCAAACTCCATCCCATGGCCATGGTGAGCCTGGAATGGGGAGGTGTGACTGGCCCTAAGAAGGTAGCTGTAGCTCCTGCCCTCCCAGTAGAGTGTCTGCTGGGAAATGATCTTGAAGCATCTGAATGGTCAGAGGTGGAGAGAAGGGTCCATGCACAGATGCTGGACCTCCCTGAATGGGTGTGTGCTGTGACCAGGTCACAGGCAGTACAACAGGGAAGTGCTGGACACTTGGACCCTGGAACAATGGGCCAAGCCTCCAAGAAGAAGAGAAAGGGCACTGGGTCTGGCTTGCCAGCCCCTACAAGTACAGAGGGTCAGAAGGAATCCAACCCTGAGGGGGAGGAGCTGACCTCTGAGGGAGGGACACTTCCCCTGCAAGCTTTGCCTGACTTGGCAGAACTGCAAGGGGTAGGTGGGCCCACCAGAGAAGAGTTGTGCCAGGGACAAAGAGAGTGTCCCACTCTTGAGGGCCTGAGGCAGACTGCTGCCAGGCAAGAACAAGGGGATGCCAGTGGGACCCACAAGGTTTACTGGGAGGATGGAGTTCTCTACACTGAGGCAAGGGCCCTCAAACCAGGAGCCACCAGGAGAGTAGTGGTCCCCCAGAAGTATAGAGAATTCTGTCTTACCTTAAGCCATGATATCCCCTTAGCTGGACATTTGGGACAGACCAAGACCTGGAACAGGCTGGTCAACCATTTTTATTGGCCCCAGAGTTTTGCAGCTCCTGTGTCACCTGCAAAGCCAGTGGCAAGACAGGGGGCAAGCCAAAGGATCCCTTGATACCACTGCCAGTGGTTGGGACTCCCTTTGAGCGGGTGGGGATTGACATTGTTGGTCCCCTAGACCCACCAACTGCCTCAGGTAACAGGTGGTTGTGGACCATGCCACCAGGTACCCTGAGGCAATACCCCTCCGGACAGTCACTGCTCCCACAGTGGCTAGGGCCCTACTTGGTGTGTTCACCAGAGTGGGGTTCCCAAAGAAGGTGGTCTCAGATAGGGGCACAAACTTTATTTCACCCTATCTGAAAGCCATGTGGGATGAGTGTGGTGTTACTTATAAGTTCACCACCCCCTATCATCCACAGACCAATGGTCTTTTGGAAAGATTTAATAAGACCCTGAAGGGCATGATCATGGGTTTGTCTGACAAACTCAGGAGGAGATGGGATGTTCTCCTCCCATACCTGCTGTTTGCCTACAGAGAAGTGCCACAGAAGGGGGTTGGACTCAGCCCCTTTGAGTTACTGTTTGGGCACCCTGTAAGAGGCCCATTGTGCTTCGTGAAAGAGTCTTGGGAAAAGCCTCTCAGAGAGTCCAAGGAGAATGTGCTAGATTATGTGCTGGGCCTGCGGTCACGCATGGCTGAGTACATGAAGAAGGCAAGCAGAAACCTGGAGGCCAGCCAGGAGCTCATGAAGCTCTGGCATGATCAGAAGGCTACCATGCCTGAGTATCACCCAGGACAGCTGGTGTGGGTTTTGGAGCCCATGGCTCCTAGGGCACTTCAGGCCAAATGGACTGGGCCCTATCCAATTCTGGAGAAAAAGGGTGAGGTCACCTACTTGGTGGACCTTGGCACCCCCAGGAATCCTCATAGGATCCTGCATGTTAACAGGTTGAAACCCCACCAGGATAGGGCAGACATGACCATGCTGATGGTCACTGATGAAGGGAAGGAGGAGGAGAGTGAACCTCTGCCAGACTTCCTGTCCTCAAATGCACAAGATGGGTCAGTGGAGGAAGTGGTGCATTCTCCCAAGTTGACAGAGCAGCAACAAAAAGACTGCAAACAGCTTTTGGAACAATTTGCTAGTCTGTTCTCCCTGACCCCTGGACTCACCAATTGGTGTGTCCATGACGTTGACACTGGTGACAGCTTGCCTGTCAAGAACAAGCTATAGAGGCTGTCTGACCAGGTCAAGGCCAACATCAAAGCTGAAGTGGCTAAGATGTTGGAGCTCAAGGTAATTGAGCCCTCTGATAGTCCTTGGTCCAGTCCAGTGGTACTGGTGCCCAAACCTAATCCCCAAGGTGGGAAGAAGGAATTGAGATTTTGTGTGGACTACAGAGGTCTAAACACAGTCACTAGGACTGATGCTCACCCCATACCTAGAGCTGATGAGCTCATTGATAGGTTGGGGGCTGCCAAATTCCTGAGCACATTTGATCTGACCTCAGGATACTGGCAGATTGCCTTAAATCCAGGAGCTAAGGAGAGGTCAGCATTTTCCACACCAGAGGGACACTTTCAGTTCAAGGTGATGCCCTTTGGCCTGAAAAATGCTCCTGCCACCTTCCAACGATTGGTGAATAGAGTCCTGTCGGGGTTGGAATCTTTCAGTGCAGCTTATCTGGATGATATAGCTGTATTTAGTTCCACCTGGGAGGACCACCTGGTACACCTGATGGAAGTGCTTCAGGCCCTGCTTCAAGCAGGCCTGACTATCAAGGCAAGCAAGTACCAGATAGGGCAAAGCTCAGTTGTGTTCCTGGGCCACCTTGTTGGTGGAGGCCATGAACAACCTCTCCAGCCCAAGATCCAGACTATCCTGGATTGGGAGGCTCCTAAAACCCAGACTCAGGTCAGGACCTTTCTTGGCCTGACTGGGCACTACAGGAGGTTTGTTCAGAATTATGGGACCATAGTGGCCCCTCTGACTGAGCTTACCTCCAAGAAACAGCCCAAGAAGATAATTTGGACCCCAGAGTGTCAGAAAGCTTTTGACACCCTAAAACAGGCTATGTGTTCAGCACCAGTGTTACTGGCCCCTGACTATAGCAAGGAGTTTATAGTGCAAACAGAAGCTTCAGAGGAAGGGATTGGGGCAGTGTTAGCACAAGTTAATGAAGAGGGCCAAGATCAACCAGTTGCCTTCATCAGCAGGTGACTACTCCCCAGAGAGAAAAGATGGAGTGCCATTGAGAGGGAGGCCTTTGCTGTGGTCTGGCCCCTGAAGAAGTTGAGGCCATACTTGTTTGGCACTCACTTCCGTGTACAAACTGACCACAGACCTCTCAGATGGTTGATGCAGATGAGGGGGGAGAACCCAAAACTGTTAAGGTGGTCCATTTCCCTACAGGGGATGGACTTCACTGTGGAGCACAGACCTGGGACTGCCCATGCCAATGCAGATGGCCTTTCCAGGTTTTTCCACTTAGCTGATGAGGACTACCAGGGTGTAGGTTAGTACCCATCACTTTTCATCTGGTGGGGGGGTGCAGTGTAGGAAAGTCCTCCTTTTTGCCCTGGTCACCACTACACTTTTTGGAAAGGTACTTATGGTTACTGACTCTTGGCTGTGCCCTGGGTACTGCTTACCAGTCCCAGTGCTCTGTGTAAAATGGATATGCAAATTAGGCTAATTATAATTGGCTAAATTAACCTACCTCTATGTTCCTAGTATATGGTAGGGCATGTAGGTTTAGGGACCACAGCATAGGTAGTGCACCCATAGGTGCACTGCTGAGGTGCCCAGTGTCATTTTAAAGGCAGCCCTGCCTTGCTGGCTGCTTTTAAATTAAAGTTATATGCAAAATCGACTTTGGAATTAAAAGTAGTTCCAAAGTCTTAAACTACCTTATTTGTACATATAGGTCACCCCTAAGGTGTGCCCTATGTGTCCCTAGGGCTGGGTGCCATGTAACTATAAGCAGGGACTTTTTTAAAAATAGTTTTATAAGCCCTGGTGAGGTAAAAACAGCCAAATTCGTTTTTCACTCATTGTAGTAAATGGCCTTCATAGACTAGAATGGGGTGACTTTATTTTAATTTTTAAAGTCTTCTTAAATGTTGCATACCAAGAGTTTGGTATCAAATTAATTGTTGTATTAAATCCCACAACTTCCAGTTGTGGGATTTAATATAACTTGTTCGGGTAAAGAGTTTTAAGCTTTACCTGAAAAGTTGGCAATTTGAGCCCTGCATTGTTTTTGCTGCTGTGCTCTGATTGGCCAGCCTCTAGCAGCCTAGCCAGGCTGCCTTGATGAGGTGTGAAGTGGCCTGGCCTCACACAAAGGAATGTGCCTGTGGGAGGGAATCTCCCCTCAGCAGATGGTGAGGCAGGAAGGGGGAGGGCTGCCAAACTGGTCTTCGAAGGCAGAGAAGGACATTTGGAGCAACCGGCAACACCCCCACATCCTGCAACCCCAGACAACTAGGTGTCCCCTTGATTAGATTAGGAGAGGGCAGGAGAGGGATGTGTTTATGATTTTTAGCCACACCAGTGGGTGGGCTCAGCCAGATGTAACCTCCAAAAATCAGATTCAGCCATGATGGATTTTTGGAGAATGTTGCCTCCTGGGATTGATTTTTGCCACACTTCCCAGGAAGTGGTCATCACAGGGAGAAGGACCCTGCACCTGATTGGAGAGCCAGGACCCCCCTGCTTTTCACCCAGGAGCAAGGATAAAACTGGCAGACCTGCACCCACACCTCAGATCCCCATCAGATTCCAACAAGGAAGAAACAAAGGAGAAGAAGGACTGCCCTGCTGGACCCCTGGCCTGCACCTGGAACCTGCACTCAGAAGGACTGCAGCAGCTGCACACTTGGGCTTCACCACAAGAAGGACTTTGCCTGGCTTCAACTGGTTCAAGGAGGGACTCCCTGTTTGCTGCAGGTGAAACATTGCTATCCAGGGTCCCCTGCATCAACTCCTGAAGAAATCAACCAGCTGGCCACTGCCCAGTGGCCAAAAAGGAGTTTGCACCAGGTGCATTCTGGGAGTTGTAGTCCTCACCCCCCAAGGACCATCTCAGAACTTCTGGTCCCTTGGGGTGAGCTGTGGACCTCAAAAGAACCTTAAAAGGACATCTGGGAGATGCCCCAGAAGTTTGGAGAACTTTTGTAAAAAAGCTCCATAGAGGGACCTACCCGCCACGCAACTCTAGCCGGCTTGCCTCAACCGCTACCCGGCCTGATTTGCTGGTTCGTCCCAGTAAAGAAAATCTCAGAAAAAGAGACTAAGGGGGTCATTCTGACCCTGGCGGTCACGGACCGCCACGGCCAACGAATGCGGAAGCACCGCCAACAGGCTGGCGGTGCTTCCTGGGCCATTCTGACCGCGGCGGTAAAGCCGCGGTCAGAAAAGGGGAACCAGCGGTTTCCCGCCGGTTTTCCCCTGGCCCAGGGAATCCGCCATGGCGGCGCTGCTTGCAGCGCCGCCATGGGTATTCCGACCCCCTTCCCGCCATCCCGTTCCTGGCGGTTTCTACCGCCAGGAACAGGATGGCGGGAACGGGTGCCGTGGGGCCCCTGGGGGCCCCTGCACTGCCCATGCCACTGGCATGGGCAGTGCAGTGGCCCCCTAACAGGGCCCCATAATGATTTTCAGTGTCTGCTTTGCAGACACTGAAAATCGCGACGGGTGCCACTGCACCCGTCGCACCCCAGCAACTCTGCCGGCTCCATTCGGAGCCGGCTTCATCGTTGCTAGGTCTTTCCCGCTGGGCCGGCGGGCGGCCTTTTGGCGGTCGCCCGCCGGCCCAGCGGGAAAGTCAGAATGACTGCAGCGGTCATTTGACCGTGGTGGGGTCTTTTGGCGGTCTCCGCCCGGAGGGCGGCGCCCGCCGCCCGCCGGGGTCGGAATGACCCCCTAAGTCTGAAGGTAAAAAGTTGACGGGGACCTTCCAGGCAGCGTATCCGAGGAGGGCTCCAGGGACGTCGGATCAAGATCCAGGTTTACCCCGGTCGAAGGATTTTCCCCTCAAAAAAGAGACTAAGGCGGTCATTCTGACCCTGGCGGTTGAAAACCGCCAGGGCAGAGTACCGCGGAAGCACCGCCAACAGGCTGGCGGTGCTTCTGGGGCAATTCTGACCGCGGCGGTAAGGCCGCGGTCAGAAAAGGGAGACCGGCGGTTTCCCGCCGGTTTTCCGCCGGTTTCCCGCTGGTTTCCCGCTGCCCCAGGGAATCCTCCACGGCGGCGCTGCAAGCAGCGCCGCCTTGGGGATTCCCACCCCCTTCCAGCCATCCTGTTTCTGGCGGTTTTCACCGCCAGAAACAGGATGGCGGGAACGGGTGTCGAGTGGCCCCTGGGGGCACCTGCTGTGCCCATGCCACTGGCATGGGCACTGCAGGGGCCCCCTAACAGGGCCCCATTGAGATTTTCAGTGTCTGCTTGGCAGACACTGAAAATCGCGACGGTGCAACTGCACCCGTCGCACACCAGCAACTCCGCCGGCTCCATTCGGAACCGGCATCCTCGTTGCTGGTGCTTTCCCGCTGGGCGGGCGGCCTTTGGGCGGTCGCCTGCCAGCCCAGCGGGAAAGTCAGAATGACCGCCGCGGTCTTTTGACTGCAGAACGGTCTTCTGGCGGTTCCCGCCAGGCCGGCGGCTTCCGCCGCCGGCGGGGGTCAGAATGACCCCCTAAGTCCGAAGGTAAAAATCTCCACTGAGGATTCCCGCATTGCGTATCCGGAGAAGGGCTCCAGGAGGTCGGATTGGACTGGCAGGTTCGTCCCGCTGAAGAAAATCTTCGAAAAAGAGACTAAGGTGGTTATTACACCCCTGGTGGACAGTGTTAAAGCTGCGGTAATACCGCAAACAGGCCGGCGGACAAAAAAAGTGAATTATGACCGTGGCGGAAACCGCCAACATAGACAGCCACTTTAACACTCCGACTGCCACGGCGGTACAGACAAGCAGCGTGGCGGTCACCGCCAACAGACAGGCGGAAAAAGAAAGTACCGCCCACAGTATCACAACACGCCAATACGCCACCTTTTCCAGGGCAGATTCACCGTGGATAAAAACACGGCGGAAACAGCTTTTGCAATGGGAAAACGCTCACCTTAACACACTCCACGAGGAAGGAGGCTACCATGGAGCCCGAACTACAAATCCTCCCTGCACTTGTCTTCCTGCTCATCTACAATCACCAGCAATGTAGGTGCCGAAGACAACGGTGAGTACTGCACCTACGACATAGGGGAGGGGGGAGGCAAAAGTCAGGGACACACACACGCAACACCC
The DNA here is from genome assembly GCF_031143425.1 of Pleurodeles waltl. Lineage (NCBI taxonomy): Eukaryota > Metazoa > Chordata > Amphibia > Caudata > Salamandridae > Pleurodeles > Pleurodeles waltl. The sequence continues at coordinate 1,082,646,823 of NC_090444.1, read as the reverse complement.
CCACCCCCAACCCGACCCTCGCACACTACAACACACACACCAATGCAGTTCCAAACAGCACAGTAACAACCCCCAACCCCCCCGGAAGAATGCTAAGACAAAAGGAAATCAGTGCAAACATTGTAATGTATCAAAATACAGTAATCAAATATATACAGATAGATATACACTTTCCAAATATATACATCACAATTAGTAGTGCAGGTATGCACATTTCAATGTCCGTGGACCACTGGACCCAAAATGCATGGGCGAGGCCCACACAAGATACCTGTACACAAACGGAGAGAACACTGCAGGGGCATCAGATAGAAATACAACAGGCACCTCAGGGGAAAGGAAAGCGGGGGCACCTCAGCCAGATGAGTGCAAAGCCAGATCCACGACGGGGCTCCATGCCCACTGGACCATCCTGGGGAGTGCAAAGCCACAGTCTCTCAAGTCTCTACAGTGGGTGGCTTGCCCACTGTTCCATCCTGGGGAGTGCAAAGCCACAGTCTCTCAAGTCTCTACAGTGGGTGGCTTGCCCACTGTTCCATCCTGGGGAGTGCAAAGCCACAGTCTCTCAAGTCTCTTCAGTGGGTGGCTTGCCCACTGTTCCATCCTGGGGAGTGCAAAGCCACAGTCTCTCAAGTCTTTACAGCGGGTGGCTTGCCCACACTACCATCCTGGGGAGTGCAAAGCTACACTCTCTCAAGTGGATAACAGTCTCCACTGGTTCTGGAGGGGGACTGGTGCCCAGAGTGCTCATCCTGTGAAGGACAGACAGAGTGGATGCAGGTCTCCACTGGTTCTGGAGGGGGACTGGTGCCCGGAGTGCATTACGCTCCCCGTGACGGTCCCTGTTCCGTCACATGGGCTAATGATGCTTGATGTGGCGGTGCTTTGCCCTGTTCAGCGGTCTTCACCATGGCGGTGCCTTGCCCTGTTCAGCAGTCTTCACCATGTCGCTCTTTGGCCTGTTCACCGGTGCTTAGCCATGGCGGTGCTTTGCCCTGTTCAGCGGTCTTCACCATGTCGCTCTTTGGCCTATTCAGCGGTGCTTAGCCATGGCGGTGCTTTGCCCTGTTCAGCGGTCTTCACCATGGTGGTGCTTTGCCCTGTTCAGCGGTCTACACCAAGGCGGTGCTTTGCCCTGTTCAGCGGTGCTTAGCCATGGCAGTGCTTTGCCCTGTTCAGCGGTCTTCACCATGGTGGTGCTTTGCCCTGTTCAGCGGTCTACACCAAGGTGGTGCTTTGCCCTGTTCAGCGGTGCTTAGCCATGGCGGTACTTTGTCCTGTTCAGCGGTCTTCACCATGTCGCTCTTTGGCCTGTTCAGCAGTGCTTAGCCATGGCGGTGCTTTGCCCTGTTCAGCGGTCTTCACCATGGCGGTGCTTTGCCCTGTTCAGCGGTCTTCACCATGACGGTGTTTTGCCCTGTTCAGCGGTGCTTATCCATGGCGGTGCTTTGCCCTGTTCAGCGGTCTTCACCATGGCGGTGCTTTGCCCTGTTCAGCGGTCTTCACCATGGTGGTGCTTTGCCCTGTTCAGCGGTGCTTAGCCATGGCAGTGCTTTGCCCTGTTCAGCGGTCTTCACCATGTCGCTCTTTGGCCTGTTCAGCGGTGCTTAGCCAGGGTGGTGCTTTGCCCTGTTCAGCGGTCTTCACCATGGCGGTCTTTGCCCTGTTCAGCGGTCTTCACCATGGCGGTCTTTGCCCTGTACAGCGGTGCTTGCCTTTGCTGTCTCTGACCTGTGCAGCGGTGTGTGGCATTACGGTCTGTCAGTGCCCAGCGGGGCTGTGGTTGCCGGGGCCCTCCAGGGCACTGACTCCGGTGGTGGTCTCCTGACCTGTGACGATACTTGTGCCCTCCAGGGCACTGACTCCGGCGGTGGTCTCCTGACCTGTGACGATACTGTTGCCCTTCAGGGCACTGACTGCGGCGGTGGTCTCCTGACCTGTGACGGTACTGCTGGCTCTGGCGTCCCGGTCGGCGGGGAGGATGGCGGCCTCCTCCGCCGTGCTGCTCTTCCTAGACTTTGGAGACTTCTTCTGCCCCTTCAGGACCTTGGGAGGAGTCACAGCAGACTCAGCACTCCCCCCGGGACCCTTGTGAGCTGTTTTTCTGCCAGGAGTCTTCACCCTCTCCCGTAGGCCACTTTCCAACTTAAGGTGCTTTACGAGGGTGGACTGGCAGTGCTTTGGCTCCGTGTCACACTGGCTGCCCTGGTGGCCGGTGCACTCCACACACCTTTAACACGCACCACTGGTACCCGACTTTTTTTGGCTGAGGTGCTACTACGGGACCTATGAAGTGGAGGGGTGGGGGTGGTGGGAAAGAGCTCAACGTAGCTGAGGAAGAGTTTCTGAAGAACACTGGGATGGGTAGGTGGAGGGGGTCTGGGAGTGGAGGAAGAGGAGGTGGTTGTAGGAGGTGTCACTCTAGGTGATTTGGGTGCAGGTGCAGGTACTGGAGGCTGTCGTGAGGTGGATGGATGTTGGGTGTGTGGGTGCCCGCGTTTGTGTACTTTGGGAGGGGGCGTCACAGACACACTGGGAGTGGACACAGGGGATGTGTAAATGGTAGTGGGGGTGGTGAGTGCAGGTGAGTGGAGTGTAGTGCTGGGTGTTCTGGTGCGAGTCCTAGTGCCTGTAGATGTAGTGCATGCAGGTGAGAGTGTAGACGACACTGGGAGGGAGGAGGGAGACGACGAGGAGGGAGACACAGTGGAGGCAGTGGATGTTGCTGTGTCTGTATGTGGGTGATGCTTACGTGAGTGCCTGTGGGATGTGTGGTGCTTATGTTTGCCTGAGCTACTTTTGTGTGTTGGGGTGTGTGCATGCTTGTCTGATGGTGTGCTTGGCGTAGGCTGGGGTACAGGGGATTGGCTCTGGGTGGAGGAAGTTGGAGGGGGGAGGCTAGACACAGGGACAATGGCTGCCATCAGTGCTGAGGCCAGAGATTGCAGGGTTCAATGAAGGGCAGCCTGACCAGAATGAATGCCCTCCAGGAATGCATTACCGTGTTGCAACTACCTTTCTACACCCTGGATGGCATTCACAATGGTAGACTGCCTAACAGTGAGTGACCTGAGGAGGTCAATGGCCTCCTCACTGAGGGCAGCAGGGGTGACTAGGGCAGGGCCTGAGGTGCCTGGGGCGAAAGTGATGCCCACCCTCCTGGGTGAGTGGGCACAGAGCGAAGGCTGAGGGGCTGCTGAGAGGGCGGTGCTGGTAGGGGGGGTGGCGGCTGTACCTGTAGAAGGGGGGGCACAGATGGTGCCGCCACTACAAGGGAGCTCCCATCGGCGGACGAGTCTGTGTCGCTGTTTGGTGATCCGGGGCCTGATGTGAAGCTCCCCTCGCCCTCTGTCCCACTGGTGTATTCAGAGTCTGTGGTGTGGCCCTCCATGGCCATGTGGGATGCAGCTCCCTCGTGCTCCGGTGCCACTGTACCTCCGCCTGATGATGCTGATGCACAAAAGAACAGGGAGAGCACAAAAAGGGGGGGGGGACAGAAGAAAGACAGGTTGAGTGCATGGCTTACCGCTACCGTTGGCGGACAATACAGACACAGCAGCCCCTTGCACTACGCCGTGCTCTTGGCCTCTACTGATGCAATTCCTGGGATATGGCCTACATGGCTATGGTGGACATCTGCACACATAGATGACACAGGGGCATGTATACCTGTACTTGGCACTCTACAGAGGTGGGGTGGAGTGCCCCATGGCATGCATTACGGAGGGGCCTAGCCTATCTAACTCGCCCTGGCCTAGGGAAACCCACAGCCCTCCTCCCCCACCCAGACCCCTCCACTGCGCGCAAAGTCATCAGACTGTGAGTGTACTCACCCCCTTGTATCTGCTGTGATGCCCTCAAGCGCCCATCCAACTCAGGGTAGGCCACCGCCAGGATCCTGAACATCAGGGGGGTCATGGTGCGATGGGCACCCCTCCCACGTTGGGAGGACATCCCCAGCTGAGCCTCCGCCGTCTTATTGCTCTAGCAGCAAATGTCCTCCCCATCTTTTACGGCAGTGGGTGCCCCGTCTCTGGTGGACCCCCAGGGTCCGGACGTCCTTGGCGATGGCATGCCAAATGTCCTTCTTCTGGTGGCGCTGACCAACATGACATGTACAGGGGAAGAAGAGAAGTCATTAACAAGTGCACCGTCTAAGTGAGTGGCCCCCATCCCTACCCTTGCCATGTGGCACATGCATTCTCAGTCCTTCATTGTCGCTTAACTCTGCCCCCTTGCTACTGACATCCAGCCCTCTCCACTCAGCATAGCCCATACAAGGTGCTCCCTGTGTACTTACCTGTTGGTCTGGAGGACCGTAGAGTAATGTGTACTGGGGGAGGACCCCGTCGACTAGCTTCTCCAACTCCTGAGCAGTGAAGGCAGGGGCCCTTTCCCCAGACGCAGCAGCCATTGTCTCTTCCAGACTGAGGTCACAGCTGCACTTGCAGTATAGGTCCTCTCCTGTCGAAGATCAGGTGTCGAGTGATTGAACAGATAGAAAATGGTGGTCACGTCCGCGGTGGTGCGTATCACCACCACCGGCGCACTTCCTCATTGGCTCCTGGGACCCATAGGGTCCAATGTTAACCAATGCAGCATTGCGCCGCGGTCTACGACCGCCTACCGCGACGGTGTACAACGCCAGCGCAGATACCTCACACCCCATTGTCCCACTTTAGAGGTCAGGCAGCCGCCATTTCAGGGGCCCACATAGCTTCATTTACTACTGCGTCACACATACCTAAGCCTACACTCAACACACATACAGGATGAGTTTTGTATTTGGTGTTGTGTTCTGTGTGGCTGTGGGTACATACCTGGGATTTTGTCGACTCTGTTGTCGCTGTTGTCCTTCTTAGGCACCGTCAGCTGGGACTTTTGACTGTTAACAATGGAGGAGCGACATTTGATCATCACCTACAGGTTTGACCGTGCCACAATCCAGGAGCTGTGTACCCAGTTGGAGCCAGACCTGATCTCACCAATCCGCCATCCCACAGGAATCCCCCCTGACGTGCAGGTGCTATCAGTGCTCCATTTCCTTGCAAGTGGATCATTTCAAACAACAGTGGCCATGGCATCAGGGATGTCCCAGCCTATGTTTTCCAACGTGCTGTCCAGAGTGTTGTCTGCCCTGCTGAAACACGTAAGGAGCTACATCGTTTTCCCTCGGTGGAGGATTTGGCTACAGTGAAGGGTGACTTCTATGCCCTGGGACATATCCCCAACATCATAGGTGCTATTGATGGCACCCATGTAGCTCTGGTCCCCCCATGCAGGAGTGAACAGGTGTACAGGAACCAGAAGAGTTATCATTCCATGAATGTACAGATGGTATGTTTGGCAGACCAGTACACCTCCCAGGTAAATGCTATGTTCCCTGGCTCAGTGCATGATGCCTACATCCTGCGGAATAGCAGCATCCCGCATGTGATGGGTCAACTCCAGAGGCACCTGGTGTGGCTATTAGGGGACTCCGGTTACCCCAACCTGTCCTGGCTATTGACCCCAGTGAGGAATCCCAGGACCAGGGCAGAGGAACGCTACAATGAGGCCCATGGGCAGACTAGGAGGGTGATCGAACGCACCTTTGGCCTCCTGAAGGCCAGGTTCAGGTGCCTCCATATGACAGGTGGTTCCCTATTCTACTCACCAAGGAAGGTGTGCCAGATCATCATCGCCTGCTCGTTGCTTCACAATCTTGCTTTGCGACGCCAGGTGCCTTTTCTGCAGGAGGATGGTCCAGATGACGGTGTTGTGGCAGCTGTGGAGCCTGTGGACAGTGATGAGGATGAAGCTGAGGAAGAAGACATGGACAACAGGGAGTCAGTCATATAGCAATATTTCCAGTGACACACAGGTGAGAACACTTTCTTGACTCCTACAAGTACTTTCACACTTCTACCTTTATCCTGTCTGTCAATTTCAACCAGTATTTGATAACTGAGTTGTACATTTCCATTACGGTTTCACAGGTGTGGTTACCAACGTGTGTCATCTGCTTGCATCCTTCATGGGCTTGTGATGTGTGACATAGGTATGTTGACATTACATTTTCGAACGGATTTGGCCATTGTCATAGTTAATACACATTTTCAAAATCACAGACTGACTCCAGATTGTTTTGTGGTTCAAGGGTGATTATTGAAGTGCTAATTATTGGAGGGGGTGGGAAAATGGTGATGGGTGATGGTGGAGGAATGTCCATTGCAGAGTCCAGTCTATTAGTCACACAGGTGCATTGCCCTTATGGGCATAGGAAGTGGAGCTGGGGCAGTTCCAATGTGGACAGGGTAACAAAGTGGGACAGTGGTTGGACAATCAGGGTGGTCTCATTTCCTGGCGGGGGTCTTGCCATCTTGCTCTGTCCTGTTCCTGGATCTCAGGGACCGCTTGCAGGGTGGTTGTCCGTCTGCAGGGGGTGGGGTGCTGGTGTGGTGGTCCTGTGGCGGTGCCTCCTGTCCACTAGCGCCGGCAGAGGTGGTGGGCAGTTCATCGTCCATGCTAGTGTCAGGGGCCCCTTGGAGTGCCACGGTGTCCCTCCTGGTGTTTTGTATGTCCTTCAGCACCCCTACAATGGTGTCCAGGGCGGAGCTGATGGTTCTAAGCTCCTCCCTGAACCCCAAATACGGGTCCTCCTGCAAGCGCTGGGTCTCCTGAAACTTGGCCAGGACCGTCGCCATCATCTGCTAGGAGTGGTGGTATGCTCCCATGATGGAGGAGAGGGCCTCGTGGAGAGTGGGTTCCCTTGGCCTGTCCGCCCCCTGTCACACAGCAGCCCTCCCAGTTCCCCTGTGTTCCTGTGCCTCCGTCCCCTGGACCGTGTGCCCACTACCACTGCCCCCAGGTCCCTGTTGTTGTTGGGGTGGTGGGTTATCCTGGGTTCCCTGTAGTGGTGGACACACCGCTGATTGACTTGTCCTGGGTACAGAGGTATGGGCCCGCTGGGTGGGTGCTGTGCTGGTGTTACCAGAGGGTGGAATGTCAGTATTGGGCTGTGCCTGTGCGAGGGGAACCGACTGTCCCGAGGCCCACGATGATCTGGGCTGGTCATCTGGATCCAGCTGGCCAGAGTTGCTGTCATCACTGTGGGCCTCTTCTGTGGGTGGGGTGGAGATGTCTGGAACCTCCTGTCTGGTGATGTTGGGTAGTGGTCCTGCAGGAGTATAAAAGCATGATTATTGCATGTGTGTGTGTCATGGTGTGCAATGGGTGGGTGAGCGTGTACCCCAGTGCTAGCATTCCAGTGTGGGGGCTTGTGTGATGATGTTTGGGGGGGTGTTAAGGTATGTGCTTTGGGCATGCTTTAGTGAGGGGTGACCATGCTTTGGTGTTGCATGCAGGGCTTGGTGTTGGGATGTGTGGTTTGTGTTATGAGTACATTAGTGAGGATTTGCTGTGATAGGGGAGGGGGTGAGAGTGGGGGTGTGTGATAGCATGCAGGTAGGGTGGGGGATATGATAGTTAAGATTTGACTTACCAGTGTCCATTCCTCCACCGACTCCTCCGAGGCCCTCAGGATGCATGATGGTCAAGACTTGCTCCTCCCATGTTGTTAGTTGTGGGGGAGGAGGTGGGGGTCCGCCGCCAGTCCGCTGAATCACGATGTTGTGCCTGGATATCACGGAACGCACCTTCCCCCGTAGGTCGTTCCACCTCTTCCGGATGTCCTCCCGATTTCTTGGATGCTGTCCCACAGCATTGACCCTGTCGACGATTCTTCGCCATAGCTCCATCTTCTTGGCTATGGAGGTGTGCTGCACCTGAGCTCCAAATAGCTGTGGCTCTACCCGTAGGATTTCCTCCACCATAACCCTGAGCTCCTCCTCGGAAAACCTGGGGTGTCTTTGGCGTGACATGGGGTGGTATAGGTGATGTGTGGGGTGGTGTTTGTGTTGATGAGTGTGGTGATGTGTGTTGTGTGGGGTGTTTTGAGCGTGGATGTTGTATGGGTGATGGTGTTGTGTGCCTCTGTGTGGTGGGGTTGTCTATTGATGTAGTCTCTCTCTGGCCTTCTTTCAAATTTTTGGTCGTAGGTGATGTGATGTGGGTGTGTGTTTTATATTGTATTGGGTGTGTGGGAGTGGTGTTTGTATGTGTATCAGGTGTGTGTATTTTGAATTGTCCAATGTGGCGGTGTTTTAGGGATGTGTGTGTATTTTGAGCGCGGCGGTGTGTACCGCCAATGGAATACCACGGTTGAAAGACCGCCGCGTGGATTCGTGGGTCGTGATAACATGGGCGTGTTTCTGTTGGCGTGACGGTGAAGGTTTTGTTTTCGCCAGTTGTATTGCTACATGCACTACGTGCATGTGGCAGCACTACGTGCAAGGTAAACAGTGGTGCAGGGTGTGGACCATTGGCCTCTGCTTTCATTGGCCTTCGCTTCCATTTTGGTTCACGACTCCATTTTGTCGAGTCTGGTTCGGTGCGTAAGGCACTGTTCTGTGTTTTTCCACAAGCTTCGGCAAGCTGAAGGGTGGGGTGTTTTCTGCTCAACTTCGCTCCATCTGCCTGGTACGAAGGGCGCTATTTACATTCCACGAGCTATCAGTTAGAACAACAGGGGGATGCGCCTGTACACAAGGAGGAATGCAAGCTTCACCTTGGAGTCCTCTCCTGGGAACTTGGCCCGTTCTGAGGAGACGTCTCAAAGGGTGAACAAGGTACCGCCGATTGCACAATTTGTAAAGGAGGGGGTCTTTTTCTAGAAAAGACTCCTGGGCGTTAGTAAATACTATAAAAGTTGGGGCCCTGGATGGGCAGGCTTAGGAACTCTCTTCTGGGTTGGACGCAACGCCAGGAGGACTGATTGTCCCGAACAGAGGCTCCCTGTGCTAGCTGATTTGGGTTCCCCAGCTTTGTGTACGGCGGAGGGATGCAGACGCTCTTTTCGGTGAAGCTTTTCAATTTATTAAGTGTATTGTGTGTGCGCGCGTAATGTGTACTTATTCTTGCAGTCATTTTCATGCTATTGAGCATTGAAGTATATTGTGTGTGCGCGCGTAATATGCACTTATTCTTGCAGTCATTTTCATGCTATTGAGCATTGAGGTATATTGTGTGTGCTTGTATTATATGCACTTACTCTTGCAATTATTCACAGAGTGCTTATATCTTTCCTGATGTATATATATATATATTAGTGTGGTTTAGTTTTGCTAGCTGAGAACTTGCCCCTTAAATAAACTTGATTATTCTACTTACGAAGGTGTTTGAGAGTGATTGCTTTACATTGTGCCTTAAAATATCCTGAAGTGCATAGTTTTGATATTCTGAAGAGTAAAGCAGCACACCAGTTTATCACTGACCTTTGGTGTGGCGGAGTTGTGTGGGTGTCTGAATTTTGGCGGATTCTGAGATGTGTGTCATAATATCTGTGGCGGAATTCCGCGGCCGCGGCGGTGTGTTGGCGGTCTTCTGCACGGCGTTAAGCGGCTTTTACCGCCGATGTTGTAATGACCCCCTAAATGTGAAGGTAAACTTTTAACGAGGCCTCCCGCAGCCTGTAGCCAAGCAGGGCTCCATTGCAGTCGGCCTTAAACTGTGACTTTGCCACGGTCGAGGTGCAACCAGAAGACCCGATTGGCGCTTTTTGTTTCTAGGCGCTAAAAAAAGAATAATTCTTTAAAAATTCATATCTCCAGTTCCCCTTATCCGATTTTATTCGTTTTGGTGTCATTTTAAAGATAAAAATATATTCTATTTTTATAAATTGGTTTTGGATTTTTAAACTGTTTCCTGTGTTTTATTTATTTACTGTTTTGTGATATTTGAATGCTTTACACTCTGTCTCCTAAGTTAAGCCTTGACGCTCGTTGCCAAGCTACCAAGGGTTGAGCTGGGGTTAATTTACTGAGACCTAACTGGACCTTAGTGGAGGTTAGTGGCCTATTGCTAAGTGTAGGTACCTACCTGCCCTTTACCAGTAACCCATTTTCCAACAGCCCTCCTCCCAAAGTACACAAACGCAGGCACACACCCACCCAACAGCCATCCACCTCACAACAGCCTCTGGCCCATGCACCTTCACCCAAATTCAGCAAACGTACACCTCCTACAACCACTGCCTCTTCCTCCACTCCCAAACCCACTCTATCTTCCCGTCCCAGTGTGTCTAAAAAACTTTTCCTGGCAAACCTTGACCTCTTCCCTTCACCTCCCCCGTCCTTCCCCTAGGGCCAGGCTTTCCAGGTCCCAGCCCAGCACCTTAGCCACCAAATCCCCAGGCACAGTTCTGCCAGTAACTGCGGGGTCATCGAGTGCACCACCCATCAGGGCTGCCAGTGTGCCACGTAGCGAGGGCAAGGACATTCCGCCACCTGCCAAGGTGAAGAAAGTGCCCACATCCCGGAGGGAGAAGCTGCACCTACCAGCCACTAAGGGCTCCGCCAAAACAAAATGGGATAGTGGCAAGACACCTGCGGCACCATCAAAGGTGGGGAAGGGACAAAAGCACAAGAGCAGGTCAGAACAGGGCACGGTGGCACTGACTGAGGGACTAGTGTCACCCCTTCTGTCCACGACTACACCAACCTGTACGGCAGCGAACACCGCAAGCTGCCCTGCCACCTGCACTGCCACCTGCACCCCCACCTGCACCGCCACCTGCACAGCCACCAGCACCGGCACTTCTGCAGCCTCAGCGACAGTCCACAGCATCTTCCCCAGTGGGCAGCCGTCCAAGGCTGCAGGAGACGTCCTGCTGTGTCCCTCAACAGGTGCCTTCCCATGCACCACCGCCAGCACCACTGCCACAGACACCGCCGCAAGCACTGCCACCAGCCCCGCGACGTGCTCGGACAGTGTCACCACCGCTGACATGGCTACCATCCCCACTGGTCAATCGTCCGAGGCTGGAGGAAACTTCCTGGGCCCTGCCCAGCTTCCATGAGGCATGACTTCCATCACTGTTTGCACCTGCAGGTGGAAGGTGAAGCCGCAGCAGTGTGGGGTATGTCGATGCCTCCATGGCGTATCATGCTACCTGTTGCTATGCAATCTTGTGGCACACACACCCAGGTGAGGGAATTGGACCGGCCACACTACATGTGGAGCACTCTGGGCACCATGCCCCCTCCAGAACCAGTGGAGAATGACATCCACTAACTCAGCCCTTGGCAGGATGAAGCACTCTGGGCATCATGCCCCCTCCAGAACCAGTGGAGAATGACATCCACTACCTCAGTCCTTGGCAGGATGAAGCACTCTGGGCACCATGCCCTCTCCAGAACCAGTGGAGAATGACATCCACTACCTCAGTCCTTGGCAGGATGAAGCACTCTGGGCACCAGGCCCCCTCTAGAACCAGTGGAGACTGTTATTCACTTGAGAGACTGTGGCTTTGCACTCCACAGGATAAAGCAGTAGGCAAACCACCCACTGGAGATACTTGAGAGACTGTGGCTTTGCACTTCCCAGGATAAAGCAGTGGGCAAACCACCCACAGGAGAGACTTCAGAGACTGTGGCTTTGCACTCCCCAGGATTAAGCAGTGGGCAAACTACCCACTGGAGAGACTTGAGAGACTGTGGCTTTGCACTCCGCAGGATAAAGCAGTGGGCATGGGGTCCCCTCATGCAGCAGTGGCGTTGTGCATTCATCCGGCTGAGGTGCCCCCATTCCCTTCCCCCTGAGGTGCCTGTTTATTTTCGATCTGATGCCCCAGCAGTGTTCTCTCCGTTTTGAGTCAGGTATCTTGTGTGGGCTTCACCCATGCATTTTGGGACCACTGGTCCACGGACAATGATTGGTACACTATCCGGACTTGTGTAGTTTGTATACATATTTGTATATATTGAATTTTGAACATTCAGTATCAGATTTTTCATGATTACAATTGTTACAATCATTTAATTTTGTCCTTGTGTTCTTCCAGGGGGTGGGGGGGGTGTATATGTAATGTTGCTGTATGTATTTGTATGTATGTTGTGGGTGAGGGTGGGGGTATTGCATGTTGCGAGTGTGTGTCACTCTCTTTTCCCTCCCCCCCTCCCCTGTGTTGTAGGTGCAGTACTCACTGTGGTCATTGACGGCGTCTGTCCTGCTCCTGATAGAGCGGGAGGAAGACCAGCATAGGCAGTAAGTGTAGTTCGGGCTCCATGGCGTCCTGGTTTCTCGTTGGGTATCGAGAGGTGAGTGGTTTCCCTTCTGTGTACTGTTTCCGCCGTGCTTTTGATAGCGTTGGTTCCGCCCAGGAAACGGTGGCGGATAGATCTGTTGTGATACGGTGGGCGGTACTTTGTCCTCCGCCTGTCTGTTGGCAGTGACCGCCACGGTGTTTCTTTCTACCGCCATGGCGGTCAGAGTGTTAAAGTGGCCGTCTATGTTGGCGGTTTCCACCATGGTCGTGATTCCATTTTTTTCCGCCGGCCTGTTGGTGGTACTACTGCCGCTTTAACACCGACCGCAGGGTTGTAATGAGGGCCACAATGTGGTGGAGAGGAGCTTTGGCCTTCTCAAATCCCAGTTCAGGTGCTTAGACATGACAGGAGGAAGACTCCTGTATGCTCCCCCGCTGGTATGCAAAATCATACTGTTATGTGCTATCCTGCACAACATGTGTGTCAGAAACAATGTCCCCTGGGATGAACAAGTAGATGTCCACAATGAGGAGGAGGGTGATGGGTATGAGGACCTTGAGGGGGACCGACCAAACACAACAGCAGGAGTCCGCATGAGACAGACAATTGCTGACAATTTTTACACATAGTCCACCAAAAAAGTACTCTGTAAACACCTCAAATAAATGTTGTTCAACAACACAATTCCTGGTCTCGTCATTGTCCAATGCATATATTTTTGGAATGTAAATCTAACCTCAGGGAGTGTGTCAGAAACACAGAAACAACAAGTATAGAACACACATCTTTGGTGATGTAGGGAGTTCTACAGTCTCAATCTCACATATCAGTGATGCCCAAACCCTGGCATGTGACTTCTGAAGGCCAACATCCATGCACCACTACATATATTGTTACATCATGTGGTCAATGTGCAATATCTTGGGCCATTCATCAACACAACACCATCCCTAACAGGTAGCATGCAATGGGGGCACACATAAGGTAAAGTCTGTCAGGAAATGGAGATAAAGTAATGTCAGAACTAAACACTGTCACAACACTGTTTGAGAGTAGCTTGGCTTGCATGGTACAAATGGGTGAAGGGGGACATCACATGTAAGGTCACTTGTACAATAATTGCCCATGTTAGTTATTCAATGTTGGAAGCTGAGTGTGCACAGTGTGTCCATGGGAATCTGTACTGGCACTACAATAGGCCACATCCCTGACACATGTAGGACTCAAAATCATGTATGGCTCACAAATATTGGCTGGGGAATTGTAGTAACATAAGCAGCTAGGGGTGTTACATCCATATCCAAATACATTACAGATTGTATGGTCTATAATTTACAATGGGAGAATGCATCTGCCAAATGAAAGTCTGGCTGGAATGTAGGTAGTGTGTGTGACACACCCATCGACATAGGATGCACACCGGTCACACAAATAGGCTTGATTTACAAATGCCCACAGCTAAGAATGAGAAATACATGTCGACTAATGTATGGGTGTCCATCCTAGGTAGCAACGGGTATGCCATTGTCCACAATGTTTGACTTGTGTCTGAATGTCTACACAGTATGCCCTGTATAGCAATATAACCCAGTACATAGCAATACAAACCACTCATTATCACGTACATGACAGATCCATTGCATGGTGCCAAATATAACTAACTTGCTGATATATGTAATGGCCTCCAATTTCACAATCATGGGTGGCATGTGTGAACATGTGCAACATTCTCTTATACAGCCAGGGACCCAATTCACACTGAGTGGGCGTAGACACAGCCATATCATCAGAATCTGGCAAAGGATTAATACAGCACTAATGAGATTATACACCTCAACATCAGTCAGTCAAGGTAAGAGTCAGCCAAGTTGTGGCATGTCTGGAGAATTGCATTGGCATGTTCAACAGTGGATGTGGATGTACAGCTCCCACAAATTTGTGCTGATGCTACATGCCATGACACGTGGAGACTGCTCAAGTGGTGTGTCATGTGAAATGTCATGTGTGTCTGCCACTCATTCCATCTTACCAATTTTGCCAATAGGACATTGACAACTGAGCTGACAGTTGTAGGAGAAGAGAATATTTCCATATTACACAAGTCACATGTAGTATCCCATCCTAATATCACCTAACCATGTTGCTGTAGAAGATGTGTACAAGATGCTAGCAGACAAAAGACTGGGTGCAATGGAGGGCACAAACATACCTCACAAGTCATGACAGACAAAAGGAATAATAACAAAACAACCACCAAAACAGGCACTGTAAGATACCAATGTCTACATGTCAAACTCTAACTGATGCACAGAAAGGGGTGGCATGTTAGTACATGACCAAGCCGTGTTTGCTACCACTATAGCATGGCACCATAACAGGCAGTCACATACAATTCAATCTTAATCACATTATTTGTTTAACCTTTACGTCACAGCAGTCATGCAACCCCAAGCAGAGTGAACTAATTAATCACAACCAGGTCTGTATGTCCACACTTGTGCATGTCTCCATCCTGTAATGAGTGTGCAGAAGCTGGAAATTAGCTGTCATAAATAGTGGAGATACCAGCTCAATAAACCTACGCACCACTGCTCTGACAACATCAACGCATGAGAATGTCAGATGCTTCATGTACGTGCACAGGGGCAGAGTGAGGTGTACAACCATCAACCTGCGCCTCCACATGCAACCATGGGTTTGTGTTGCCACACACACTTACATAGTGATGTAGATGGGTAGGCCTGCTATCTATGCTACACTGCAACACAGTGGTAAGGCATTGTATGTGACAGTCATGACTAACATGATGTTGACAGATCAGAAAATACAAATGGAGGCAGGCACACATATCCCAGAGATCTCAGCACACATGTACCACCATAATGGGCCATCCATGGTAATTTGAATGGATTCAATACAAAAGCTAACCTAGCAGCAACATAATGGCATAGGTGTAACAAATCCTGTGACAGTATGAATGTACCCATCAACTGTGTACTGACGTACAGTACATATGTGCCAGTGATATAACTACACAGGCAATAGTTAAAAGGACAACTTCTGTCTATGCAAGGAGATGTCAATGTGAGCTTGCACATCCCCTTGACATAGCATTGTTGTGACATATAACACAAACGACACAACACATGTCAATACAGACACATGGCATATAGCATTCTTCACTAACACATGTGTCCATAACATCTGCAGCAACTAAGATGCATAGGACAATACATGGACCATGTGTAGCTGTCCTATAATTAGGTATTTACGATAAGTAACCAGTGAGTAAACACACGTGCACACTCAACTTGTCAGGGGATGCGTGATGTCAATGCAGTCCCAGTTCACTGCATACTCTAAGTACATAATGTGATGGTTGACTCATGCCTTAGCATGTGTATGACACAGGGCCAATATAAAAATATGTTTCTAGGTATGTACACATGTATCGTCCATACACATAACTATGTACTTCACCTGCTGCTCACTAGTCATACACATATGTGAACACATAGCACAAATGTGCCAACATACTTGTGGATACAGTGTTGGACACATGAACACATGCACAAATTATGAGTGACTGCCTATAGCTGCGTCATGAAAACACATATTGGTTGCACACACCAATGACAGTGCAATGACATTCAATCATAGACAAAAACAGATGATGGACGGAATGCTTAACAATGCAAACATTCACCCCAGTCACAAAGATCTGGGTTTAATCCATCATTTTTTTGCCCACCACGCCACCTCAGTTTGGACCCAGCCATATGCAAATCAGTCTTGACCCTGTTCCTCATGGGACAGTCCAGCCCAAACTGTCAAGCCAGGTCCTCCCTGGACCAGAAACAAGCATCCTAAGACCGGTTTCAGGGTATCACCCTTCATCAGCTAAGCTAGCTTGAATCCAGTGGCACAGTGAGCACCGGACCCACGTCTGGGCATACCCTTCCCAGTTGGGGCAACAAATGAAAAAAGAACAGATGATGGTTGGAATGCTTAACAATGCAAACATTCACCCCAGTCATAGACATATTCCACATAGTATTACAGCCCATGTAACATGTGAAATTACCCTGGGTGCATTCAAGGGCTTCAATGAAAAAAAATACACTATTCTCATATGCCTTAAAAAAGATGATGCTAATGCATCAACACCACACCGCAACATTGCGAAAATTATGTCGGGCCCTGAGCAACAATTCAAATTTACCACTACTATCAGAGCACCATGAAGAAAAAAAAAACACACATGACTCAAAAACGAGACGCACACGCCCAGGAAGTGATGTACATGGATATCCTGCCTACAAGCATGGTACAGTAAGTGCAGTTTCACTTTCACTTCACAGTGTGTTCCCCAGTGACTGTGTATGGTTGTGCTTTGGAGGTGCTGGTGGATTTTTGGTTTGTTTGGAGGTCTTGTTGTGTCCCCTGTGCTGTGTCCTGTGTTTTTGTTGTATAAATTGTAAAATTACGTGTCATTTGTATTATTGGTGTACTATTTTTTGTCATTGTGTTGTGCAGTGTCTGTCTGGGGTAGTTTAGTTGTTGGGGTAGTTTTGGGAGTTTGGAGTAGGTTTTGGGTTTAAGTTTGCTTCCTCATATATTTTTTGGTTAACATCCAGTACCCTTTTGTTAATCTGGGAAGGGTATGATGGAGCGAATGTCTCTGGATGAACTGGGAGGGTTCATCTGGTTGGTGGCCCATTACCTGCCCCTAATGCTACACTTGGGTGTCCGGTGATCCTGGGCTACCCCACTGAGGCAAGGCATCTGTGATGGGGCAAAGTCGTTGTTAGAAATGGGGTCTTTGGTTTGCAGTCCGGTTAAAACCCCTGTCTAAGTAAGGACCCTCACTCTAGTCAGGGTAAAGGAGAATCACCCTCAGTTAACCCCAGCTCACCCCCATGGTAGCTTGGCACGAGCAGGCAGGCTTATCTTCAGAAGCAATGTGTGAAGTATTTGTACCAACACACACAGTAACCCAGTGACCCACTACAAAATGACACAACACAGGTTTAGAAAAATAGGTAATTTTTATCTAAAGAATACAAGACCAAAAGTATAAAAAACTGACATACACAAGTCAAGTTGTGAATTTAAAAAGAAAGAGAGTCTTAAATCCTTTAGAAAACAGTGAAAACACTGTTATTGCACAAAAGTACCTGGGTAGTGTCAAAATAATGCTGCATGGGTGAGTGTGTATCATTAAAGGCCAGCGATGTGTAGATCTCCCACTCGCAAGCAAGAATGTGTGTTGTTCCTCCTCCAGTCGCTTTGGCTTGCGTTGTTTCTTCTCTCCCGTAAGACAGCAATGTATCGATCTGGATGGGCACCTCGGGTCCGGGCAGGCTTTGGGTTGATTTTCCACACCCAGCGATGTTGTGTTGAAATCCGGTCACACTGTGTTAAGATACCGCTCTGCATGGGGGCTTACATCATTAACAGCAGCCACTGCGGGTGTTGTATGTCGTTTCTCCAGCCGCGTTGCATGGATCTCCCAGCCGCAATGCAGGTGGAGCGTGGATTTTAGCTGCGAGGCCGGCAGTGCGTTGTTTAGCAGCTGCGATGCTTTGGTGCATTGAAAGTTTCCCAACATGGTAGTCTTCATGTTTATTTCTGTCCTTTTCCACCAGCAGCACCTTTCAAGGGCCCAGAGACAGGTTAGGGCACCACTTGGCAGGCAGGACTCTCAGCAGAAAGCCCAAGTGCTGGCAGAGAGAAGTCTTTGTTGTCCCTGAGACTTCAACAACAGGAGGCAATCTCAGTTCAAGCCCTTGAAGATTCTTCACCAGTGGGAAGTCACACAAAAGTCAGTCTTTGTCCTCTTGCAGAAAGAAGCAGCTATTGGAGGCCAACCCAGCAAAGCACAGTCACAGGCAAAGGGGCAGTACTCCTCCTCCAACTTCTCTAGATCTTCTCCTGGGCATAGGTTCCTCTTGGTTCCAGAAGTAAACTGATTTTCAGGGTTTTTGGGTGCTCTTCTTATACCCACTTTCTGCCTTTGAAGTAGGCCTACTTCAAAGAGAAGTCTCTGTTGTTTTTAAGATTCTGCTTTTTCCAGGCCAGGCCCCAGACACACACCACGGGGTTGGAGACTGTATTGTTTGACGGCAGGCACAGCCCTTTCAGGTGAAAGTGACCACTCCTCCCTCCCCTCAGCCCAGATGGCCCATCAGCAAATAGCCCAACTGTCAATCTGACCCAGACAAGGAATCCACAACCAAGCAGACATAAAAGTGTTATTTTCAAACACACAATGTAAAAACTAAGGGCGTCATTACAACGCTGGCGGTCTTTGACCGCCAGGGCTGTTTTGTCGGAAGCACCACCAACAGGCAGGCGGTGCTTCCTTGGGAATTACGACTGCAGTGGAAGCGCCGTGGTCGCACCGCCGGGACCACCGGTTTCCCGACACTTTTGTCCCGGCGGTTAAATCCCCCAGGGCAGCGCTGCTTGCAGCTCTGCCCAGGGGATTACGAGTCCACCTCCCACCAGCCTTTTCATGGCGGTTTGAACCGCCATGAAAAGGCTGTTGGAAAGGAGAGTTGCGGGCCCCTGGGGGCCCATGCCACTGGCATGGGCAGTGCAGGGGCCCCCTGCCACGGCCCCATCCAGCTTTTCACTGTCTGCATAGCAGGCAGTGAAAAGCGCGATGGATGCAACTGCACCCGTCGCACAGCCGCAACACCGCCGGCTTCATTTGGAGCCAGCTCCCGTGTTGCGGCCAAGATCCCCGCTGGGCCGGCGGGTGGAAACCAGGTTTCCGCCCGCTGGCCCAGCAGGGATCTCCAAATAGGCCCGCGGGAGTGCGGCCGCATTGGCGGCTGCCCGGCAGTGTCAACTTGGAAGGCGGCGGTTGCTGCCCGCCAAGGTTGAAATGAGGGCCTACGTTCACTAAAAGATGTATTTTTAAATTCTGAGTTCAGAGACCCCAAACTCCATCTGTCTATCTGCTCCCAAAGGGAATCTGTGCTTTAATAATATTTAAAGGCTGCTCCAGTGTTAACCTATGAGAGAGATAGGCCTTGCAACAGTGAAAACTGAATTTGGCAGTATTTCACTGTCAGGACGTATAAAACACGTAAGTACATGTCGCACCTTTAACATAAACTGCACGCTGCCCATGGGGCTACCTAGGGCCTACCTTAAAGGTGCCTTACATGTATAAAAAGGGAAGGTTTAGGCCTGGCAAGTGGGTAAACTTGCCAAGTCGAATTGACAGTTTAAAACTGCACTCATAGAGACCGCATTGGCAGGACTGAGCCATGTTTACAGGGCTACTAATGTGGGTGACACACCAGTGCTGCAGGCCCACTAGTAGCATTTGATTTACAGGCCCTGGGTACCTCTAGTGCTCTTACCAGAGACTTACTAGTAAATCAAATATGCAAATCATGGATAAGCCAATGCACACATACAATTTCTACAGGGAACACTTACACTTTAGCACTGTTCAGCAGTGATAAAGTGTCCAGAGCAAACAAAAACAGCAAAAACAGAGTCCAGCATACAGACGTAACCTGGCAACTAGAGGCAAAAAGTTAGGGAAGACCATGCCAATAATGCCAAGTCTAACAGTCGTGCACCGTCTGGGGAGGTTTTCAAGACTGGACGCAATGAGCACCAGCTCGAATGTCGGTGTGCAGATCTGGTGGCAAGGGACCATGATCTGCTGGACCATTTGGGAATCGAAATCCGCTGAACTGTCGGTAAGTATCCCATTGCAATTTAATCACCTGCATTTAGCATTTGACTCACAGTTGCTGATAAGTCTAAGTGCTCCCTGTAAGGGTTGTGAACATGTCGCATGCCACCTGTATGAGGAGTTTCAGCCCCACTTAAGGCCTACAGATCAAATGGCGTACAATTTAGACTACACAGGACACGTGTATGATGAACCCTGCATAACCATCACAAAGGGGAAAATGTAAGTGCCCCTAGTGCAAACTTCGTGCTATGTCATGTGATTGACGGTTATGCAGCGCAAACCTGCCATTTACCCTAAGTAGTCTGTACAAAGTGGTGCAATGCATGCATTGCACTACTTTTGTAAGGCTTGACACACATCATAGCTGTGCCAGACAGACTGTATGTAAGGGGGCCATTCTGGAACAAAGGGGGCCTCCATATTAACAAAGAAAAGTCAATGAGACTGCTGCACCAAACTTGTGGCAGATTTCCTAAGGCCTGCTCTTTGCTGCCATTAAAAATAAGCTCCTATAACGATCAATGGGCCCCTGGGTGCTTAACAGGGCTCGGTATATAAATAATGTGGCTCATCCTGCAAAGCGCTGCACCACTCTCAAACAATTTTGACCCTACTCTCCCTAACTTCCACCATGGTGCACAGTCTATTGGAGATGGCACACATATGGTGGTATCAGGAGTGTGGTAGGCCCCATACTTCAACAGGCCCAGCACTAGGTGCTGTGTCACTTCCATATCTATGGCCGTAAGTGTTGTGATGCATGCACAGTACAACTTTCCAAGTATAAAGCTAGGAATGACACCTGTGCCATTAAAAAGGCATGAAAGGGTGTGTAAAAATGAGTTAGGGAGGGCAAAATCCAAACCTCAGTGTCACAACAAATATTCCAAAGTATGAATTCCAAACACTCTGTAGGGCTGCTGATTGAAGGTGTGAAATTTGTGCATAGAAATGCTTCAGAAGGTCCCCTATGTACTCAGCAGGAGGTTCCGTGATCTGCAGCATTTCCTGCTGAGTGCATCATTGGCCTTCACATGTAAACATGATGTTGGCACACACTGCCAAGATGCTGTGACTTAATAATGACTACGCACACACATAGATGTGAGTAATAGGTGCACTAAGGCCCACAAGGACCGCATGGATGCAATCGGTGCTGCAATACTGTATTTCTTTAGGCCTCTGGGTGTAATTTAGCAACACCATGTTATGGAGTCTGGCCATGCACGGGGTCCAGACTACTGGCAGTTCCATTTGAGCTGGGCATTGTGTATCAGAGTCAGCATAATACACTGAACTATGTTGTACATTTATGTCTTACAGGTCGCAGAGGTGGCGAGATTTGAAGACCCGATGCATCCAGTAAGTGCCATTTTGTGGTTCCTGTTAGCTACTCCAGGGTTTGGTGTGAGTCAGTCAGAAGAGTGGAATGCAATGAGTGATGTAGTTTTCTGGACCAATGGTAAGAACTCATAGGAGGATGGATGGTGACATCATGGGACATGTGTAAGAGGCCTAAGCACCACTGGAGCCTCTATATTTGAGAGACTAAGGGGATGCTATACCCTGCACAGTGTATGCCTAGTGGGATTAGTACACATTTTGTGGCTTCACATCAACTTGTCAATACGGCCCCTTCACATGCAGTAATTTGTGTGGAAGGACTGTGCAATGGGTGTTGCTGTGCCAGAGCAACACCCATAGCAATTAGACCGTGTCCCATACCTGCACATTTCCTTACACTAGAGGCTGTAGCAAATCCTGCAAACACACCAAGGTGGGGCTTTAGCAGGCCATAGCAGGCTATCATATATGTTGATGTGCCTTCCATACTTTGCTCTTTCAATGGGTGCTGCATTTGACAGCACACATCAAAAGTTCAGAGTCCCTTTGTAGAATTTGTTTGTGTTGGAAGGTGTCCCTCCATACCCAAAGACTATATCCTCCTGAACGCAGCTAGCTAAGCACCATGGGGAAAGGGTGTCTGGTTTGAGTACTGGAAGACAGATTGTCGCCAATGTAGGTGACAACACAGTGATGCGCCCTCTCCTATTCAATATCGCAAATCCCTGCGTTTTGAATTTGTCAGAGTGCTGCGCTGCCAATTGTCCGTCAGCATGGTGCTCCGCACATTCCCATCATGTATGTTATGGAGTTATAGCAGACCACATATTCATGGATGTCTGTCATCATAGGTCACAGGCCAGCTGTATATGTACATAGC
Organism: Pleurodeles waltl; assembly: GCF_031143425.1. Taxonomy (NCBI): domain Eukaryota; kingdom Metazoa; phylum Chordata; class Amphibia; order Caudata; family Salamandridae; genus Pleurodeles; species Pleurodeles waltl. The sequence goes on along the minus strand of NC_090444.1, from coordinate 1,082,624,790 downwards.
ATGCCTGTTGTTACCAGCCTTATCACAGCACCATAATCCGCAATTTGTGCCACACATAGCTCCCACTTGATGACAAGATGGGACAGATTTTGGATTCCAACTGCATTACTCTCTAGGGGGATTCTGTGGGAGACATGCACATTCCACAGGTGCCACAGTACCCTGCAAAGATGATGAGTAGTGGTACAGCAAGGAGCCATAATGTCCTGAACTGCAGTTATCTGTGTACACAATGTGTGGACAACTCCACTCAAGATATTTAAGGTCAAAGTCTAATATTCTCCTAACACCAGATGTCAGCACTGTAACCAATACGATGCAGCCAAAATGTAAATTATGCTTGATGCAGGTCACATCACAGATGCATGAGAAGACAATGCTGTGTGTGTAACTGGTGCTGTGAGGATATCTGAAATGTATCTACTGATGATGTGAGATGCTCCCTGTAGGAGGCTGGACTGGCTTGTAGTGAGTACCAAGGGGTACTTGAACCTTGCACCAGGCCCAGTTATCCCTTATTAGTGTATAGGGTGTCTAGCAGCTTAGGCTGATAGATAATGGTAGCTTAGCAGAGCAGCTTAGGCTGAACTAGGAGACGTGTGTAGCTACCACAGTACCACTTAGTGTCATATGCACAATATCATAAGAAAACACAATACACAGTTATACTAAAAATAAAGGTACTTTATTTTTATGACAATATGCCAAAGTATCTTAGAGTGTACCCTCAGTGAGAGGATAGGAAATATACACAAGATATATATACACAATAGCAAAAATATGCAGTATAGTCTTAGAAAACAGTGCAAACAATGTGTAGTTACAATAGGATGCAATGGGGAAACATAGGGATAGGGGCAACACAAACCATATACTCCAAAAGTGGAATGCGAACCACGAATGGACCCCAAACCTATGTGACCTTGTAGAGGGTCGCTGGGACTATTAGAAAATAGTGAGAGTTAGAAAAATAACCCTCCCCAAGACCCTGAAAAGTGAGTGCAAAGTGCACTAAAGTTTCCCTAAGGACAAAGAAGTCGTGTTAGAGGAATAATGCAGGAAAGACACAAACCAGCAATGCAACAACTGTGGATTTCCAATCTAGGGTACCTGTGGAACAAGGGGACCAAGTCCAAAAGTCACAAGCAAGTCGGAGATGGGCAGTTGCCCAGGAAATGCCAGCTGCGGGTGCAAAGAAGCTTCTACTGGACAGAAGAAGCTGAGGTTTCTGCAGGACCAAAAAGAGCTAGAGACTTCCCTTTTGGTGGACGGATCCCGCTCGCCGTGGAGAGTTGTGCAGAAGTGTTTTTCCGCCAAAAGAACGCCAACAAGCTTTGCTAGCTGCAAATCGTGCGGTTAGTGTTTTTGGACGCTGCTGAGGCCCAGGAGGGACCAGGAGGTCGCAAATTGGACCTGAAGAGAGAGGGGACGTCGAGCAAGACAAAGAATCCTCACGGAAGCAGGTAGCACCCGGAGAAATGCCAGAAACAGGTACTAAAAGGATGAGTGAAACGGTGCTCGCCGAAGTTGCACAAAGGAGTCCCATGTCGCCGGAGACCAACTTAGAAAGTCGTGCAATGCAGGTTAGAGTGCCGTGGACCCAGGCTTGGCTGTGCACAAAGGATTTCTGCCGGAAGTGCACAGGGGCCGGAGTAGCTGCAAAGTCGCGGTTCCTAGCAATGCAGCCCAGCGAGGTGAGGCAAGGACTTACCTCCACCAAACTTGGACTGAAGAGTCACTGGACTGTGGGGGTCACTTGGACAGAGTCGCTGGATTCGAGGGACCTCGCTCGTCGTGCTGAGAGGAGACCCAAGGGACCAGTAATGCAGCTTTTTGGTGCCTGCGGTTGCAGGGGGAAGATTCCGTCGACCCACGGGAGATTTCTTCGGAGCTTCTGGTGCAGAGAGGAGGCAGGCTACCCCCACAGCATGCACAAGCAGGAAAACAGTCGAGAAGGCGGCAGGATCAGCGTTACAGAGTTGCAGTAGTCGTCTTTGCTACTATGTTGCAGGTTTGCAGGCTTCCAGCGCGGTCAGCAGTCTTTTCCTTATCAGAAGGTGAAGAGAGAGATGCAGAGGAACTCGGCTGAGCTCATGCATTCGTTATCTAAAGTTTCCCCAGAGACAGAGACCCTAAATAGCCAGAAAAGAGGGTTTGGCTACCTAGGAGAGAGGATAGGCTACTAACACCTGAAGGAGCCTATCAGCAGGAGTCTCTGACGTCACCTGGTGGCACTGGCCACTCAGAGCAGTCCAGTGTGCCAGCAGCACCTCTGTTTCCAAGATGGCAGAGGTCTGGAGCACACTGGAGGAGCTCTGGACACCTCCCAGGGGAGGTGCAGGTCAGGGGAGTGGTCACTCCCCTTTCCTTTGTCCAGTTTCGCGCCAGAGCAGGGGCTAAGGGGTCCCTGAACCGGTGTAGACTGGCTTATGCAGAATTGGGCACATCTGTGCCCAAGAAAGCATTTCCAGAGGCTGGGGGAGGCTACTCCTCCCCTGCCTTCACACCATTTTCCAAAGGGAGAGGGTGTCACACCCTCTCTCAGAGGAAGTTCTTTGTTCTGCCATCCTGGGCCAGGCCTGGCTGGACCCCAGGAGGGCAGATGCCTGTCTGAGGGGTTGGCAGCAGCAGCAGCTGCAGTGAAACCCCAGGAAGGGCAGTTTGGCAGTACCAGGGTCTGTTCTACAGACCACTGGGATCATGGGATTGTGCCAACTATGCCAGGATGGCATAGAGGGGGCAATTCCATGATCATAGACATGTTACATGGCCATATTCGGAGTTACCATTGTGAAGCTACATATAGGTAGTGACCTATATGTAGTGCACGCATGTAATGGTGTCCCCGCACTCACAAAGTTCAGGGAATTGGCTCTGAACAATGTGGGGGCACCTTGGCTAGTGCCAGGGTGCCCTCACACTAAGTAACTTTGCACCTAACCTTTACCAGGTAAAGG